>NW_026596149.1:5456893-5561150 GCF_907164565.1 Psammomys obesus | reverse complement strand
GGTTTTTTATTTTTATTTTTATTTTTTGGTTTTGTTTTTTTTTTTTTAAATACAGTTATGTTATATGAATGTGTTTTTAATCCCCAATGTGGGGTTTTAGTTTGGGCTTTAGTTTGTCAGCGGTTGATAATTGCCTCCTGTGGGGAGTGTTCCTTGTCAGCTGGTAATGACCAGACTTGTGCAGCATGGGAAGGGGCGTGGTCTAGGACTCGGATATAAATATGAGAGCCCAGAAAGAGCAGGTGTGGCAGTTTGAAGAGACCAGAGATGGACAGTGCGGCAGCGTGAAGGAGACAAAGAGAAACGTTTCAACGCAGTAGCTTGGAGGAGATAGATGAAGGAGACTGCTTGCTGCTGAGCCAAGTAAGGGGTATACTGCCCTCTCCCCACTAACCGGCGGTTAAAGCGCTGGTGGGAAGGAAGGTAGGGGCTTAAATATCCCAAATAAAACAGTTTAAAAGGAAACGAAGCAGTTACTTTCCTTTTATCTATTAAAAAATACCTGAGAAAGGAAAAGTAAACAAAGAAGGGTTAATTCACCTCATGCTATGAGGTTTCAGTCAGACAAAATGTACTTGAAGAAATAAATGCAAAGGAAGAAAAAATGTAATCTTTATTACGAGAGTACAAAAATAATAAAGTTTATAAAAATAGAGAAACAAAGTGGTCTAGGAAGGAATCTGTCATATTCAACGCAGTAAGCCAACATCCTCCAAATATTAATAGAGAGGATGTAAAAAACCCAAATATATGCATAGTCATACCACACCACACAAACTAAAACATAGTATACACTTACAAGGACAGTAAACGTGTGTGTAACATGTAAATGTAAGTGTACAAAAGCAAATCAGGAGGAAGAGAATGCAAAGATTATTTAAAGAAATTATGAATTTAGACTTCATTGTTAATAGCCACGTGAACTTGGGCTAATCATTTTTAATGTATTGCTTACTTCATGAAGTCCTGTTAATGAAATAAATGTATGACATATATTCATGCATAATGAGGGAAGCACAGAACTCCCCAGAGGAGATTAAATTGCCACCACAACTTTCATCATCACCAGCACCATTATCATCATCACTACACTTTATTGTATTAAGCTACAGCTATCACAAAACAAAAAGTATATTATAATAAGAAATTATTTTACTATTCACTTTACAGGCATTGCCAGATGAACAGACTAGTGCAGAGCCTTTCTTGCACATTGTTTTGTTTGTTTGTTTGTTTGTTTGTTTGTTTGTTTTTCAAGAACTCAAAAGCACATTTTTGTTTCCTGACTGCTCAGGTCCATCTCAGTGATCCTTTCATTTATGTCTTTTGGGAGGTGAAGGAAAAGACTATGCAGAGTAGAGTGTGGAAGTCTGCATTGTTCCACCCTGTATTAGAGCATTAGCTCTTCTCACATACTGTATGTTAGAACTCAGTCTTCTGCTTTCACCAGTATCAAATGGAGCTAACATGTATGTCTTTGGAGCTAGCAATGTCAGTAAATCCTTGCCATGTAAGCATGGGGATTTGCGATCAGTGTCCACTGCTCATGTAAAAAGCTGGAATCTCATAGTCTCAGAACTGAGAAAATGGAGGATCCATATGGCTTACCGTGTAGGCTTAGAATTTTTTCACCTAACCTCCCTTCCACCTGCTAACCAGAGGTAGGGGAGAAAGAATGTTATTAGGTAAAGAGGGTTGTAGACCTTTTTAGAAGTAGTTCTTTGGGATGAGGATGAGTCCACTCTTTATTGTCCGGATACCAGAAGTCCAGTCCAAAGGCCAACATGAACCGGCATGATTCAGAAGTCAGCAAAAGCCACAAGACTCAGTGAGTAGTTCCTTGGAACGTTTCTCTCTGCAAAGTCAAGTGTTGAAGCATGAAGATCAGTGCAGTCAGTCCAAAAAGTCATGTCTCATTGACTGTGGGCTTCTATATATCTCGTCTCCTCACATTCCACCCATTGATGTTCTCAGTTGGCTAAAATCATGCCCCTCACATAGAAAGCTCACAGCAAATATATCATGTGCCCTTTCACAAGCCAGCCTCCAACAAAACATCACATGACTCACCTGAGTCTTCATTCCTGACCAGCTGGTCCTCCATAATCAGCAAGTCCCCAGACTTAAACAAATAAACAAACAAAACCCTGATGTTTCTAGAATGACACCTGAGATTGACCTCTAGCCTCCACATTCATGTGTAATATATAAGTTCATACACACTTAATAGTATAGATCACCTCAGAGAGAGAAAGAGAGACAGAGACAAACATAAAGAGACAGAGAGGCAGATAAGAAATAAGATGCTCCATCAGGCAGTCACCACTTTACAATTTTAGGCTACTGAAAGAATGAGCACTATGTTGCCAATAACTGTGCATTTCCACTGCATGCCTAATGATGAATGGAGACATAAAATCTTGAATTAAGGCAACAAATATATGTGTATTTGTGGAACATGGATAGAAGTTTTTTGAAGATTACTCAGAAGCAAGAAGTAGAAAAATATAGGAAGCCCAGAAAGGAAAAAAAAAAACCCCAAACAACAAAAAAACAATACTCTAAAACATGGATTTTTTTATTATCTGGTACACTGCAGAGAAATCAGATACAGAAAAGGTATCTATAATTCTGCAAGAAGGGAAGATTGGACTGTCAATGTTTTGTATCTTCAGCCCCAGGGAGAACTGAAAATCATAAAAATGAACATTACCTTCCAGAAAATGAAAATGAGGCAGGCTCACAATTTGTTCTTTGGGTCACTGAAAGCAAAAACTTAAAAGGGAGCCAAAACAGAAGAGAGAATGTAAGGAGATATGACATATGGCTAGTATAATTGAGATCTGTAGGACAGAATGCATTTTGAGTATATATAAGGCAACAATAAGGTCAAGAATAGAAAGGTGTTGGTATGTTTCAAGACATCGTTAAATCATCAGACTCGCAATCAAGCGGCTGTTTTACTGCACTAGCAGAATATCAAACAGCGGCAAATCACTAAAGTAAGTGTTTCTTGTGGAACTGCAGTTGTGTCTCAGTTAATAAAGCGCTTGCCTACCAGGTGTGGAGTCCTGAGTTAGGTCCCCAGCACAGCACCAAGTATGGTGGCACAAGCCTATAATCCCAGCACTGGAAAGGAAGAGCTGAAATCCAAAGTGGTTTTGTTTGTTTGTTTGTTTGTTTGTTTATTCATAAGGTGAATTTAGGAACATCCTGGAATACATAAGGGCCAATACGTCTTAAAATGTTTCTTTGTGCACTGGTGGATAGGGGGATTCTTGTAGGTGCATCACGTCTGAGCTTCAAAGAAGTTCCTCTCTTATCAGATTATCTCTTGTGTCTTCTTATTCCTTTATGTGATCTTCTGTACAAGACTTTAAACCATTGATTTTAAATATGCATCAATATATTGTTCTTAATTTACATGAACATTTCATAAATAAGAAATAATTTTAAAATGCATCTGTAGGCTTTGTTGGTCTCCTTATGGAGCTCCTGTCCCCTCCATGACCTTCTATCCACACACCCCTCTTCTTCCATAAGACTCCCTGCACTCTGCCCAAAGTTCAGTTGTTAGTCTCAGCATCTGCATTGATCCCCTGTTGGATGGAGCCTTTCAGAAGACCCTCTATAGTAGGCTCCCATCCTGTTTCCTCTCTTCCACTGCTTCTCGTGGCTATCCTGTTTGCCATTCTGAATGAGATTTAAGCATCCTCTCAAGGGTCCTCCTTAGTATTTAGCTTCTTTAGGTCTGCAGATTTTAGTATGGCTATTCTATATTATACAGCTAATATCCACTTATATATACCATGCCTGTCTTTCTGTTTCTGGGTTACTTCACTCAGGATGATCTTTTCTAGTTCCATCCATTTGCTTGCAAATTTCATAATTTCCTGTTTTTTTTTTACTATCTGAGTAGTGTTCCATTGTGTAAATGTGCCACATTTTCTGTATCCATTCCTCCTTTGAGGGACATCTAAGTTGTTTCCAGATTCTACCTATTACAAATAAAGCTGCTATGAACATAGTTGAGTAAATTTTCTTATTGAATGGTGGGTCATGTTTTGGGGGTATGGCCAGCAGTGATAGCCCAAGGGGTCCTGCACAGACTGATGCACCAACCAAGGACCATGCATGGAGTGGACCTGGATTCCCTGCTCAGATGTAGCCAATTGGCAGCTCAGTGTCCATGTGAACTCCCGAGTAAGGGGAGCAGGGGCTGCCTCTGTTATGAACTCATTTGCCTGCTCTTTGAAAACGTGAGACTTGACAATCTATGGTAGATAGCAAAAGAGTTCTCCCCTTTTAGTGGACTAGGGGAAGGGGATGGGGGAAGAGGGAGAGAGGGTTGGACTGAGAGGAATTGAGAGACAGGGCTTCAACCAGGATATATAATGAATTAATTGTGAAAAAAATACAGTTAAAATTAAAAAGTGCTTCTCTGCCATTTGATATTCCTCTATCGAGAATTCTCTGTTTAGCTCTGTTCCCCATTTTTAAATGGATTACTTGATTTGTTGCTTTTCAACTTCTTTAGTTCTTTATATATACTGGATATTAGCCCTCTGTCAGATAGAGGGTTGGTGAAGATTCTTTCCCAATCTGTAGGCAGTCGTTTTGAGGACAGTGTCCTTTGCTTTACAGAAACTTTTCAGTTTCATGAGGTCCCATTTATTGATTGTTGATCTTAGAGCCGATGTTGTTGGTGTTCTGTTCAGGAAGTTGTACCCTGTGCCAATGAGTTTTAGGGTTTTCCCCACTTATTCTTCTAACCGATTTAATGTGTCTGGTTTTATGTTGAGGTTTTTTATCCACTTGGACTTAAGTTTTGTGCAGGGTGAAAAGTATGGATCTATTTGCATTTTTGTACATGTAGATATCCAGATAGACCAGCACCATGTGTTGAAGATGCTTTTTTCCATTGCAAAACCAAGATGGTTTTGGCATCTTTGTCAAAGATCAGGTGTCCATAAATGTGTGGGTTTATTTCTGTGTCTTCTATTGGGTTCCATTGATCCACCAGTCTGTTTCTATGCCAGTACCAAGAAATGTTCAACGTCATTAGCCATCAGGGAAATGCAAATCAGAACGGCCCTGAGATTTCACCTTACACCCATCAGAATGGCCACGATCAAAACCTCAAGTGACAACATATGCTGGAGAGGTTGTGGAGAAAAGGGAAGCCTCCTCCAGTGCTGGTGGGAATGTAAACTTGTACAACCACTCTGGAAAACAATCTGGCGCTTTCTCAGACAACAAGGAATAGCACTTCCTCAAGATCCAGCTGTACCATTCCTAGGCATATATCCAAAAAGAGACTCAAATACAGAATAAGGAATTTGCTCAACCATGTTTGTAGCAGCTTTATTTGTAATAGCCAGAACATGGAAACCACCCAGATGCCCCTCAAATGAAGAATGGATGCAGAAATTGTGGTACATCTACACAATGGAATATTATTCAGCAATAAAAAAAAAAAACAAGGAAATCATGAAATTTTCAGGTAAATGGTGGGACCTGGAAAGGATCATCCTGAGTGAGCTGTCCCAGAAGCAGAAAGACACACACAGTATATATCACTCATATAGACATATAATATAGGATAAACCTACTAAAATCTGTACATCTAAGGAAACTAATCAAGAGGGAGGACCCTGACTAAAACGCTCTATCCCCATCCTGAAAGGCAAAGAGGATGGACACCAGAAGAAGAAAACAGGAAACAAGTTAGGAGCCTCCCACAAAGGGCCTCTGAAAGGCTCTGCCCTGCAGACTATCAAAGCAGATGTTGACACTTATGGCCAAACTTTGGGCAGAGTGCAGGGAATCTTATGAAAGAAGTGGGAAATAATAGTTAGATCTGGAGAGGACAGGAGGTCGACAAGGAGAGGAACAGAACCAAAAATTTGAGCACAGGGGTATTTCCTGAGACTCATACTCCAACCAAGTACCATGCATGGAGACAACCTAGAACCCCTGCACAGATGTAGCCCATGGCAGTTCAGTGTCCAATTGGGTTCCATATTAATGGGAATAGGGACTGTCTCTAACATGAACTGATTGCCTGCTCTTTGATCACTTCTCCCTGAGGAGGGGAAGCAGCCTTACCAAGCCACAGAGGAAGACAATGGAGCCACTCCTGATGAGACCTAACAGACTAGGATGAGAAGGAAGAAAAAGAAACCCTCCCCTACCAGTGGACTTGGGGAGGGGAGTGTGTGGAGAATGGGGAGGAAGGGAGGGATTGGGAGGGGAGGAGGGAGGAAACTAGAGGGGGGATACAAAGTAAATAAAGTATAATTAAAAATAAAAAAGTAATAATTTTTAACTAAACAATAAAAAATTAAAAAGTCATTTATATGTAAAACGTCCAAGATGAAACTCTGGTTTTATGATAAACTGGGGAAGTTAGCATATATAATTTCTTCAAAAATTTATGAACAGTCTATAAAATCACTTTTTATTTTAGAAGAGTATAAAGCCAATCTTATGTACGTATTTCTCTCAGTATGTCAACTGAAACCACACTTGTTTATATTTCTATAGATTCTCTGTACACTGCTAGGCAGTCCAGTAACTCTGATAGCACTCTTATCATTTTGACACTTATCTGAATTTTCCTGTCCTTGGGGTTGCTAGGGTGACAATGTCAAATATTTCACTATTAACTGTCTGATATGTACATTTTTCTTTATACCCCACACTCCATATGAATATAAGGGATTTAAATGATGACAGTGAACAGAGATACTAAAAGGTAATGTTATTTTCTAGACATGTGAAAATTCTGACCACATAATATCCCCTTGTCTGCAATGTTGAGATTTTGTTATTTGCAAACTGTGCTCCTATAATCTTTTCTAGAACAAGAGGTCAATCAAGTCCAGTCATTAGTCTTTTTGAAAAACTACTTGTAGCAGAGATTTTCTGAAATGTTTCCTTTTTTATTACTCCAAATGTTGATCTTCTTTTAAATAGATGAGAATATCTTGGGAGTATTTGTTTTCAATATGTTGTGGCATTTGTATAAAGAAACTAAGAAGAATGGAGCTTATAAAGAAATTCCTATAGGGTGTATTTCCTTTCAGAATATCCTTCTGCTGGCTAAGTGTCTAAGAACCATCCAAATAAAAGAATGCAATGAATGTATATCAGCAGAACAGTACATTCTAGAGCTACTTTATGCTCCTCTGAGAGTAAGCCATAAACATCCTCAGTTCCAACACAAGCACACTGTTTGACTACATTTTTTTTATTTTACATATGAGTACAATATTTACATAGTTTCCTCCACCTTCTTCTATGTATCTCCTTCCATGTACCTCCCCCCCCCATTCTCTCTCTCTCTCAAAACCATTCACTGGGTCGAAACCATGATCAATTGTTCTCTCCATTTGGCCAGTTGTGGATTAAATCATATTTATAAGACAAGCCCTGGACCTAAGATTCTGGGGAACATCATGCAAGAAGGGACACAGGGTTTGCAAGAGCCAGAGGACCATGCTGTTTGATGTGAGATAGTATCTTCTTTTCATTATAAGGATGGGTTCAGACCCATGAGAATTTACTAATATGGTTACCTCAGGAAGACCCGCATGATCAGAACACTAGTTGTCATGGCAACATGAGTGAGAGAAATCTCACAGAGATCTGTGGAGGTACGGGGCTACAGGCAGTGAATGGCTGCCAAAGGAAGGAGAATCAGTCTTCACCCGGTATAAGCCCCAAATAGGTTACCCAATACCTAATGGTCAGACCTGTCAATTATTTTAGTTGGATAAATACCCAGTCTTGTCTTATTTAGATGCCATGTGCTGCCTTTCAAGATTTTAAACTTTATTCTGAACAATAGTGATCTTCCATTTATGGTGTTATCAACTTTAAGATATGTTAGAATATCTTTTATTCCACACATTTGTCAACCAGCTCAATAGCTATTTTTATCATTTTGACTGACTTAAAGAGAAGGATTATGACTACATATGTACAAGGTGTTTGCTCACTAAATAATCTATTTTTTTAATTTACTACTTACTTATTTTAAAAGATACTTTCTTTTTATAGAATTTTAAAGGCTCCTTCTTTAAATTTATTTGTCCCTGATATACCTGCTGTTCCATAGAAACTGTAATACCATTCTATTCACGAATCTCAGAATACTGACTTCCTGTCTCTTCATATCTTTGCAGTTACATATTGTTGAAGAAAATAAGCCTTATTTAAAGATTTATTGTATTTGTCATGCTTTAAATAATAAAATAGAAGTTATTTACTCTTCCAAATCAAAACATATTTTCCCCATGAGGTAATTATATAGACTTATATCCTATGGCACTGAAAAACTAAAATAACCTTAATTTTATAGACTTGTATACTGAAGAGTGTTCATATATTATGTTGGGTTCGTAATAAATTCTCAATAGAGTTAATTAAAGTAGTGTAAAAAGGATTCTATAGTTTAATTCTTGATTATAATCTTAGATCACCTGTTCTTCCTTCTTTGTCTTTGTACCATTCTTTTCTGGAAGCTGTACAAAATTTTGTTATTGCAGCATAAGGATGGCTCAAAGGAAATAAAAATGCAATAAGGTGAAATCTACAAAAGTTTTGTCTTTTCCTCCATAAAAATGCAATTTAAAATTAAGTAAATTACCCAACCTCACACATAGCAGATTATAGTCATCCATATTATAAAGGCATTGCTGAGTTTAGTTACTTTGCTGAAGGTGATTTAAAATAATTTTAGAATTTTAAAATACTGTGCAGCTATGAAATAACATTTGTTTATATATTTGTAACAATGGAATTTTTTGTTTTTTATTATTTTTTATATTAATTACAGTTTATTTACTCTGTATCCCAGCTGTAGCCTCCTCCCTAATTCCCTCCCAATCCTACCCTCCTTCCCTTATCTCCTTCCTGCCCCTCTTTAAATCCACTTTTGGAGGAGGTCCTCCTCCCCTTCCATCTGATCCTAGCTTATCAGAATCTATGCAGGGCTGGCTACAATGTCCTTTTCTGTGGCCTAGCCAGGCTGCTCCTCCCTTTGAGGGGGGAGGTCAAAGAGCCAGCCATTGAGTTCATGTCTAAGACAGTCCCTGTTCCCTTAACTAGGAATCCCACTTGTATACTGAGCTGCGATGGGCTATATCTGGACAGGGGTTCTAGGTTATATCCATTCTTGGTCCTTGGTTGGAGAAACAATCTCAGAAAAGACCCCTGGATCCAGAAATATTTGGTCCTTGTGGATCTCCTGTCCTCTCCAGGTCATGCTAACTCCCCCTTCTTTCATATGATTCCCTGAACTCTGCCCAAGGTTTGGTTATGAGTTGCAGCATCTGTTTTGATACATTGCTAGGAAGAGTCTTTCAGGGGCCTTCTGCGGTAGGTTCCTGTCCTGTTACTTGTTTTATCCTATTTCCAATATCCATCCCATTTGTCTTTCTAAGTGAGGATGCTGGAGAGGATGTGGAGAAAGGGGAAGCCTCCTCCACTGTTGGTGGGAATATAAACTTGTACAACCACTTTGGAAATCAATCTGGCACTTTCTCAGATAATTAGGAATGGCGTTTCCTCAAGATCCAGCTATACCACTCCTAGGCATATATCCAAAAGATACTCAAGTACACAACATGGACATTTGCTCAACCATGTTTGTAACAGCTTTATTTGCAATAGCCAGAACCTGGAGACAACCAGATGTCCCTCAGTTGAGCAATGGATACAGAAATTGTGGTACTTTTACACAATGGAATACTACTCAGCAATTAAAAACAGAGAAATCATGAACTTTGCAGGCAAATAGTGGGAACTAGAAAAGATCATCCTGAGTGAGGTATCCCAGAAGCAGAAAGACACACATGGTCTATACTCACTTATAAGTGGGTACAAGACCTATAAGATAGGATAAACATACTAAAATCTATATACCTAAAGAAGATAAACAAGAAAGAGGACCCGAGTTAAGATGATCAATCCTCACTTAGAAAAACAATGGGATTTTAAAAATATTAATACTTTGAATATTCTATGAACATCTACTAACTCCCCCCTAATGGAACCAGTATGATTTCAGTTATCATAAGCTGCACTTATTAATTGTCAACTATATATTAAATGATGTGTTAGGCCCAGTAATGTAATGGAAACTTCTGCTTCACCAGAGCTTAGAGTGTAGAGAGAGAACTCTGAATGTTGCTTAATAAAGTGGAAATACAAGAATCAAGCAGCTTTTACATGAGATGAAATCAAGAGTATCAGACTAGCAGAAAGATGACCAAGACAAGTGAACAAGAAAACAAGTTGTTTCTTTGAGTCTGTAGTTGAGGAGCACACAATTCAAGACCCACATATGAAAAACCTGTACTAGATGCTGAGACTCATAGCTAAACTTTGGGCAGAGTACAGGGAATCTTATGAAAGAAGGGGGAGATAGAAAGACCTGGAGGAGACAGGAGCTCCACAAGGAGAGCAACAGAACCAAAAAAATCTGGGGCATTTGTGTCTTTTCTGAGACTGATACTCCAACCAAGGACCATTTATGGAGATAACTTAGAACCCCTGCACAGATGTACCCCAATGCACCTCAGTATCCAAGTGGGTTTCCTAGTAAGGGGAACAGGGACTGTTTCTGATATGAAATCAGGGGCTGGCTATTTGATCACCTCCACAGCCTTACTAGGCCACAGAGAAAGACAATGCAGCCAATCCTGATGAGACCTGGTAGGCTAGGGTCAGATGGATGGAGAAGAGGACCTCCCCTATCAGTGGACTTGGGGAGGGTCATAGGAGGAGATGAGGGAGGGAGGGTAGGATTGGGAGGGGATGAAGAGGGGGCTATAGCTAAGATACAAAGTGAATAAGCTGTAATTAACATAAAAATAAAAATTCAATTAAAAAAAAAACCAAAAACCCCAAATGTATTTAATGAAATTGCAGGTGTTGTATGAGGGGATAAATAACTGAAGGCAGGATGAAATACAGGTGGTTGTCCCACTTCCTTGGGCAGTTTACCTTGAACACTTCATAATGGGAAGCGTATGTACTGTCTTAAACTGTAATGGCAATATTGAATCAGTGTTGTTTTGGTTTTCGATAGTTGGAGAAACCACTGAGATTTGTGCCGAAGTCACAGATTTTTTGTGCCAGGACAAGAAGTGCATTGCAGCCCACCTTGTTTGTGACTACAAGCCAGACTGCTCTGACAAGTCTGATGAAGTTCATTGTGGTGAGTACATCGGTCTGCTGCTCTGTGGCTGGGCCTCTCATGTGTTCTCTGTAGCCACCATGTGCCCTGGTTAGCTCATGTGTTCTCTAATAGCATGATGGATCAGAAGAAATGTTTTGGGGGGCTGTAGAGATGGCTCAATGTGTAAGTCACCTCCCACATAAGTGTGAGGACCTGAGTGTGACTCCTCAAAATACGCATAGAAGTGTCCAGTGTATCGGACATGTTGGTAACCTTAGTGCTCCTAAGGAAAGATCGGAGGCAAAGACAGAAGATTCTGCAGAAACAGGCAAGCCAGCTCTCTGACTTCCACACAAATGTCATGCGACATCCACAAAATATATGTTCATCCAGTATAAGTATGCAACAAATAATAATATATATATATACCACTCCTACTAATATTGTCATTCATGGAACTAAATTTATATTGTCCAACTTTTCTCCAGCTTTCTTCAAGAACTTTCCTACAACAGCCCTGTCATCCTTTTTACTTTCATCAAGAATACTCTATGGCATCATACTTTTAAATGTCACCATTAATGATGTGTGCAGAACTATCAGAGAAGTCAAAACTACAAAACAACAAACTAGTTGTCTACAGTCTACATTAACTTTTATCAGCTTTATTTCTTTTACCATCCTTTTTCAAAAACCATTCATATATAGCTAAGATAGAAAAAAAAACTAAAAGTAAAAAGTAAATGTATTTTATCAATATATTGTATTTGAGTATAAGCACTTGAAGGTTCACTTCACTTTTTTAAATTCAACTCTCTGAAGTATAAAAAAATAATAAAACATGTAGTAATTGGTTTTACTTGATAAACAGATGCCTCTTAAATATTAGCATTAGACACATGTATTGGCAGAGATGTAGGAAAAAAAAGAAGACCTATAACTTTACTTTCTGGAATTCTAAAATATCAGGACTGTTTTTCTATGTCTGCCTTCGAATAGAACTTCCTTGTTGCTGTTGTCTTCATTGTCCATTTTCACAGTGATTAGGATTACAATCAGGGCCTTGTGCATTGTATGTAGATGCTTTCCCACTGAGCCTGAGCTGCGGCTGATCTGCATGGATTCTTGATATCGTACAAGATGTATATTGTAATTACTTTGCCACAATAAGCTACCCCAAAAGCTAGTGGTGCTGACAATAGCTTCATACTTTGTCACTTTGTGAGTTGATAATTCAACTTGGCAGATTCTGAATAAGTGATGTGACCTGGTGGGGAACTTTAGCCTGTGATAACTTCTTCGTCTCTCAACTTGGACAATCAGTATTCTGGTTTCTTCATCTTCCTCTATATGGAATTTTATGTTCCCTGGTAGTACATATGACTTTGCACTCACATAATATGACCACCACCTAGGACAGAAAAGTCATAGTTCTGAGAGGCTCCTATCAGAGCTGATCCTCCTGGAACCTGCATTCTAGAGCCCCAGGAGTCTAACCAAAGCTCATTTAACTTAACTGTGGCTGTCCCAAATGTCATATGAAACCCATTATTATTGCCAAGAAAATTAACACTCCAGTCTAGATTTAAATAGATAGAATAACTATACATATGAATAAGCCCTATACCACTGGGAGATGAGAACTAATTTGATCTTCTTAAAGATAGGATGCCACATAAACAGATTTTTTTTCTTTCTTTTCTAATTTGCTTCTAAGAAAAAAAAAAACTTAAGAGCACAAAATATACTAAGATAAAACAAAAACTATCATATTAAAGTTTGACAAGACACACCAACAGAAAAATAGGGATCCCAAGAAAAGGCACACTGATCAGACCCACGTGTTCACCCTCTCGGGGGTCCTGTACACTGACTAACTGAAAGCTGTAGTATATACGCAGAGGACACGGCGCAGACCCACGTAGGCCCTGTGGTTGCTGCTTCAGTCTTTGTGACTTCGTGTGAGCTCTGCTCGATTGATTTAGGGGGCCTGGTCTTCTGGTGTCCTCTGTCTCCTCTTCCTTCCACATTTCTTCTGTCTTGTCTTCTGAGGGATTCCCTGTGCTCTGAGGGGAGGGATTTGATAGAGGAAATTCATTTAGAGCTGAGTGTTCCAAGGTCTGTGTGTGTGTGTGTGTGTGTATGTGTGCAAATGTTGTAAGATGTATACATTTGTATATACAATATAAATACACAATTAGAAATCTAAAAAAAAAAAAAATGAAGCCAGGTGTGTGGAGCATGCTTTTAATCCTAGCACTTGGGGAGACAGAGAAAGGCTGATCTCTCTGAGTTTGAGGCCAGCCTTGTCTATAAAGCCAAGGCTACACAGAGAAACTCTGTTTCAAAAACAAACAAACAAAAAACCTAAAATGTAATACTCAATATTTTGATTATTTAAATATAGATGATGAATTTTTTTTTTTTTTGCTTTGCTTTACTGATGTACATAATTTTACATTTTCCATAGTTGAGATATTTAAATGAAACTATACAAATATTGTCATGGTTTTTAGAAACTAATTCATACATATGTATATTCATATGACAAATACTAAGTCAAATAACTGTATACCCATACGACATATACTATTCACAATTTTGATGAACTACTCAAAGGATTTAAATTTATGCAAAATGGAAAAGACACAAGCAATATTCCTATTGATTTTATTCACATCTTAAAGAGCACTCAACAAAAAAGGCCAATAGGTGATATGCTAATTTTTCAAGTTGAATTTACTGATATTTATATTAGTGGTTTTATAGATGCAGTGCAGGTGTTAAATGTGGATTTTTCAGTAAAGTAAACAACTTGCTATGAATAACAGAATAAATGATATTGAGAGAAATATATGGAATGAATTGACATTTGCAGGCATTAAAATGCAGTTTTTATTTTGACTAAACCCTAGCTTACTTGTTAAATTAAATAGAAATTGATAGACACAATTATTTACATTCTCAAAGATTTATTTCCCTTATCTCAGTAGTAAAAATATCACACTTCTTACAGAGATATGTAAGAACTAACATAATATTATTAAATAAAACTACTCATTACATTTGCTCTCATTTGAAAATACTTTTTCTTTTCCTTTTAGTTAAAATAGATTTTTTTTTCTTTCCATAATATAACTTGATTACACATTCTGTTTTCTCTACTCCTTGTTCTCACCCATCTTCCTTTCCATCACTTTCCCCTGGAGAAATTGCCTTGGCAGGCCACAGGGAAAAAGGACATGTTCAGTCCTGATGCAACTTGATGAGCTGGGGTGAAAGGGAAAGAAAGCGCCCCTTTTCTTAGAAAGAGGGGAAGAGGAAAGGAGGTACAAAGATGTAGAGTGAATAAAATAAACGAGAAAAAAAAACGAACAGTCTTCTAATAGATAATAAAATAAAAAGTTAAAACAAAAACTAACACATCAGAATTGGGCAGAATAAACTGAAGGAAAAACAACCTCAAAGAGAATGCACAAAAGAACAGAGACTCACTCATTCCAGTACTCAGGAATCTCACAAAAACACTAAACTGAAAGCCATAATATATATGCTGAGGACTTGCTGCACACACAGAGCAGGCTCTGCGCTTGCTGCCTCAGTCTCTGTGGATTTATATGTACTTTGGTCATTTTTACTTAGTGAGCCTTGTTTTCTTGGTGTCCTCCAGCCCCTCTGGCTCTTAAACTTTTTCTTTCTCCTATTCTGTTAGGTGCCCTGAATGCTGAGGGGAGGGATTTGATGAAGATATCTGGCTTAGGGCTAAGCGTTCTGAGATGTTTCACTCTCTGCATAATGCCGGGCTGTTGGTCTCTGTATTTGTTCCCACCTGCCATAGAAGGAAGCTTCTCTGATGATAACCGAGGAAGGCACTGATCTATGAGTATAGCAGAATGTCCTTGGGAGCTATTTTATTGCTAGGATTTTTGTTTGTTTGTTGTTTTAGAACAGTGGTACATGGTTTCTCCTAGGTGCCTATGCTATCTATTCTCAGGTACTTGCTCCCCCAAGCAGTATAAGCTAGGGTTCCATCTCATGGAGTGGACCTTAAGTCATATCAGATATTGGTTGGTTACTTCCACAAGCTTTGTGCCATTGTACTGGCACACAAGCAGGACACCATTGTCAATCACAGTGTTTATGGCTGGCTTGGTGTTTATGTTTTTTTTTTTTTTGGCAGTGTGAAGAGTAATTTCCCATACCAAAGATGCTAGCATGCAGAAGTGCAGGCTCTATGTGAGCACTAACTCAACTCTTCCACATTCAGTGAGTTGTATAGGTGTCGTCATCAACAATGAGTCCTTTACGTCAGTTTGTGCAGAGTAATCTATAATCTTGGCAACATCTTGTATTGTTTGCATATTGCCATGGGACAACTTTGGCCTACAACTCAATTAAATGTGCCCAATCCAGGTGCTGGAAGCTTTGCTTAATCACAAGAGGTAGCTAGTTGGAGTTCTGTCCTTCCCTATTATTTCACAATTTAATTTAGATCAACTTAATATATGTATATATTTTAAGAAGCCTCTGCATATTCATTTTCTATACTACCCCTCAAATGGCCCTAGATTTTAGCCATCTCTCCCAGCATTCCCTCCCTTGAACCCCTCTCCCCTCCTCCTTGATCTACCAGTTTCAACTTCCCTCATCCTTCCATAGCTGTATTATATTTTCTCTTCCCTAACAATATTTTCTGTTCCTCATCATCCTTTCTATGTAATCACTGTACTTTAACAGATTGATCAATCTTATATTTTGTGTCTCATGGTCTTTTTTTTTATTACAACACAGAAAAGTAGCTGTTCTTCATGATGCAGTATTGTTGTAGGTTGTGAATGGATATAAAACTGTGTTTCTAATGCTCCTGTTTCAAAAACTCATAGTTTGCAAGAGGTGGGATAATTTATTTAAAAGAATTATTAATTAATTTTAAAGTGCTATCTTTTAATTTATTACCTTTATTCGTTGTAGTAGTATCTCAGTTAGGGATCTGCACTGTTGGATGGATGTCTCCTCATTGTTGTCCCTTACATCATGTACACACAGAATTGTTCATCTGCAACATGATTTCACCCCTCCCAGATTATTTGAAATCCTGCTCAATGTAAGTTGACAGGAATTAAAAGTATTATTCATGTGAAATAACACAAATATTCCTATACTTAGAATTGTGGTGTGATTAAATCTAATAAATCTATGAAGACGAGGTATAAAAATAATTTACTGTGTTTATAAGTATTTACACTGGCCATACTGCCATGTGGCTAAATAATATACCAATGGGAAAATGGCTGATGTTTAAAAGAATACTAGTAATGTGTTAAGTTCATTCAAGGATCATCATCTGAAAGAAGTTCTAAAGCAATTGCTATTTGGACAAATATGATACATAGTCATAATCAGAAAATATAAAACACTTCTTACCTCATATTTTTCAGTGGAACTTTACAGAATTAGTTACCAAAGATACCATGCAGCTCAGAAGTACTGAGTCATCACTTAAGAATGTTTACAATAACTCAGTTATAAAACAATGTCACAGCACAGAATAATTAATAGACTTTCAAATAAATGATAGCGGTTGTAATTCCCAATAGACGACTCACTTACAATCCTCTCTGATAACTAGTATGCTCTGGGTCAGGACACCTGAGATTTAAATCGCTCATTCAAGAATGAATTTGATGGTATATAAAATAAAAAGGGGTCACATTCAACATGCTTAAGGAAGAGAGTTCAGCCTTGGCCATCCTGGCAGAAGTTGGTAGATTTCTGTCCTTCCCTTTCTAGTCAATCAAAGTGCAACATTCATTTTATTTGTGGCAGCATTGTGACAACCAGTAACAAAAACACATTCGAACTTTTGTACACCTGACAGGACAGTGAGACCAACAAAACAATCTGGGAAAAGAATCTACTTCATGAGGAAGAAGTCCAGTGCCAGAAAACATACCTCCCTTCTCACCTCCTTCTTTCTCTCTGAGCATGTGTGACACCACAAGGAATGTGGTTCTTTTAATGAGAATGAAGGGAGAAGAGTCCAAAGGGAAGACTGACATTACATTACAGTCTAACCTGAAGTTGCCTAAAACTGGAAACTTCCACACTTTTTAGTTGATATAAATTCATTGTTATGGTTTAAAACTATTGTAAATTAGAAGAGAGTTAGGTGCTTGGAGAAAGCCAAATATGTAAGTATTAACTTCCATGTCATACAGCATGAAATCTAATAGCTAGTGGTTATCTAATAAGTCTCGTTTTAAAATGTCATGCAAATTATAGAGCAGAAATGACTACATCTTTTAGTTGGCTTCTTACAGGCCTGGCTACTGATAGAACCTTTTAGAATATTTCAACCACATCATAAGTGTAAATATAAACATTTTTTTCAAGAATAATTCTAGAAGAATAGAAATATCAAGGTTCACATTTAAAAATCCTAGATGAGCCTGACTAGTAAAAAGAGGGTACAAATACATCCCATTACACCCTGCAGGCTCCAATTCTATGCCTGGGCAGTGTAGCAAAATGACCTTGATACAGACCTTCAGCCATAGAAGTTCACAGTGGAAAACCCGCAAGTCCTCTTCTCCCTCCTCAGAATATCTTCAGAAGATAAACTACGAAACTTACCAGTCCGAGTTCAATCTAATTTATATGTATTCAGGTAGCCTCTAAAGTATACCAGTATGTATTTATACATGTAAAAGAAACAAGTACAAAAAGCACCTGGAAAGTATAAATATTCTAAAATATAAAAATACAATTCTATTTTTAAAAAAGAAAAAAAAAACACAGATAAACCAATTTTTCATTCTTCTGGTTTAAGAATTAATCAAACTTTTTTTTTCAGAATCTCTTCTATAGTAGTTTTCCTTCTCTAGTTTTCATCTTCATTTTTTCTTTTTATTGCAAATAAATTCGCCATTCTCACACAATATGTCCTGATTATGATTTCCCCTCCCTTTGCTCCTCCCACTTCCTCCTCCCCTCCTGTCCCTTCCATATGTATTCCCTTTCTGTCTCTCAAGAAAAAACAAACAGGCTTCTAAGGGATAATAATAAAATATAATAAGAGAGAAGCAAACCTAATACATCAGAATTAGACAAAACAGACACAGAATTGGACGAAACCCAGAAACAGAACCCAGGGGAAGCACAAGAAACAGACTCACTTGTTCACACACTCAGAATCCCCTAAAACCACATGTGTATGATGGAAGCCGTAATGTATATGCAAAGGCCTAATGTAGACCTGTGCAAGGCCTGTGCATGTGGCCTCAGTCTCTGTGAGTTTATATGAGCTGTGATCAGATTGACTGACAAGGTTTCCTTGGTGTCCCACCAAGAGCCCGTTCTGGCTCTTAGACATTTTCTGTCCCCTCTTCTGTGAGGTTTGCTAAGTCCTGAGGGAGGAATTTGTGGAGACAACTCATTTACTAAGGTCTTACAGTCTCTGCATAATGCCTGGCTGTGTGTCCCTGTATTTGTCCCCATCTGCTGTGGGAGAAAGCTTCTCTGATGATGGCCGGTGGATGACAAAGGCACTGATTTATGCTTATAGAAGAATGTCAGAGGAGTCATTTCTTGCTGTTTTTTTCTTTTTTTCAGAACAATATTTTGTTGTACCCTAGGTCTCTGAGCTATCTAATCTCAGGTTCTTGGTTATCCAAGCAGTGCTAGGTATGGGTTCCATTTTATGGAGTGAACTTAAGTCAAATCATATATTCGCTGGTTACTCCCACAAGCTTTATGCCACCATTTTCTATCATGCAGGCAGGACACCATTGTCCATCACTATGTTTGTGGCTGGCTTGATGTTTATGTTTTTCTTTTGGTAGTGTGCTGAGTACCTTCATATGCCAAAGATGATAGACTTAATAGATGAAGGCTCTATGTAGGTACCAGCTTAACTTCTGTGAGTTCAATGAGTTGTGCATGTGTTTTCATCTGTAAATGGGATTCACCACCAATTTGTGGAGAGCAACCTGTAGTCTTGGCAACAGCTTGGGTTGATTGGAGAGTGCCAGGGGACATCTTGGTCAACAACTCAATTAGATATAATCCAACGGGATCTTCTTCATTTGGTGACAGGAAATGTTCTATTGGATGCTATCTTCCCATTAGTGATTTCATTTAAATTGTTTTCATATATGCATATATTTTGTGAAGTTTCTAGTGTAATACGTCTTCATACTACACCTCAAATGCCCCTTAATTTTAGTTGTCTCCTCTTGTATTTTTCCCTGCCCTCCCTCTTCTCTCCCTCTCCTCACTTTATCTTCCTGTTCCAACTTTCCTTCATTATTTCATAACTATTCAATTTCCATTTAACAAGCTCTATCTGTCTCTTCTAGTTCCCTATTTTATAGTTAACCTCTGTGGTTCTACAGATTGCTGCTTAGTTTTCATTGAGTTAATAGCTAATATCCACATATAAACAAATATATATCATATTTGTCTTTTGTTTTGGGATACCTCACTCAAGATGATTTCTTTTTATAATTTCATCCATTTACCTATAAATTTCATCATGTCTTTTTTTTTTTTTTTACCAGAGAGTAATACTCCATTGTGTAAGTGCACATTTTTCTGGTGAAAAACATCTACATTGTTTACATTTGCTGTCTATTATGAATAAAACAGCAATGAACATGGTTGAGCAAGTATCTTGTGGTAGGATAAATCATCCTTTGGATTTATGCCCAATAGTGGTATAACTGAAGCTTGTGTTGAACCTCTTCTCATTTTCCTGGAACCATCATACTGATTTCCATAATGGCTTTACAAGTTTGCACTCTCACCAGTGGTGGGTGAGTGTTCCTCTTATTCCACATCCTCACCAGTATAAGCTGTCACTAGTTTTGTTGATCTTAACCATTCTGACAGGTCTAAGATGAAATATAAAAGTAGTTTTGATTTTGATTTTCCTGATGGCTAAGGATGTTAAATATTTATTTAAGTGTTACTGGGACATTTGTGAATTTTTGTTGTTGTTTGGATGTGCGCCCCAGTTTTCACTGGGTTAGTTCTTTTTATTTCTAGTTTCTTGAATTCTTTATTAATTTGCATATTAGTCTTCTATCAGTTGTGGTATTGGTAAAAATCTTTTGCTATTCTGTAGGCTGCACCCTTTTTCAAATAACGGTGTCCTTTGTCTTACAGAAGCTTTTAGTTTTTGAGATCCTATGCATTTATCTGAGTTCCTATTCTAACACTTATGTTCCGAATGTCTTCACCTATGTCAATGAGTGAAAGGCAATTCTCCACTTTATTTTCTATCAAGATTAGTGTATCTGATTTTAGGTTTCAGTATTGGATTCATTTGGAGTTGAGTTTTGTGCGAGATGATAAATATTGATTATTGTACATGTGACCATCTATCTAGTTTTACCAGCAGGATTTGTTGAAGATGGTGTTTAGATCTTCATTCCAAACTGTTCCTAAACTAGCAAAAGGAAGGAAATGAAGGTTCACATCACAGTTGGCTAGTTGAATCATAAGCCACCTGGGTGAGGGTTTTTTCAGTTTGACACACACCTTCATTAAAAAGGGAGGGGGTTAGTAAGATGAAAATGTTCTGTCTGACTGCACATGTGTGCACTGATATACATACAGCCAAAACACATATAGAGTAAAACCAAAACACACATGAAGTAAAACTGAAGAAAAATGTTTTTTCTTAAGTAAGACATAGAAAGAATGGTTAAGGAAAGAGTAACCAAATACTTCTGAAGAAGTATTTTATAGGTGTAAGCATAAATGTTTTACAAAGTCAGTTTATTTTAGAGAGATGATTTTGTAACACATGGTTTGAGTTGAGACAATTGTAAAGATGAGGCAGATTCATTCTCAAAATCTTGCATTCAAGTGAAGGTTATTAAAAGCTAGGATTTGCCAGAATGTTTTTAGACTGTGTAAAAAAAAAATATGGACTATTTTAACCAAGCTAAAAGAATACATGATGAGTGTTCAGGATGACTAAGGTGGATAGGATAAAGCCTATACTAAAGACAGTCTCTAGAAATAAACCACAGGCTTGAACCAGTGTGATTCTTATGAAACCTCAAGTAGGAGAATTCAAAAGTTCTCAACAGAAGAATGTGCAGGTTCTGGTGACATGTTGGGTATTTAAATAAAGGATAAAGAAACAATAGTGACTCTGGAGGTTTGGTTCTTTACAAAAGGAGATAAAATTCGTGATAAATGGAAATTTAAATGGGAATCTCACAGAGGACATACTTGGAGAAAATGCTGAGATGGCTTGGAAGTAGCAGTTGCATATTCTAAATGGAATGTTGCAGAAGTGTTTGAAATTGTTGGTCTGTATTTCATCATGTGTGTACATTTTCAGGACATGTGCTTAAAAGTGAATGGAAAGGACAAATAAGGAATCTCAGAGAAAAACCTAAATAATTATATGCTTCTTAAAATGAAAATGGAGACTGATGAAATTAGGTGAAGGAATAAGCAGGGAATGTGACATGGGAAGACAAGGAAACATGTATGACCTTAAAGGAGATGAGCAGTAGATAGGGATAAAGTTCTGATGGAGAGTGAGGAGAGGAGGCAGAGATTAGCTTTAGAAAACAGAAAGGTACCCTTTTTAAGATGGAGAGAATGAGATGTAAGAAACTATATCCTGGTTACAGTTGTGCCTTGAAATTTGAAGGGGTCATACAGTATGTAAGCTGAACTAGCAGAGACAAGATTATCCAAAGAAAAAGGGTGAGGAACAAGAGTAATTGAGTTTATGGTCAGGAGTGGAAACACAAATAGCAGAGAACCCATGTGTGAAAGAATAACAGCAGTCCTGGGCATATCCAAATAGATCTGAATATTTAGTGATGTCTTGACTAAATGCTGGGATTAGTGAATTTAGCACATCTATGCATAATATAATCCTGTGTTAGATTATAGAATGCTAGCATGACATCCAAAAGAAGCAGGGTCCATAACTAAGCACATAAAATAGATTGCATAGTCATGTAAGATGGATTAAAATGAGGTACTAAACAAAGGAAAATAAAATTCTTTATATTTTAGGGGTAAAATGAAACAATGCTGAAAGGAGTAAAATGATAAGAAAGCATTAGTTCTCTGTGTTCTGTCTCTTTCATGCATTTAATACAGAGCTTTTGACAATTAAGCTTTAATGAGCTAAGATTAGCATTTTATTAAGAAAAGACATGAGCAAGAAGAAATTTATGGAATGACAGACACTTCGTTATGTTATTCATATAGATATAGATGTGTATATACATACATACATCTCTATATACATATACAGCTCTATATAAAACTTCATTATCAGTATGGCTATCTCAGTTGATTCTCGCTGTGTGCGCAAAAAATACTAACTCCTGTACCAAAAGGGAGACCAAACAAAAATCTGGCTCCTAGAACATTATTTTTGAACATTTCATGTCCCGTCCTGCGGAACTTAAGTTATTCGTGGGGGCGAAGGGGGTCAATCCTGAAAAAGATGGGGGAGAGAGAGAAAGGACACAAGCAGAAGGTTGCCGGTCAAGTGTCAGCTTTATTGAACTTTGGTGTTTCTTTTAGAACGTGGTTCTGGCAGGGCGGGGGAGAGGGGCGAGAAAGGGATAGTAGTAGTGGAAAAATACCAAGGCCCTTGGTGGGAAGTCCCCAAGGCTAAGAAGGTGGGTTAAAGAGTTACAAGGCCCGAAGATAACATCGGTGGTCACGGATGTGTCCCAAAGCAAACAGTTTCGGGAACAATGGGTCTTAAGAAACTATGGCCTGCTGGCGTCCGGTGCTTATCCGGCAGGTCAGGCCCTTAGGAAGGGTCCCAGGGCTTTGTTCCCAACAATTTCACAGGTGACCAGTGGATGTCATTTTTCACGTATTACTTTCTCTCATTGGGTTGTGTTTGTTTATACAGTCAGAATGATCCATATCACCATAATATTATATGCGTTGTTTGGGCATAGACCTGGTTTTATATGTTATTTGCAAACATTATTGCTTAATCCAGATGATTATATAATGTGTAAATGACACTACTCAGACAATGTAGATCTCCTGAGAGAAAAATAAAGTGTTGTCAATTAGCATAAATGCTTCAGCTGTATATAATTCATTTAGTATTGAGGTAAGCAAGACACTTGCCATTCAGCAAAAGGACGAGTTTAGCTACCAATACTTGTGTAAAGCCAGGAACAGTGATGTGCATCTGTGTTTCTAGTGTTTCTGTGGCCCAGTGAGAGGCAGGGACAGGAGGATGAATCCTTGAAAGCTCCCAGCCAGCTAACCTAGCATAGGGAGCTGCGGGCAGCAGTGAGGTGCTTTATCTAGCAAGATGGCAGACAAGCACTGACACGTGAGGTTCTGACCTCCACTCAAATTTCAGGGCATAAACATACTCCATGAAAGTATACACACAAACATATCACACACACACACACACACACACACACACACACACACATGCCTGCGCATGCACGCAGACACACCAAAATATTTCAATATTAAAAAAAAAAAGAATTGTGACATAAAATGATTCGAATTGTCAAAAAATATAGTGCTGCACAGGGTGTTGCAGACATTTTGTGAAGCTTTTATGAACATTTTGTTTCACCAGGATATTATGTAAGCACGGCAGGAAGCTGCAATTTTGAAACAACCTCAGGAGACTGGACTACAGACTGTGGTCTCACCCAAGATCCTGAAGACGACTTGGATTGGGACATCGGTAACACAATTTCTGGTGAAGCCTTGAGCCCCGATTCAGACCACACACCAGGTAAATCTATGTTCCTGTATTGTAGTCTTGGTTAGCTAAGTGAAAAGGCTGTCCTTTCTGTTTTAACTACTAAAATATTAAATAGACTCAGCTGACACTGTCACAGGAAGCCCATGACTCTTTAAAAACAAAAACAAAAGTCTAAAAGAAACTTTAGTTAATTCCTGACAAAATTTCATTTCTCAGTAAAGTAAAGCTTACTGAGATTTAAAGAGAATTGAAAAACAGTTCTGAAAAATAATAGAGTAGTCAAATTATGGTCAGCCCTGAGTGACTATGCCATACAATACAGCAGTCATACTGGGTCTAAGGACAGCACAGGATGACTTGTGAAATATTAAAAATCACTCATCCTTGCTGCAAAGCACTGAGGGTTTTATTATCGTTTATATTTTTGAAAATGACTTTTCTCCTTCCTTTTCTTTCTTTCAACACTCCCTTGTAACTTACTCTCTTGCTCTCTCTTCAAATCCATGGTCTCTTATCTTTAATTGTTGTTTTATGTGTCTGTACATTTTTTGTCTCATGTGAAAAGTATCTTTTTTAGGACTAAGAAGTACCCTGAAATATTTGGTGTAGTTCATTTTATTTGTCAACATGAATGGTATTATAGGTGGGTTGACATTTAAATTGTTGAACTCTAAGCAAAAGAGTTTGCCATAATGTAGTCTCAAACCAGTTGGTAGTTAGAATGGAACATAAAGATCAGCTCCTTCAGTGAGGTAAGGAATCCTTGAATTGCCTTTAGGCTTTCATACATGCTGTAGGCTTTCCTGAGACTCCAGGCTGGGAGCCCCTTCTGACAATTACAAATTCACTACCCTCCTAATTTCACAAACCATTTCCTTATAAAACTCACCCCCATTTCTGTGTGTGTGCCTGTTTGTCTGTGTTTATCTGTCTCTCTCTGTTTCCTTATGTATTTCAATATGCATATTTATATACATATTCAGATTCTTTGATTTTTGTTTTCTGGAAAACCCTAATGTAACATTCCCCTTAAACGGTTAAAGCATAAGTACAGTAGAAAGACCAAGATAATATAGAAACAAAATGACATTTCAAAAAAATGTAAGGAATATTGGCTTAGAGATCAGAAAAAAAAAGAGCACATTGTTTTATTTTTATAGTTTCAAAGTAAATTGAATATTCATGAAGGTTACTTATATTATGGGAGTCTATTCCTGTTTTATAAATTACACTTTACCTTGAAAATTCTCATCATTTGACTTACTCAGATTTAGTTCCTTTTCTTTTCACACTAAAATTTGTTTCCACTGTAAAAATATGAGATTAGTATACACTATAGCATAGGTTAGAGAATCAAGAACCTCCGGTAACTTAGAGGACTTAATATATGACAAAGGGTGGGTAGTTTAATTCAGTAGAGAAGGGATGTGTTTTTTGAGACAGTGGCATTAGATAACTATGAATTTCAACCATAGTGCTGTGTCATATGCAGACACACATTCCAGGTAGGATAAATATTTTAAATATAAGAAGAAAATAAAATCTTACAAGACAAGAGAGTAAACTTTTTGTAGTTGAGAGGCAGAACCAGATTGCTAATACTCAGAAGGAATTTCTTAAACCAAGTTAGGAGGCAATTCTAGCTCAAGAGTCATATATAAGATCTTTTAGAACACCCTGATCTCAAGCTGTATGATAGAGCAACAGTAATAAAAACTGCATGGTACTGGCATAGAAACAGAATGGTGGATCAATGGAACCAAACAGAAGACCCAGAAATAAATTCACACACTTATGGACACCTGATCTTTAACAAAGATGACAAAACCATACAATGGAAAAAAGATAGCATCTTCAACAAATGCTGCTGATCTAACTGGATGTCTACTTGTAGAAAAATGCAAATAGATCCATACTTATCACCCTGCACAAAACTAAAGTCCAAGTGAATCAAAGACCTCAACATAAAACCAGACACATTAAATTGGTTAGAAGTAAAAGTGGGGAAGAGCCCTGAACTCATTGGCACAGGTGACAACTTCCTGAACAGAACACCAACAGCACAAGCTCTAAGAGCAACAATCAAGAAATGGGCCCTCATGAAACTGAAAATCTTCTGTAAAGCAAAGGACACTGTCGTCAGAACAAAACGACTGCCTACAGACTGGGAAAGGATCTTCACCAATCCTTTATCTGACAGAGGACTAATATCCAGTATATATAAAGAACTAAAGAAGCTGAAAAACAGCAAACCAAGTAATCCAATTAAAAAAAATGAGGATCAGAGCTAAACAGAGAACTCTCTATAGAGGAATATTGAATGGCAGAGAAACACTTAAAGAAATGCTCAACGTCATTAGCCATCAGGGAAATGCAAATCAAAACAACCCTGAGATTTCACCTTACACCCATGAGAATGGCCAAGATGAAAAACTCAAGTGACAACACATGCTGAAGAGGTTGTAGAGAAAGGGAACCCTCTTCCACTGCTGGTGGGAATGTCAACTTGTACAACCACTCTGGAAATCAATCTGGCGCTTTCTCAGACAACTAGGAATAGCGCTTCCTCAAGATCCAGCCATACCACTCATAGGCATATATCCAAAAGAGGCTCAAGTACACAATAAGGACATTTGCTCAACCATGTTTGTAGCAGCTTTATTTGTAATAGCCAGAAGCTGGAAACAACCCAGATGCCCCTCAACTGAAGAATGGATACAGAAATTGTGGTACATCTATACAATGGAGTATTACTCAGCAATGAAAAATAAGGAAATCATGAAATTTGCAGGTAAATGGTGGGAACTGGAAAAGATCATCCTGAGTGAGGTATCCCAGGAGCAGAAAGACACACAGGGTATATACTCACTCATAAGTGGATATTAGGCATATTACATAGGGTAAACATACTAAAATATGTACACCTAAGGAAGCTAATCAGGAAGGAGACTGGCTAAAATGCTCAATTTCCATTCAGAAAGGCAAAGAAGATGGACATCAGAGGAGGAAGAAAAGAGGGAATAGGACAGGAGCCTGCCACAGAAGGCCTCTGAAAGACTACCCTACAGGGTATCAAAGCAGATGCTGAGACTCATAGCCAAACTTTGGGCAGAGTGCAGGTAATCTTATGAAAGAAGTGGAAGATAGTAAGACCTGGAGAGGACAGGATCTCCACAAGGAGAGCAACAGATCTCAAGAGATCGTAAAATTCTGGGCACAGGAGTCTTCTGAAACTGATACTCCAGCCAAGGATCACTCATAGAGATGGCCTGGAACCACAGTGCCACAGTGCTTCACACAGTAAGCTGTACAAAGAAAATCCTGAGTTCTTTAGACCCACCCACAGACATCTTTCCTTATCTTAAAAAGAGACTGAAAAACTACAATAAGTTCCTAATGATCTTTTTTTTTACATTTTTATTTTATTTATATATTTATTTATTACAATTTATTCACTTTGTATCCCTGCTGCAGTCTCCGCCCTTATCTTCTCCCAGTCCCACACACCCTCCCTCTTCTCCCCCCATACCCTTTCCCTAGTCACCTGATAGTGGTGGACCTCCTCCCCTTCTATCTGACCCTAGCTTATCAGGTCTCTTCATCATTGTCCTCTGTGGCCTGGCAAGGCAGCATCCTCTAGGGGGAGGTGATAAAGAAGCCAGACACTGAGTTCCTGTCAGAGACAGCCCCTCTACCCCTTACTAGGGAACCCACTTGGAAACTAAACAGCCAATAGGCTTTTGAATAGGGGGTCTAGGTCCTCTCCAGGCATGTTCCTTAGATGGAGTATAGGTCTCTGTAGACACCTCTGGGCCCAGGTATTTTGGCTCTGTTGTTCTTGTGGAGTTCCTGTCCCCTCCAGGTCTATTTACTTTTTCCAAAGTTTGGCTATGAGCTTTTATTGTCAGTGATACAAAACTATGGCAGTCTCAGCTATGAAAGATGAAAGGCTAATCAGCAAATATGAGAAGTATCATATCAGGGCCCACTGTGGTAGGCTCCTGTCCTGCTCCCTGTCTTCTCCCTCCTCCGATGTCCATCTTCTTTGCCTTTCTGAATGAGAATTGAGCATCTTAGCCATGATTAGCTTCTTTAGGTGTACATATTTTAGTATGTTTACCCTATATTATATGTCTAATATCCACTTGTGACTGAATATATACCCTGTGCATCTTTCTGCTCCTGGGATACCGCACTCAGGATGATCTTTTTCAGCTCCCACCATTTACCTGCAAATTTCATGATTTCCTTGTTTTTTATCTTTGAGTAATATTTCATTGTGTAGATGTACCACAATTTCTGTATCCATTCCTCAACTGAGGGGCATCTAGGCTGTTTCCAGCTTCTGGCTATTACAAATAAAGCTGCTACAAACATGGTTGAGCAGATGTCCTTGGGCATATTTTGGATATATGCTGGATCTTGAGGAAGCACTGTTCCTAATTGTCTGAGAAAGCACCAGATTGATTTCCAAAGTGGTTGAACAAGTTGACATTCCCACCAGCAGTGGAAGAGGGTTCCCCTTTCTCCACACCTCTCCAGCATGTGCTGTCACTTGAGTTACTCATCTTAGCCATTCTGATGGGTGTAAGGTGAAATCTCAGGGTCATTTTGATTTGTATTTCTCTGATGACTAAGGACGTTGAACGTTTCTTTAAGTGTTTCTCTGTCATTCAATATTCCTCTATTGAGAATTCTCTGTTTAGCTCTGTACCCCATTTTTTAATCGGATTACTTGATTTGTTGCTGTTTAATTTCTTGAGTTCTGAAAGGCTCTACCCTGCAGGGTATCGAGGCAGATGCTGAGTCTCATAGCCAAACTTTAAACAGAGTGCAGGGAATCTTATGAAAGAAATAGGAGATAATAAGACCTGGAGAGGACAGGAGTTCCACAAGGAGAGCAACATATCCAAAAAGTCTGGGCGCAGGGGTCTTTTCTGAGACTGATACTCCAGCCATAGATCACTCATAGAGATAACCTAGAACCCTGCACAGATGTAGCTCATGGCAGTTCAGTGTCCAAGTGTGTTCCATAATAATGGGGACAGGGACTGTCTCTGACAGAAACTGATTGGCCTAACTTTTGATCACCTTCTTGAGGGGGGAGCAGCCTTATGAGGCCACAGATGAAGACAATATAGCCACTCCTGATGAGACCTGATAGACTAGGGTCAGCAGGAAGGAGAGGAGGACCTCCCTTATCAGTGGACTAGGGGAGGGGCACAGGTGGGGAAGAGGGAGCAGGGAAGTGAGGGTGGGATTGGGAGGGGAGGTGGGAGGAAGTTACAGGCGGGATACAAAGTGAATAAAGTGTAATTAATAAAAAAATAGAAAAATATAAATAAATAAATAGATAAATAAAAATTTAAAAAATAAATGTCATATCAGAGTTCAAAAAGATCCACATGAGTGACTAATGCTATCTTTTAATGAAATAAGTAAGTATTATTAAATAATAATTTGACCTTTATTTAATTTCCTTCGTTTGTGTAAGTTCATTGAGTATATGAGAGAATTTCCAATCTGGTTATTTTTGCAATTTTGTCCCTTATCCAGAGACCAAGAAATATAATCCTTCTGATAGGGTACTTTACTGTCCTCCCTTCTAATCAGTACTTGAGACAGTATATTTTCAGAGTTCTCTTCTCAAAACATCCTGTTCTATCATCTTGATACAGAAAATGGGTCAGTAAATTTGTTTTGGTATCTCTGAGACAATAGACTGGTAAATAAGTATTAAGGAGTTTAATTAACTTTAACCGTCTGGTAAATACAAGGTTTTTAAAAAAACCAGCATATTCAGATGGCCTGTTGCTTGTTTTGTGAGCATTAGAGTGTAGTTGTTAAAGTTATATTTATAGATCTTTTCACTTACTGGATTAGAAACATAAGGAGGACAGTTTCAACATTCCTCACAGGCTTATCAATGAATCACTTTAGAGACACTGAATTGTAAAGAGGAACTATGAGCATCAGTCTATTCTCTAGTCTACAAAGAATACTGTTTGGTCTCAATGTATGTTCAGTTTAATAGCAAGAGTGTCATTTTCATGGCTGGAATTAATGTAAGCAGAACACACAAGGCCTCTTTCTCTGTTCCTTTTTATTGTGATGATATAATTGATGATCTTCACAGCAAGATTTGTAAACTCTAGTGACAGAGAAGGCACAACTTCTGTAGTTATACATTCCCTATAGCATTTGATCACTCTTGAGAAATACGTGTGTAGGTAATATATTACTAGCTCTATATTTCTTTGTCTTGTTACAGCACTATCTTTTTATTAATTTATAAAATGAGTTCTTAGTTCCTACTAAATACTATGAGTAGTCTTCAGATCTATAGGTATAAACTAAGTAGACCATGAATTGTATGCTCCTTGATACAATTCATATGCTTATTGTTGTTCTGTTCTATTTTCAACACCCAAAGTCATGAAAATCACATGCTAATCTTAGTTTTGTGATGTTGATGTCTATGTATCAACACTCATTTACAGAACATTTCAAGCAATATTTACAGAACATTTCAAGCAAATACAAAATAATGTACCTTCTTCTTAGCACCCCATGTGACTTTCTCCAAAGTTGACCACAAAGAAGGTCTCAACAGGTGCAAAAACATTGAAACAATACCCTGAATCTTATCTAAGCTCCATGGGCTAAAACTGACTATCAACAACAGAATCAATAGAAAGCTTACCAACACATAGGAACTTAACAACCTACTACGAAAAAAAAAATGTGGCAAGACAGATATTAGGAAAGAAACTAACACTCCCTAGAATCGAATGAAATGAAAACTCAACATATCAAAACGTATTGGACACAGTGAAGACATTTTTAAAATATGAGATCTTAGCACAAAATAACTACATAAAAATGGAGAGTTCTCATATATATTTTATAATTTATATATAATTATAAATAAAAAAAACAAGGACATACCTCAACATAATACAGACAATTTACAGCAATTTCATGCCAACATCAACTTTAAAAAGAAAGAAATTCAAGCCATTTCCACTAAACTCAGGAGAAGGACATGGCGGTCCACTCTCTCCAGACCTACTCAGTACAGTGCTTGAGTCCTCACTGGAATAATAAGACACATGAAAAGAGATCAAGGAGATACAAATAGGGAGGAAATAGTCAAAGCATCTTTTTTTGATATGATATGATATGATATGATATGATATGATATGATATGATAGTATGTATCAATGATACTAAAAACTTTACAAAGAATCTCCTACAACTGATAAACAATTTCAGCAAAGTAGAAGTATAGAAAATTAATACACAATAATCAGTAGTCTTACTGTATACAAAAGACAGACTGAGAAAGACATAATAAAAAACAACCTTAACAATAGCCTCAAAAAATGTAAAATATTTTCTGGTAATTCTTAACCAAGCAACTGAAAGACTTATATGATAAAATTTTTAAGACACAGGAGATAAAAACTGAAGAAAATATCAAAAGATGGAAAAATATCTCATCCTCATGCATTGGTTGGATTAACATATCAAAGAAAATACATCTTTCAGTTTCAAATGAAAACACACACACACAAGAATAGCTAAAAAAATTCTGAACAATAAAAGAACTGTTGGTGGTATCTCCATCAATGATCTTAAATTGTACTACATAGCTACACTTTAAAAGCACTGTGATATTTGTACAAAAACAGACAGGTTGGTCAATGAAATGTAATTAAAGAACTCAACATAAAACCACACATATGAATATTTGTTTGTTTTTTTGTGATGAAAACAGAAAAATAGTGACACTAAGAAAAGGCAGCATCTTCAACAAATGATGCTGGTCCAACTGAATGGCTACATAGTCAAAAATGCAAATATACTGACGCCTATTTTGCAAAATAGGAACTGCAAATGAATCAAAGATCTCAAAAGTGGTCACATAACTGAATCTGATAGATGAGTAAGTCAGGTATAGTTGTGAAACTTATTAGCGTGGGGAAAAACTTTCTGAACAGAGAACCAATAACACAGGCACTAAGATTTTAATGTTGGCTGTGGTCATAAGGTTGTGTGCTTGGTTGCTTTTTGTTTTACTGTAATAAGGTTAATTATTTCCTGTGTTTTCTTGACCAAAGCTAATTTTCTTGGGTTATATTTTCCCTTCCAGTGTCTTCTGTAATGCTGGATTTGTGTGTAGGTATTGTTGAAATTTGTTTTTGTTATTGAATATCTTGTTTTCTCTGTCTATGAGTACTGAGAGTTTTGCAGGGTATAGTAGCCTGGGCTGACATCTGTGTTCTTTTAGGGTCTGCATGATATCTGTCCAGGCCCTTCTGGCTGTCATAGTCTCTGTTGAAAAGTTAGAGGTGTGATTCTAATGGGTTTGCCATTATATGTTTCTTGGCCTTTTTCCCTTGCAGCTTTTAGTATTTTTCTTTGTTCTGTATACTTACTGTTTCGATTATTATGTGGCGGGAGGATTTTCTTTTTTGGTCAGATTTGTTGGGTGTTCTGTAGGCCTCATGTATTCTGATTGGCTTCTCCTTTAACTTGGGGAAATTTTCTTCAATGATTTTGTTGAAAATATTTTCTGGGCCTTGGAGAAGGGAGTCTTCTTTTTCCTCTATACCTATTATTCTTAGGTTTTGTCTTTTCATATTGTCTTGGATTTCTTGGACGGTCTGTGTCAGGAATTTTTTGGATTTAACATTTTCTTTGACAGATACATCGATTTCTTCCATTGTATCGTCTACACCTGAGATTCTTTCTTCCATCTCTTGTAGTCTGTTGGTTATGCTTACCTCTGTAGTTCCTGTTTTCTTCCCTAAATTCTTCCTCTCCATTATTTCCTCCATTTGTGTTTTCTTTAATTTTTCCAGTTCTATCTTCAGGTCTTGAGTTGTTTTGTTTACTTCCTTCACCTGTCTGATTGTATTTTCCTCTTTTTCTTTTAGTTCCTTCAACTCTGTTTCTTTTATTTCTTTCAGTGATTTAATTATTTCTTCTCTGAAGGCTGCAAACCCTTTGGCTGCATCTTCCCATATTTCTTCATGGATGGCCATAATCTGCTTGTCTTTAACTTCCTCCATTTCTTTATGGATAGCCATGATCTGTTTGGTTTTATCTTCCTCTAATTCTTTATGTATTTTATTTGTTTCCTCTATTACCCTCTTCATCAGCATAGATGTAAGGTCATCTTCTTGATTTTCTATTATGCTGCATTGTCCAGGGCTGTTTGCCCCTGGCTGGCTGGGTTCTGGAGATGCCATATTGCTCTGTCTTTTGTTGGTTGAGCTTTTACGCTGACCTCTACCCATTGGGCTGTTTTAGGTGTTGGCTGTTAGTTTCTGTGCTTCCTGCAGTCCTGAGGTAGGGAGAATCCCCTTGGCCGGAAGATGTTTTTTCCTGAAGGAGTCCTCCTCTGCTTTTTGGTTATGGTCACTGTATGGCCAGTGTTTCTCAGGAATTGCCACTGCTCACCTCAGGTGTATAGCCCTGAGTAGTAGCTTTGGTCTTTGTTAGGCAGGGGGGGATCTCCTCTTACCCATAGAAGTTCTCAAGACAGCTGCCCCACTGCTGGGTTTCTAGTTATAAATTTAGTGAGGTGCTGCTGTTGTTACAGTTTTCCAGGTACAGTCCTCTTGAAGAACCTGCTGATTCCCTAGCTGTGAGGTTTTCTCCCAACAGGGAAACTCAGTCTGTTATCCTGGGGCACACAGTTCTGTCCGGGAAAGTGAGAGGAGCGCCCAGCAAGTCTCTGGGCCAGAGGCTTAGTGCTCCGCTCTGGGCCTGGAGAATGTGCACCTAGGTTGAGTTGGCACCTGGGGACGCTGCTCTGGTCTGGAGGCTGGGTGCCTCACTCTGGACCAGAAGCTTTGTGCCCCTGTCTGGGATGGCAGCTGCAGGCACTGCTCTGGTCCGGACACTATGGGTGCAGCCCTCTTGAAGGACCAGGGATTCCCACAGTTTTGTCAGTCTAGCGAGGGATAACTGATTGATCCTTGGCACAGTATCTGAGGGCTGCTGTAATGGCTCTCTGGATTTTGTAGGTCTGAGGATGCAGCTGTGTGCCCCAGTGCCCTAGGGGTACTCAATAATGGCAGCTGAGCACATCGCTCCTGCCTGCATTAGAAAGCTAGAGCCTAGAGTCTGCGTGAATCCAGAAAGTCTTTTGGTGCTGGGTGTCCTGAGCGTTAGACCTGATGATCCCCCCGCTGGGGATTTCCTCCTGCCAGAGACAACCAGTCTTTGCTTTGGAGACCGCTGTTCTGTCTGGGGTGGCGAGTAGAACCCACAAGCACACACCCGCCCGTGGCTCCACCTTTCTGGCCTTTGGGAGCCTGGGCATCTGCCTAAACTGGATAATTTTCCCGAGACCTTTTCGGGGTGGGGGTGTAGGCTGAGTGCTCTGAGATCAGACCAGCCATTTCCCTCCCTGTGGTTTTGCACCTGACAGTGAAACTCAGTCTGTGGTGCCCTGGTGCTCTGGTGCCCTGGGGCCCACATTTCTATCTAAGGCAGCGAATCAGGCGCGCAGGCAGGGCTCTGTGCAGGTGCCTGGGTCCCCGGCTCTGGCTCTGGGCTGGCTCCTGGGGCACCCGCGGAACCTGAGTCTTTCCAGGGGATGTCTGGGTGACCTAATGTGGGTCCCAATCGTTTCCTGCTCCGTGGGGTTATCTCTCAACTGAAAAATCCAGTCTGTGATGTTCTGGGCCCACAGTTCAGTCTGAGACAGTGACCAGATCACACTGGTGTGTAGCTCTGGGCTGGCAACCAAGTGCCTGGCAGAACCAGGATCTCTTCGGAGGTTTAGCCAGGTGAGTTAAAGCTGATTGAATCCCCCACCGTGGGGTATCCTCTCACCTGAGAAACACAATCACTTGTGTTTTATGGCCGCGAGTTCTGATTGCTGGTCACTGTGTCAATCCTGCTGTGCTGCTGCTCAGAATGAGCGTCCTTCCGGCACTGCCATCTTGCCCCCCCATGGAAGTTTTTTTCATACAAGTCTTTGACTTGCTTGGTTAGAGATATACCGAGGTATATGTTATTTTTGGCTGTTGTGAAGGGTGTTGTTTCCCTAATTTCTTTCTCAGCCCTTTTGTTTTTTGTGTACAGGAGGGCTACTGATTCTTTTTGAGTTAATTTTGTATTCAGCCACTTTGCTGAAGATGTTTATCAGCTTAAGGAGTTCCCTGGTAGAATTTTTGGGGGTGGGGTACATAACAAAACAGAAAATTCTTAATAGAGGAATAGCAAATGGCAGAAAAACAAAGAAAACCTCAACATCCTTAGTCATCAGGGAAATGCAAATCAAAAGGACACTGAGGTTTCACTTTACAAGCATTAGAATGGCTAAGGTGAAAAACTCAAGTGACAACACATGCTGGAGAGGCTGTGAAGAAAGAGGAACCCTTCTCCATTGCTGGTGGGAATGTATACTTGTACAACCACTTTGGAAAGCAATCTGGCACTTTCTCAGGCAGTTAGGAATAGTGCTACCTCAAGATCCAACTACCACTCTTAGGCATATGTCCAAATTATGTTCAAGTATATAACAAGGACATTTATTCAGCCAGGTTCAGAGCAGCTTTATACGTAATAGCCAGAAGCTGGAAACAACCCAGATGTCCCTCAGTTGAGAAATGGATACAGAAATTGTGGTACATTTACACAATGGAATACTACTCAGCAATTAAAAACAAGGAAAACATGAAATTTGCAGGCAATTTTGAGAAGTAGAAAATATCATCCTGAGTGAGGTATCCCAGAAGCAGAAAGACACCACACACAGTATATATTCACTTATAAGTGGATATTAGCCATGTAATATAGGATAAACATACTAAAAACTGTACACCTAAAAAAGCTAAGCAAAACGAAGGACCCTAGGTAAGGTCCAATTCTCACTCAGAAAGGCAAATGGGATGGACATTGGAAGAGGGCAAAAGAGAGACCAGGACAGGAACCTACCACAGAGGACCTCTGAAAGACTCTACCCAGCAGTGTATCAAAGCAGATGCTGAGACTCATAGCCAAACTCACTGAACACAGGAAAGTTGAACTCGTTCATGCCCAGAGCCCTCAACCCTCTGGTCTAATTTATGTACTGGAAGGTCCTCTGCACGTACCAGTGAGAAAGGTAAGCACTAAAGGCTTTAAGGATCTACAATTGTGGCCTGACTGCAAGATATGCTGGTGCAACCAAGAGTGGCACAAAGCTTGTGGGAGCAACCAACCAATATTCAACTTGAGTTGAGGCCCACTCCTTGAGATAGGACCCAGATCCACTGTATCATGAGTGGCCAAGAACCAGAGACTAGACGGGCCAGAGACATAGTGGGAAAATACTGTGATTCTGTTAAAGGAATATAGCAACAAAATGAATCCAAATGACATTCTTCTATACTCATAGATCAGTGCCTTGCACTTTAAGTACTAAAAATGAATAATCCTTGTTGGCAGAATGAGTTTTCCTTGCCAAAATGTTAGCTGTTTCACCAGAAGTCATATTCTGAACCGCTTTCCACTGACAGAGTTTTGCCTTCTCCTGTGATTGGAAAGGACTGCAATGGAAATCACCCTACGTGAATCTCTCCTCTGTGACTGGCCTGGCCAGCTCATCATGGCTCACAGTCTTGATCTTATTTGAATATTTTCCTTTATTGAATTAGATAACACTTTTCCATAATTTGTCTGAGATCATGGGAAATCATCTTAACTCCATGTGAATGTATTTCAGATAATTTTAACAGATTCCTCTTTTCTATGTAATGTTTAGAGCTGTTCACATCTAACTTATTCTGGAAAGACTTTCTTTATGGTTAGAAGAATTGTTATTTCATTTTTCTCTTCCTAGCAATATTTATATCCAGAATAATGAATTACATATAACAAGATTTATATACAACATCGACACTAAAACATTATATGTATTAACTACATTAAAATACTACAGTTTTTTTTTCATTTTCTCCTATTTGTATTTTATTATTTTTCTGCCTCCTGACTTACTTTTATTTCATTGAAACATGTAAAAATTAGGAAAAGAGTCTGAGGAAGTACATTCTAATATAATATGTAATAAAAGAGAGTCTATTTATTGGCTACTAAGCATTTTATCCTGATTTAAACTAAACTGAGAATTGCAGAGTTAGCAAGGTGTCTCCTCACACAGAGTTGCTTGTGCCAAGCAGGACAACCTGAGTCCAGCCCCATATGGTGGATGCAGTGACTTATCAAATTTGTCCTCTAACCACCCTACACAACCTGTGGCACATGGGTCCCTACAGGAATACAGAAGTGTGCACACATGCACACAGAGACACACACAGAATCAAACAAGCAATATGGTGATTATACAGGACCGTTGGATCTGTTGAACCAGAACGTGCAAATACTGATGTACCTGTGCGTCAGGAGTTCAGAGTACCACACTCTGGACACACTCTGGTTTAATTATGCTCTTCCATATCAGTCCTTAGGGAAATGCCAGGGGCTTAATGGGGAGGAAGTGAATGCACAGAAAGAGTTTCAAACCCATCTGATCACAGCAGAGAAGGTCCTGGTTGAATACAGCGCTGAGAACCACATTGGAAGGATCAGTCTGTCCATCTAACCACAGCGCAGTTTATCTTTGTATAACTTTCTCAGCATTTAATGATGTGTCTTCCTTCCTGCTGCAACGATTGGACCTCACTACAGGTTTTTTCTTAATAAGTGTGCAAGAGAAAGGTCTTCACTTTACTGCTCCTTGTTCTGAGTTAAGGAGGCCTGCTTTTAGCTCCCCATTGAACTACCGAGCCTTTCAACATGTTATTTCATACACATATTAATCCTCCACAATCCCTCTGCATTCTTAGCATTAACACCCAGCAAGGGTGAATACTGCACATCAGAATAGAAACGGAGACAATGTCCCCGAGTTACAAAGTTATGAATATAAAAATTTGCATTTAAACTGTGTTGTTTAGCCCATACTCATTCTAAACCTAACCTGGTGCTACCTTAATTGTAGGATTCTATGCTGTGTGTCATATTTGGTTTATTAGACCTTATCATGTCTCCAGTAAAAATGAAAGACACATTACATGCTTACACTAGCTATCTAATCATAATGCATAGTTTATGAACTCATCCCAACTGCTAGAATCAGCTTATAACTCTTCTCTAAATTTCCCAGGAGGGAAGCACTAATTTGCAACTGTGTTCTAAGCACTATGCCTGTAGTATATCATTTAAATGTTCCACAACCTCATGAGAAAAAAAGTACCTATGGCAATTAGCTCTTATTACTTCTGAGTCTTACAGAATTTAAGTAGGGCTCTTCATGATCACATACCCAATGAACAGTGAAGTCGGGATTTAAATCAGATCTGTGGTTTTAGTGCCAGTGAATACCTAACCGGTCAGTCTTCCTCAAAGCGTCTGCTGACTCCACAGCCAGCACAAGAACCTGATATCATGTCCAGATTAAAAGGGAACACTCATGCTACTCCACACTCTTTCAGGGGAAGTCTATTTGAAAGCTAAATGAAGGTGGAGTCTTTTTACAAGTTACTAGTTATGCTTTACAAAAAGATACGGGTTTCCATTTATTTTACTAGTTTTTTTTTTTCCTTGTTATGTGACTATAGAACAGTTTTCTTCACATTCTCAAATTAGAAAATAGATGAGGCCACAGAAATGCTATTCTGTCAATGCATCGTTCCCAAGACATTTTGACAAGAAAGTGGCACATAAATGGCTTCTTCAGCCCTTAAATATGAGGACTAGAAACCCACAATCCTGTTTCTGTTTACATTTGTTACAAGTGCCAGTTAACATCATCTGTTTGTCGTTGGTCATGTAACTGAGCTTTCTTTACTACTTAGTAAATCAGTAAGGTTAGAAATTAGAATAATCTACCTTTTATTAGTGTACCATGATGGGAAGTTTTATTTTCACACCTGATTAAAACATCCATAATGGATATTTTATAGGAAAAAATACAGTAACAAAAGTAGCATTAAAAAGAAAAGTTGTGTTAAAAAGTGTATCCTATCTCAATAATCATTCTCCCAAAAGAATTATGACTGAAGCTACACATTAGAGAAAAGAAAATACCAGAATCTAGTCACTTTAGTCCCCAGAGACAAATGGAAATACGATAAGGACAGCACCCTTTTCTATCAATACCAAACTTCACTTGACTTCCAAGATGCTATGGTTATGGCTAACGTTTTGACAACTTTGATAAAACTTCTGGGCTCCAAATGTGTTTACATTTTGTACCCTTGAAATATTGCAGACCCAAGTTGCCAGGAGCTCAGAAATCTGGGAGAAGAATGGAAGCACAGAGAGAGATTGAAGTCACTTCACTGTCACTATATACCCTTCTGTTTTAGAGTGAGGGATGGGCAGAAATTACACAGGATGCAGAGCCAGACACCTTACTCTGAAGCGGAGAGAATTCTCTGTTTTGAAGGAGAAGCATATTAAATACCATTAAAAAAAAACTCATAAGGCAGCTTTATGTTATAAGAAGGAAAAAAAAAGAGGAAAATTCCCTCCAATTTAAACCTACGTCTGAATTCAGATCATTTAATGTGAAAAAATTGTCTCTTATGATTTGACCAGGAAGCAAATGAGTATGCTTTTTCTTTATCTTTTTCTTAGGAGAGAGGACTTATAAAAATAGATTCCTTTACGAATATTAACTGTCCTTTTAAAATATTAAATTTATTATATTTAACACAAAAATTAAATGAAATATTTTCAAATACAAGATGGTGGCTTCTCGTATCTAAAAGGTATTTTAGACTAGTTTTTGCTCATACAAGAATGGCCAAGAAATGTGGAGTATTTAATATACTGTTTCTCCTGCAATGGGAAATTATTGTCATTTGAACAAAGCACACTTCAATTTTGAATGCATTCTACTTAAGTTTGACATTAAGTGGTCACCGATTTTCAAAATTGTCTTCAGTTCCTTAAATAGTTGTTAAAACCAGAGGTGAATATTACTAGGAAAGCTGTATCCATCCCTGATTATAACTAATTATTGTTTAAACATGTGAATCATTGCATGAAGAATCTTAGAAGCTTGAAATTATAAAGCGCGGTGGAGTCCTGAACTGAAAGTGTGCAGAAAATATTTAGGAAGAGCAAAATTTAGTAGTACTTACTAAGTATCATCTTTCAGAATATTGCACCATGGTCATACTTAATTGGACTATGACAGATTGTTTAGGATGAGCTGAGAGTCTTGGTATCTCATATAAGAATAGTGCAAAGATTTTAAGATGACAGGTAGAAGATGCTAGACAGCTTCAAGTCAAATAATCAAAGAATTTTGCTTTTGAAATTTCTTCCCCCTGGATGCTATTGATCATTCTGCATAGCTTCATCTAAGTAATGGAAATGAACAGGCTTAATGATTTCCCATTAAATTCTAAGTATGTCCTGGCAGTTGAGACTTTAGGGTTTTATTTTTGTCTGTAATAAATTTTTAACTGTTTAGGGAGTCTACACTGACCTTCTCCCAAGGATTCTTTCTAGATATTAGTAATATTAAAATGTGGCTTTCAGTCAGCAACTGAATGTTGGTAAAAGTCTGACAATGAAGATAGCCTGTGCTTGGTAGCTGAAGGATGGCTCTGTTTATGAAGGCATATTCAGTGTAAGGAATCATCACTTTCTGATACAGGGCATTTTATGGAAAACTCATGTTAATCATTTTGAGAGTCAAAGCAACTTTCTACCTTTTAACTTTTGAGGGGAAAAGGTGGCAATGTAGCAAGTTGTCTTGGTCAAATTTCTATTGGTCAAGTCTTCCAATAGAGTTTGTCAAAGAACCAGTTTCAAGTAGCAGCTTTGGAATCTGCAGGCCAGGCAGCTTTCTCATTTCAAAATGGGTCCCTTTTCATACACACATCATCAATACCTCAGCCAGCAGTCAGCTTCCTCATATCTGTGTTCTCCTGTAGGACTTTGAAAAACTCACTTTTAGCATATAAGTTAGAACAAAGTATTCACAGTACACTGTGAAAACTCAGCCCAGGGTACCCTGATTCCTAATTGGAATTGCTTGCAAGTTTTGCTGTTGAATTTCACAAAACAGTGTTTGTCCTGAGCTGTGCTGAGACCCCATCCTTTACCCTCTTCTCTTCCTAACCCACCTATTACCACCTAAAACTTTAGCCTTGAGTGATCCCATCTCCTTCATTTGCAGAAGTTGTTCTGGTATCCCCTCTAAGTAAATTTGTGTGCATGTGTGATGGATGGCCCTACTACTGATCATTCCGGTGGTTTATAGGCAGTGCCTAGAGAAGTCACCCTTAACCTGCTCAGGACCTCTCTTCACGCTGACTAGCTTACATAATGCCAGAAGGCACATTTAGACCGATGAGAGATAAAATATGTCAGTGACCTTATCATTCCCCTTGCATGCTACAGTGTGGAAGGAGGTGCCCACCGATGCATTAGTGGCATGATGAAGTTATGGAAATAACCAGCCACTTTCTCATTCAAGATGAGGCCTGCTCTGGAGAGGAGATTCTGTGCCTGGCACTATTAATCTGGTCAAAAGTCCATGTCTGTTGCTAAATGATCATGCTGCCAAATTTCATTCTAAACATTTGTCTATACCGATAGATTTGTTCTTTCAGGTTTTCTCAGAGAAGCTCCTTTTTTTGCAATGGGTAGTGGTTAATTCAAAGACACCTAAGAGGTCAAGTATGAAGCATAAATGAGTGTTCTGCAGTGCATGGAACACACCCTTACTCACAGTTTAGGGAATTTTGTGGAATGGGTCTAGAATAGAAGACCTGGACAGGTGTAGAGGAGAGATGGGAAATGCTGACTTCTGAACTTGACATGTGGGCTGTGTGGTTCCTGCACAAGAATACTTTTAGCATTCACAGTCAGAATTTTAACATGAACGCAAGAGGGGATTAGGAGTTCCCAAGTCCAGCAGAGGAGCATTAGCCTCTGGTGACTGCTGAGAGGAAGAGTCATTCTTCCTTGGGAATAAGGCTGCCTGGAAATTGTCCATACACCATTGGATGGGCCCCATAGAGGTCCTTCTGTGTACAGGGGGAAGAATAAATACACTGAAATGCAATGTTTTAAATCAGAATTCAATTCCTATCTGTAAACTTGATTGCATTTGCATTCGGGAATGCAATTGCTGCCTTTCCTAGGGCTCTAAATATTTGACTTTCAATGTCATATTAGAACTTGGCTAGAAAAAGCTTGAGATTGAAACATATTCATTTTTACCTTGCAATCTATGCCATTTAGGAACTAAATGATAAAACCTAGAATTGAGTTATCCAGACATATTCATTAGTTATTTCTTCATGTACAGGATAGTGCCAGAATAGTCCATGTGGCTAAAAGGCACTGAAAATTTCCATGTGTGTAAAAGGCAACAAGATGAGAGGCAGCTTACTTGTTTCTGTTTAGTTAAAGATAGTACATAATTAAAGTATATCTTCAAAAACAAGCCACTGACTTTAGTGGCTATAGGGGGAGTCCAAGTTTATGTTGGCTGTGTGAGCCACACATAATTTTTGTTTCCAAATGATAAAATATGTTCAAACAAAATATAAAATCTGAATATATTTTCTTGTGGCTTAAACAAAATACTCAGCTTATTTTTCCTAATAGAGTAGCACGTGTGATACCCTTTGGGGGACCTTGTGAAGGAAGACAACTTCCACGCTGTCTCAATTCTTACTGTTTTATCCTGAGAAAACTTCTGTAAGACAATCATTGGGTCATATCCACATTTCTTAGCTATTTCTTCTTCCTTTATTATTTTGCTTTTTTTTTGTTTTGTTTTATGTTGAGTGGTAGTTTTATATTTTTCTTTTTATTTGTTGAAGGTGGTTGTGATTTTGTTTTTGCTAAATTGTCCCCTGGTAATTTCACACTTGCATATAATGCATTTTGGTTACTCTCATCCCTGCCCTTTCCTCTCCTCTTTCTTCCTGAATCCTGTTACCCACCCTTCCTCTGTACGAGTTTATTTCTTGTGTTCCTGTCTTTCTGTTTTCTCTTGTGCACCACTGGATTTAATGGGTTTGAGTTTCTAAGACAGGCTCTCATTCTGCAGCCCAGGATGACCTCAAAATTGGTATAATTCTGTTTCAATCTTCTGCGGCTAAAATCACAGGTGTATGCCACACAGCCTTTCTAGATATTTTTCTTGATGGCTTTTTTTAAAATAAACATTCATAAAGCATCATAAGTGATAGAAGAGATTTTTCAGCAAGGAAGATTTACTAATAGAAACAAGTTATTTCCATTTCTTACCCAGCATGTCAGGAGGTTTGAGAAAACATGGCAATCCTTTTAACAATAAACAAGCTGGACAGTTGAAAACATTAGCTTTTCATGAATCCACTAGAGAGCAGAGATCATGGGAACAGCTGTTGCTTCCGTGAAGAACAAACGAACGGGCACAGGTGTCACAAATGCAAAAATAGAAAACCTTGGGCAGGAACCTCGGTGGGAACTGGGTTTGGCAGCTAAGCCTTGATTGTTAGTAGCTGGGGGCTCAATATGGAATCCTTTAGGAAATAAAACACAGAGAGGACAGTCTTAGGGAAACATCTACTCTGAATTTCCCATACAAGAATAGGAGTTCTGTCAGCTTTCACAGGAGGAGGAGAATACAGTCATGAAAACATCCATGAACAGTGTTCTCTCAAGGGAGTCTGACTTTAAAATAAACTATTTTATTAAAACCTTCCTGGCGAAGAGAAATGTTCAACAATGTGAGAAAGCTGGGTTAATTTAAATGAGAATGTGTTGTTGGACAGTACTCACTTTCATCACCCATGAAGTGGTATGCAGGTGTTTGAAGGAATGCTTTTGTCGTACTATATTTTGCAAGTTCAAAGTTAGACACTAGCAAAGGTGCTTTTTACAAGATATGCAACTAGTACACAGAGAAGATACAAATATGAATCATACAAAAATCTTAATTAAAGCTATATAATAGTAAAAGTGGAAGGGGGAAAAGAAACAAATAACAATGAGTACAAAAATGGGAAAAGTTATTATTGATACTGAACCAGTTCTATCAGTTCAGCTATACCAATAAATATTAATAGTACAGATTCTGCAATTAAAAGAAAGCCATTTTCAGCATAGAAAAAGACCAAAATGCTATCTCTGCAGAATCTATACTTAATATAAAGATAGATAGATCAAAGGTAAGGGAATGATACTCATCAAATGAACATGGGATTAAAAACAAAGACACAGAAGCAAGAAATATTATTAAGGATGAAGAGGAACATATATCATAATAACATTCCTCACAGAAAAGAAAAACTATCTCTAATATATTAGTATTTAATACCAGAAAATCATAATTTGTCAAGTGAATCCTGATAGTGCAAGCACAAGGGAGTGAGTTCAAATCCCCAGCTAGCCCTTAGAAACCAAATATATGTAGTGTGTATCTGTAACCTACGGGTCATGAAGCTATGAGACTCTGTGGTGCTTGATGGTCAGGTAAATTAGCCTAACGGACAAACTCCGGTTCAGTGAGAGACCTTGTATCAGAACGCAAGGCGGAGAGTGATAAAATAATACTTACATTATCAACCATTATCTTCCACATATGTGTGCACAGGCAACCAGCCCCTCCCCCCACACACATACATGCATACATGCTTCAATGAACAGATCATGTAAGAATTCTCACAATCACATTCTGCCGCAAATGTGGCCATATCTTACTACCATGTTAGCATAGAAAAAACTGAAAAGGTTCCCACATCAATCGGGCCCCAGTGCCCACTGTGCTTGTACCTATTCACTATTTATAACATACAAAATGTTATGGCTTTAAGCTGGTGTTGGAAAAAAAGTACTTCCCTTTCAAAGTCCACATAAAGCCAATGCCTGGAAAAAAAAAATGAATTCTGCGTATCAGATGACCATAGCAACACATTTTTGTTCAGAAGAAGTAACTGCTATTTCTAGATGACTTGCAAGAGTTCAATACTAGTAAGTGTGTTAGGGTAAGGAGAGAGAGAGAGAATGCCTGAGGTGATAGCATTTGTGCATGGTTTAAACACATTGTGTACTATGCAGCAAAATATATTGTTTCTCTGGAAATCAAAACCTCTTCTCAATCTTTTCTAGGTAGCGGTCGGCATTTCTTGTATGTCAATGCTTCTGTCTTCAACAAAGAGGGATCTACTGCAAGAATCATTACCTCCCAGGTTTTTCCAGGAAGCCTTGGCGTGTGTACTGTTCGGTTCTGGTTCTACATGGTAGATCCCCATGTTATGGGGATATTAAAGGTACGGATGAAGATGAATTTGTGTCCGTGGAAATACTCATCAAATAAGTTTGGCCCCCTCCTTGTAATCATGCTGCCAATAGTGGCATCACTAATTTCTCATCTTGTCCTGGGGCTGTGGGTCTTTACCACACTGTGAGGCATCTTCACCTGATCAAGATTAAGCTCATTGATGGCTGCCACCTTAACTCACTGATGGTGTCTGCTATTTAGAAGAGTATCTGGAAGTAAAAGAGTCTGAGTAGAACGTAAGTGCATTTACAACTAAGGACCTGTCTAAGGACAATGAAGTATGATCTAAGAGGCAAGTCTCTACCTCAACAAAATAAAGGGAAAGCAGCCTTGAAAATTTAAATTTGGATCTGCTCCAGCTATAAAACAGCAGTCTTTCAGAGAGAATGACAATGTTTATATTTCTAGTTTTATCAAAGATTGAGGTGTTTGACCATGATGAACCAATTCTAAGATCTACTTTCAATTAAAAGTGTATATTAGGCACAACACCCAGTATTATGACCTAGCAGTTAATTGTTTAAACCAATGTGACAAGTTTTATCGATTTTAACTCAAACACTGCCCCAAGGAAGTGGTGACAGCTGTTGATAAGTATTTCCTGTCTTTCAGGAGATATTTTAAACACATTGTACATATTAATTTTAATTTAAATATTCATCTAATGTTTATTTTCCAAGTTTTAAAATAAGGCAATTGAGACCTAAAAGAGCTTAGCAAATTCTCCTCTCTTATATTAGCATAAATCTTTATATCAAAAATCTATCATCCACTAGTTAGCAACCTTGAAGTCTAGAAAAAAATCTAAAAGAGAAAACAAAAAAGGAAGAAAATCCATATTACTTCTAGTCACTGAAAAAACATAGTCTCTCACCAAGTAAAAACACAAACATGCAAAGAAAGTAGAATATTTCTCCCTACTCTCTGAGGGTATGTTTTTAAATGGTAACCAGTAGAAACAAAGAAAGCCCATTCAAAAAGTTAAGGGACACATGTGTCAGTGAAACACCTTGTTATTTGGATTTTTTTCATATTTTCTACATAAAAAAATAGTAATTTGGAATACTAGTTTACGTTTATAATAAATTCAAGAGGCTAATTTCCACCACCACACATTCATCTTTTTATTTTGTGGTAGTTTATTACTCATGAAAGCAAAGAGTCTTTACTTACTAACATGATTCTCCATCCTCCTCCATTCAGAACAAACATTCAAATATGCTTTTTAGAGCAGTTGGCTAGCCATTTACCTAGGGTACCCAATAGATAGCCCATAGCATTTAGTCACGTGTCTCCTGAGCGCTTCTAAACTCCAAATGTTTGTCTCAGACTTGATTTGTGATACCTTGTTGTGGGGTGATTCATGGCTTCAGATTAGAAAGCAGCAGTATAGAGAATACTTCTATATTCTCTGCAGTCTTCACTGGGGGAGAAATTGGCAGTCAAGATGAAAAAATGGTAGTGATGATGGTGGTGGTGATGATGTAAAGGACAGTCATTTATTTATTTATTCATTTATTCGTTTATTTATTTATTTATTTATTTATTTATTTATTTATTTATTAACTGTCTTGGTTGGCCTGATTAACAGAGTGACTTTTGTTGAATAGTTTTGGTCTTTTCTATCATTTGGCATTTGAGATTGTTTCTGGTTTTGAAGTTGCAAGGTGTTTGATAGGATGGGAGTTATTTGATATATTTGAGAACATCTTTCTCACATGAGAAGAGAGACTTGAGAGAAAAATAAATATGCATGTATATGTGTGCTACAAAGACAGAGAGACCTGCATTGTCTAATTCTTGGATTCTCCATTACTTGAGCCAGGAACTTCTCATAGTAATTAGCTACTGGAAGGGTTATGACGGTGCAGGAACCTGGGCATCTCAGTTTCCATAAGACGACCTTGATCTTCCTAAACCCTTCTAATACCATTTCTTAGGTGTATATTTCACATATGAATTGGGTAGAGACATTAGTGTTCAATCTGTTTCAAAGGAAAAAGTTTGATGATATCAGAAGTCATGGCAGAGAGTGCATAGCTTGATTTAACATGGACTATCAATATGTTCTGGATGAAACAATGCCCACAAACAACAAATAGGACATTTCTTCACTACCATACTGAGATTATTTTCAAACACAGCATGCCTAAATTGTATCAACATGCTAATATGATTCAGCAGATAGCACTAAAGCAATCAATATAATTTATACAGTTGATAAGTTCAGGTAAAATTAAACATGCTATTACATGCTAAATTATGTAGTACAAACCAAAACACTCTTATCCTAGCCCTTAAAAGGACACATGAGAAAAACAAATACGTTTAAGGCTAGGAACTCTTTAGTAACTTTTAATAGTAGATGCAAAAGAATCAGAATGTTAAAGTGTTTATATTTGTAATAGTAAAATAATTATATTTATATTAAAACATCAGCATGATTTGATTCTAAGACAAATTATAGAAAAATGCCAGTATCTAATTAACTGATTATTGTTCATTTTTTGGCTGTTAATATAGAAAAATCTGATAATGTTAGTTTCTTTGGATCTTTCAGCTATATCTTGACACATGAAATTTGAATCTCCTGTTAAAATGATACTGGTCTTCTCTTAATCTATATTTCCAAAGAGCCCTAAGGGAAACCTAACTATGGTTTCCTGAGATTATTGGGATTTATTTTATATTCCTAGCCTCTGACTTGATTTTAAATGCAAACACAGGTGAAAATTTGGCACAGGACAGAGACTTTAAGAATGATTAATACCTTGATTTCCCCAAATTCATCTTAATGAAATGAAATGAAAAAAACATTTGTTAACTTTTTTTTAATTTAATTTTATTTTATTAATTACACTTTATTCACTTTGTATTCCCCCATAAGCCCCTCCTGGTCCCACCCTCCCCTCCCCCTTCATCACGCATGCCCCTCCCCAAGTCCACTGATAAGGGAGGTCCTACTCTCCTTCCTTCTGATCTTAGCCTATCGATCACATCAGGAGTGGCTGCATTGTCATCTTCTGTGGCCTGATGAGGCTGTTCCCCCCTCAGTGGGAGGTGATAAAGAGCAGGTCAATCAGTTCCTGTCAGAGACAGTCCCTCTTTCCATTACTTGGACACTAAACTGCCATGGGGTACATCTGTGCGGGGGTTCTAGGTTATTTCCATGCCTGGTACTTGGTTGGAGTATGAGTCTCTGGGAAGACCCCTGTGTTTAAATTTTTATTTTTATATTTTATATTAATTACACTTTATGCACTTTGTATTCCAGCTATAGCCACCTCCTTCATTCCCTCCCAATCCCATCCTTCCTCTTTCATCTCCTTCCAAGCCCCTCTCCAAGTCCATTGATAGGGGAGGTCCTCCTGCCCTTCCATCTGACCCTAGCCTATCAGGTGTCATCAGGACTGGCTGCATTGTCTTCCTCTGTGGTTCCATAAGTCTGCTCCTCCCTTCGGGAAGGTGATCAATGAGCCAGCCACTGAATTCATGTCAAAGATAGTCCCTGTTCCCCTTACTAGGGAACCTACTTGGATACTGAGCTTCCATGGGTTACATCTGTGCAGGGGTTCTAAGTTATCTCCAGAAGTGGTCCTTGGTTGAAGTATCAGTCTCAGAAAAGACCCCTGGGCCTAGATTTCTTGGTTATTTCTTGGTTCTGTTGCTCTCCTTGTGGAACACCTGTCCTCTCCAGGTCTTTCTATCTCCCCCTTCTTTCATAAGATTCCCTGCACTCTGCCCAAAATTTGGCTAAGAGTCTCAGCCTTTGCTTTAATATTCTGCTGGGTAGAGTTTTTCAAGGCCCTCTGTTGTAGGCTCCTGTCCTGTTACGTTTTTGCCCTCTTCCAATGTCTGCCCCTTTGCCTTTCTGAGTGAGGATTGATCATCTTACCCAAGGTCCTCCTTCTTGCTTAGCTTCTTTAGGTGTACAAAAAATTCTCTATAGAGGAATATTGAATGGCAAAAACAAAAAAAACAAAAAAAAAAAACCAACAACCACAAAAAAAAAATCAAGTGACAACACATGCTGGAGAGGATATGGAGAAAAGGGAACCCTCCTCCATTGCTGGTGGGAATGTAAACTTGTACAACCATTTTGGAAATCATTCTGGCGCTTTCTCAGACAATTAGGAATAGTGCTTCCTCAAGATCCAGCTATAGTACTCTTAGGCATATATCTGAAATATGCTCAAGTACACAAGGACATTTGCTCAACCATGTTTGTAGCAGTTTTATTCGTAATAGCCAGAATCTGGAAACAACCCAGATGTCTATCAACTAAGCAATAGATATAGAAATTGTGGTATATTTAAACAATGGAATACTACTCAGCAATTAAAAACGAGGAAATCATGAAATTTGCAGGCAAATGGTGGGAACTAGAAAAGATCATCCTATGTGAGGTTTCCCAGAAGCAGGACACACATGGTATATACTCACTTATAAGTGGATATTAGACATATAATATAGGATAAACATATTAAAATCTATTTGGTACATTTTAAAATTAAACTCTTTGTAACATTTTGTGTAATATATAGAAACTTTGTTTTGTTTTAACACATTTTTGGCTTATTGAGTTTAGGTTTGTTTTGTTTCTTTGTTTCTGGTCTTTGTTTTAAGAGAAAGAACATGAAGATGGGTGTTTAGGAAGGTGAAGAGGATCTGTGAAAAGATGGAGGGGAGAATATGATCAAAATATATTACATAAAATTAAATAAAAATCAAATTTATACCTCATAATATTTTATGTAATAAGTACACATTTATAATTGCTCAGAAAGAAAAACTGAGCTCCTTCTTCAAACTTCCTTCTTTGACAACAGATGACTGGATAAATCTGGGTGACATCTTAGGAGTCTAATGTTCATATCAGAATAATTACCTTGCCATTCTGAAATAGCTTTTATTTTAAAGTTGAGTTCATAAATCTCAATTTCTATTCAAGACTATGGAATTCATATTCATTTAGCATGTAAATCTTGTTATTAAAAACTCATGGAATTGATATGATAATGATTGCTAACATTTCAGAGATTTTACTCATGTGCACACTGTTTGTCCTGAGACTAGAGGTTCCGTTGCTCACTGAACTTTCTTTCCTCATCCTTCTTGGTGATAAAGTTAACCTTCTTGAGAAACCTCTGAACTGGTACTGCTTAATATGTTAAGACTGTGCAAGTGTGCTTTTTCTATGTTTTGTTGATGTATAATAAATGTGTTTACAACAGGCAGGTATATAGTTTCTTATATGTATATAAAATGCATGACCCAATCAGAATTATTAACCTATCCAGTGTTTCAAGCCTTTTTCCCTCTTGTTACAGAGAAAATTCTTTCTTCTATCTCCTTTGAACTACATAATGAGTTCCTATTAACTATTCTTATCTTACTATATTACAAAACACTACAGCTTTTCTGTTTTATTGTACCTGTTGACCACCTTGTTTTTTTCCATCTTTCTTTAGCCTGTCCAATCTCTACTGACTACTGTTCTACTCTCTACTTCTGTGAGATCAACTTTAGTTTCTGCACACAAATAAGAGCATGTGGTATTTGTCTTTCAGTGCTTGGCTTGTTTTGCTTAGCCTACTACCATTTATTTTAATCCATGCTGCCAGATTACATTTCAAAAGAGAGACACTATTGTGATCTACTACACATGCACACACACACACACACACACACACACACACACATAAGCTCTTACTCATTATTATTGTTTCTATAATATCTTTATTGAAAATGTATTTTATACTCTATATTCTGATTATGATTCCTTATCCAGGAAGTAGGTATGGTTCTGGAAAAAAAATAAAAACAAAACAGGCCAGTCTCAAACATGTGTCCAGGCATTGGTTGGACATTCTTTCAATCTCTGCTCTGTCTTTGTCCCTACACATCTTGTAGGCAAGAAAAATTATGGGATGAAGTTTTTGTGGGTGAGTTGGTATTCTCCTTTCTCTATTTTCTGTCTGGTTCAAGGGCAGCTTTTTCAGTCTTCATGTCCCCCCTAGTAAGTGTCTTCACTAGAGTCAGCCCCATATTTTTCCAGAAGTCTACCTTGTCATAGATCTCCAACTTTTACAAATCTGTCTTGTCATAGGCCTGTCTCAGAGATGTCCCAGGCCATGGCTTCTCTTCTCTCTGCATGCCCTCTACCCCTGCTCCCCTGCTCTCCTCACATGAGATCTCCACCCTCATTTCCCTCAGCATTTACTCTCTCTCCTGTTCCCTCTCTTAGAGCACTTCCTCTGTGTGTTCTACTTCCCCTTCTTATTGTTCATGCATTCTCCCTTGGGCCATGCTTGTAAGGTGTAGTGTAGTTCTCCTGTACTATATGACTAATATCCACTTATAAGTGAGTACATACATTCTGGGTCTGGGTTACCTCACTCAGGATGATCTTTTCTAGTTCTATTTATTTACATGCAATTTTTTTTTTTATTTCTTTGTTTTTAATAGCTGAGTACTGTATAAATGTACCAGTTCCTTTTTCTGTTCTTCAGTTCAGGGACATCAAGGTTGTTTCCAATTTCTGGCTATTACTAATAAAGCTGCTATGAACATAGTTGAACAAATGTCCTTGTTGTGTGACACAACAACTTTTGAGTATATGCCCAGGAGTGCTATTGCTGGGTCTTGAGGTAGAGCTATTCCCAACTTTCTGAGAAAACTCCAGATTGATCTCCAAATTGGTTGTACAAAGTTTGTACTCCCACCAGCAATGGAGGAGGGTTTCTCTTTCTCCACATCCTCACCAGAATTTTCTGATGGAAAATTCTGGAGGATGTAAGATGGAATCTCAGAGTACGTTTGATTTACAGTCCAGATGACTAAGGGTGGTGAGCATTTCTTTAAATGTTTCTTTAAATATTTCTCAGCCATTTGTCATTCCTGTGTTGAGAATTCTTTGTTTAGCTCTGTATCCCAGTTTTTTAATTGGATTATTTGGTTTGTTTGTGGTTAACTTCTAGAGTTCTTTATGTATTCTGGATATTAGCCATCTGTCAGATGTAGGGTTGGTGAAGATCTTTTCAGAGTCTGTAGGCTGTCATTTTGTTCTGAAAACAGTATCCTTTGCTTTACAGAATCTTTCAGTTTCATGAGGTCCCATTTATTAATTGTTGATCTTAGAACCTGAGCTGTTGGAGTTCTGTCCAGGAAGCTGTCTCCTGTGCCAATGAATTCAAGACTCTTTCTCACTTTCTCTTCTAGGAGATTTAGTGTCTCTGATTTTATGGTAAGGTTCTTGATCTACCTGGATTTGAGTTTTGTGCAGGGTGATAGATATGAATTTATTTGCATTTTTCTTCATGTAAACATCCAGTTAGACCAGCTCCATTTGTTGAAGATGCTATCTTTTTTTTTTTTTTTTTCAATTGTATGGTTTTGGCTTCTTTGTCAAAACTCGGGTGTACATAGGTATGTAAGTTTATTTCTGGCTCTTCAATTTGATTCCATTTATTTTCCAGTCTGTTTCTATGCCTGTATTATGCCATTTTATTACTGTTGCTCTATAGTACAGTTTGAGATCAGTTTGTTTATATGATGGATTATGTGGATGGATTTTCATAGGTTGAACCATCCCTGTATCCCTGGGAAGATGCCTATTTGATCATGGTGGATAATATCTTTGATGTGTTCCTGGATTCTGTTTGGGAGTATTTTCTTGAGTAGTTTTGCATCAATGTTCATAAGAAAAATTAGTCTGAAATTCTCTTTTTTGTTGTTGTTGGTCTTTGTGTGGTTTTGGTATCAGGGTAACTGTGGTCTCATTAAATGAGTTTGGCAATGTTCTTTCTGTTTCTATTTTGTGGAATAGTTTGAAGAGTGTTGGTATTAGCTCTTTTTTTTTTCTTTTTTTTGAAAGTCTGGGCTTGCTGTAGAGTGATACTTGGGTTCTAGTGTTGACATATTGCCCAGGTTCTTGTTATTTGTCATCTTTAAAGAACTCTATCATCTTCATGAGCCTGGATTTGAGGTCGTTTTCTCGTTCCTTCACTGTGTTGAGATATTCTGGGCTTGCTGTAGAATGATACTTGGATTCTGATGTTGACATATTTGCCGTGTTCTTGTTATGTGTGTTCTTTTGCTGGTCTTTAGCCATCTGGGTTTCTCTGGTATTGGCTGCTAGTCCCTATGGACTAGGTTCCTGGAATACATGTCACTGGAGTGCATGCCAGTAGATGGTAGATGCAGGGGGCAGACCTATTCACCTCTGCTGTGTTTTTCTTGCAGCCTGGTATTCCCTGGGCCTTGCCAGCCTCCAGGAATGCAGGTAGAGATGAGCTCCTGAGCTTAGTTCACTGCTGCTGTGTTTGTCCATTAGCCTGGTGCCAGCAGGGGGATGGAGAGGAGAGCTCTCACCTTTCTTCCCCAGGTGGCCACCGAGGGCCTCCAAGGAAGGGGCACTAGACCTAAAATGGGGTGTGCAGGAGATAGGGTGTGTCTCTCAGTTGCTAGGTTTTCTGGGAGGACAGGGATGGCTGAAAATGATGGTTCACTGGGTCTTCCCTGGTAGCCCCTGGCAGATGCCAGCCTCTGGGAGTGCAGATAGTGGTGAGGTCCAGTATATGGAGGGCACAGGGAGCTGGGCACCGCTCACTGCTGCTGTGTTTGCCCAGTGGTTTGATGTAAGCAGGTGGATGGCTTGCAGAAATCTCACCTCTAATCCCCAGGTAGCCTCTCAGAGCCTCCAGAATGCGGCACTAGATACAAAATGGAGTGCACCTATGCTTGCATTTATAAAGAATATCTACTTAAAAATTAAACATTTCATGTAAGATAAACTTATAAGGCAACATGTAAGAGCTTTAAATTCCCTTTATTATTGCTATTTAGGATGAAAGTGAAATTTTTTGCTATTATTAAAGTTGTTGGAAGTTGCTATCAGTTGCTATTTTAAGTTTCTTTCTTCTTTTTTTAAAGTAAGTTTTAAATGATTCCCAGACCTAGCAGTTTTCTTTCATGCCTGCTTTTGCTGATTTTGATGGTCATTGCTTACATAACCAGTGTGGCTTTGATATACATAGGAATGGCTGAAAATACTTAGGTATTTGCCCTCTAAACAGACCTGCAAGAAACCCCTATGGTATTGGTCAATGAAACTGGTCAATTTTTAGTATTTTAAGCAGAAATAAAAGCAATACAAATGGCTGTAGTTATCAATGTATCCATTGCTATGCTGCACACTGTAACACAAATCATATTTCCATACTGTAACACAGATGATATTGCTATAGCCATAGTTAAAATGAACTAAAATGGTTTTAATTGTTATTTGGTTAAGTTTTTGAATCCCATTCATTGTATTTTGGTTGCATTAACTTTTCATTTTCTTCCAGTTCTAGTCTCTCATTCCATTTCCACTCAACACTGTGGATATGGAACACTCAAATCTCATTCCTTTTTTTTTTTTTTTCATCTATGGAGTCCAGTTACTGCTGCCTCTATATTCTTGGGTATGAGACCATGCATTTGCACAGGTTAGACCTACAGGGGGTTTCACCTTTTAAGAAAGTACTGATTCTTCCTCTACAACAGCTATCAGTTACCAACAGCTCCTCTCCTAGGGGTGGAACTTCATGCCCAGGCCACTCCTTCATCCTGAGATTTTATCTTGCTTGAAACTTGTATAGGTCTGTGGATGCTGTCACAATCACTGTGAATTCATATATGCAACTGCCCTGCTGTGTTCATAAAATATTGTTTCTTTGTAACCATCTATCACGTCTTCCACAATGATCCTTGAGCTTTAGGAGGGATTTTTAAGCCAATGTATGGTAGTATACACAAACTGACCTGACTGGCAAGATAAGCACACTGGTGCAATAATGGCACAAATATCATGAAAATAGTTAAACACTATCTGCTTGGTTTTAAGTAAAGCCAGCTCCACAATGTAGGATCCATATCTAGCTTAATGCAGAAGCCAAGAACCTGTGACTGACTAGATTTGCCATTGGTCCTCTGAACAAATATACTATAGCTTTGCCAGTGGCACAGAATATAAAATGACTCACGCTGAGTTCTCCTAACCATACATAGTGTATCTCTCAAACCTCATCGGACAGTCTCCTTTATGCAGTAGGGGCTACCAACCACTTTGACCAACCACTGGTCAAAGTGCAGAGAGTAAGTGACTGTGAAGTCCTCAGTCCTAAATCGGACATCTACAGTGCTTTTTGATGAATTGCTCTTTTTTGAAAATATATTCGATGTCCCCACTGTATATCAATGTCCCATGTGCTAATCTGGAATGTTTTATTAAACAGATGCTTGACAGAGACTCTAAGGATCTGCATAAGATTAGTCTGTGAATGGATCTACACACACTCATTATCTATCACATGAATCATGGGCCCATACTAACAGTTTGGTAAAATTGAGTGTGTACAGTTTGACAACAAAGAGATACTTTGATACCTGCGATAGAGAAAAACATGCTGAAATAGTCCAGGTATCTTCCCTTGTAGATAATAGAAAAATAACCTTAGAGACAAACATTGCTATAAACCACCATTAAGTTACAAATTACACAAGACAGGAAGGCAATGCACAATGCAAAGGTTGACACTCAAGAGGAGGGAGTTAATCTAATTTGACCTCTGTACAGACTTTTCCTTTACAATGTAATAAAGAGAGAAAAGTGACTTCCAGTTGAAGAGCTATCCTGCTGGAAATTAAAATCAAGTCACATTGTTAAGACATAGAAGTGGGAATTTGCGAGAGAAAGTACTTCTTACACCTGACTATAAATGGACTAGGTACAAAGTCACCTTGAGAAATAACCCAAATCAGCTTGGCTTAGAAGTCTGGGTCCCTGGCTGAGTGAGACTTCTTCAAAGAACTATTTAACATATTGGAAGTTAAAGAAACTTTCCTTTTACATTTTTAGTTGGTGAACTCCATTAGTCTTTATATTTCTTACAGATTTTGGATTTGATGCTTTGCTTACCAAGCCCTTTCCCATCATAGAAAATGAAAATGTACTCTTTTATTATTTTATAATTTGGAGTTGTGGGTTTAGCTAATTAGTTAGGTTTTGTTCTTGCACAAAAATGCTGATAAATTCAAATATTGGCAGCAGCCATTATTTCAACACTGTTGAAACAACAACACTATTTCAACAACAACAAATGTTGTTCATTTGTTCAGATTTGTTCAGAGGACCAATGGCGAATCTAGTCAGTCACAGGTTCTTGGCTTCTGTATTATTTCAACACCATTGATTGAACCCTTTGTCTTACATAAGACCCTGTTATCATGTTAAATCTGTATTACATACATACATTTTCTTTAAATGTGTGAAGGAATGATTATACCTAGTTCATTGCTAATATAGGTAGAAACACAGAAGAGCAACAAAAACAGAGATTAATTAAACCATTTAATTTACTCTTTCTCTGTTTTGCTTTCTTAGGAGAAAGGCATGCTGAATTTCTTACTTATACTCATTCTCTATTTTTGTTCTTGTTGTTGCTTGTTTGTTTTGTTTTGCTGTGTGTGTGTTCATCAGTCTCAGCTCTTTTATGTCAAAGCTATGTTGGTAAATACTTATAAGACTCAAGACAATCACTGTCACGTTTTGCAATTCTTCTTTATTCATGAAAATAAGACATTTTCTTGGTTTCTGTTTGCCTTTTGTTTTGTCATTAATTGTCTTTATTTATGCTTTATTAGATTCATGTGATTGAAGCTGTTCTTTTTTACTCCCAGAATTAAGATGTAATTGTTGCTGTTTTGTGTGAACTGGATATTTTTTGTTAAAGTAGTTGTATTTTTTTACTTATTATAATTAACTGTGAATTTTATACCTGACATCTCCACATGAAAAGAAGACCTCTGACAAGATTTTATTGGCAAGATTCTGTGGTGTCTTGTAATTGGCTAGAATATTGGATGTGCTTCATAAAGAACACACATATATCTTAATACTCATATTATAAATACATGGCATATTAATATTGAATAAAACTATTTGATAGCTACTTTTCTCACCACTTTGTTAATTCTATGCAGCCTACAATACTATGTCGTTTTATAGTTAGAAATGCATATTTGCTAGGGACCATAACAAAAACAAAACAAATCAAAACAAAAATCCTCCAAACTAAGTAGGATAGCATTTTTCCGCAGTTCTATCCAAATGTGCATGATCAATGTATGAACAGATATGGTTTCTTCTGAGGCCTCCATATCTGATATCCTCACCTGGGTTTTCTTCTGTCTGAAACCCCTCCATTCTTTCCTATGTCCAAGCTACCCTTCTCAGGAAGAAACTATTCACATTCCAGTGTCAGAATTCTCAAGTTCTCTTGGAAACCTGATGGCTCCTCCTCCCTTTTCACCTCAGAGAGATTCTGCTTCATGCACTTAATTCTCTAGTTGTGATTAATCTGGGTCAGTTCTGATAATCAATTTATTATTGAAGGTTTTATCCAGACAATCATGCTAGTCGTCACAATTTATGAAAAAAATCTATGTGTGATTTAGATTTCATTCTTTGTTTGCCCATTGCTTCTACTGCCTCCACCATGACATTCTACAAGCTATTAAATTTTTATAATTTATAAAAAATTTTATAATTTTCTTTTATAATGTTTTATTTTTATTTTTTATAATTTTTATAATTTTATAATTTTTTATAATTTCTCTTTTATAATTTTCCAAGAATATTTGTTTATATCTTTGTATGTAGGTAAAACTTGTTTGAATAATATCATTACATATGGTCCATTCTCTAGAGAAAGCAAGAAATACCTCTCTTCCGTAGTGACTACATATTCTGATGACCTTCAGCTCTATGTCACTCTAATGTCCAAGAGGAGCTGTGTCTTTAATGGCCTTATATTTTTATGTACTATTTTTTATTGTTTATTTGATGGAGGAGTTACAAGGTTTTTGTAGAAGTCTCAGGAATCATTGCCTCTTTCTTTGGTTCTGTTGTCCACCTTGGAAACATGTGTGCCTGATCATCTCAATAAGACTTAGCTCCCCAGTGTGCTCCAAATACAAATGCTTTTCTTATCAGTTCCTCAGACTAGTTACTGAACCAGCATAGAGCCCCTTGACACATAATTAACTTGTACCTAAACCATATCTCCTTGAGTTTATCCTGCTAGGAAAAATTACTGGTTTTGTTGTTGTTGATAGTGGTGATTGCTTCTTTTTTCTCTGATTGTTCAAAAATATCTCAGATCTATTAGTGTGATTTTATCAGTTTCTATTTGCTTTAAAATTTCCAGAAAGTCCTTACTATTGTATATGTTAGTAGCTGTTTCTGATTGTACAGGTGTGAATATAAGACTTTTTTTTCTCTATAGCCTGTTGATTTGATAGATTATATTGAATGATTATTGAAATGTTACTGGCCTAACATTCTTTTTTGTCATGGCATTAAATTCTTAATACATTGTTAGATTTCATTTGTTAATAGTTTTGAGGTACTGTTCTTATTATGTTCATGAGAGATATTGCTCTACAGTTTCCATTTCTAATACTGGCTTGGATTTGTGTATTATTTTGGAAGGTTATTAATCATTCATTAAAATTACTTAACAGGTAAATTCCTATGTTGATTATTGACTTTTCTCAGATGAGTTCTGATATGTGTATATTTCAAAGAATTGACACATTCATTAATGTCAAGATTATCAAACATGGGACATGGACTTACCCCTAATTTCCTTCATTATAAAATGCCACCCCCACCATTGCTGCCTTGGCACATACTCACTTCTATATTCTATCTTGTAAACACAGCCATCTGCTTTGAATTATTTTGAACCACCATTTAGTTTTCTCTGCAACTTCTTGACCCATGTGTTATCTTACCATTATGTATGGTTTTCTAGTTTAATTGTACTGTGGTCTGAGCACAATATCACTTCCCTTCATTTGAACTGGCTACAGTGTGTTTTATTTTTCAGAATGCCATTGATTGTAATGTGTAAGCTTGAGAAGACTGTGTCTCGTGTTGCTGGATGGAGCATTGTATAAATGTAAATGAGACTCAGTTGATTGATGCTTTTCACGCAAACATAACCCTGACTGCTTTGTTCCCCTCTGATGTGTTGATCTTTGGTAAAGGAAAGTTGAAGTCTGGTTATAATGATAGGTTCCTTTACTTTGTCCTAACTGGTCTATAAGCTTTTGCCTCAAGTATTTGATACCCTGTCTGTAGGTACACATACATTAAGAATTAGTACGTCATTTAGAAAACTGTTATGTTATGATTTTGTCTAAATTCAGTAGGGACACAAAAACAAAAGATGTTAGAATGGATGAATTGTAAACAAAAAAGATTTGTCTCTAGTCTGTCCTTACATGAGAGCAACTCCTAGCAGATCCCCTCAGACCTCCATGTTTCAGGTGTTATCAAACTGGGGAGGGCAGTCCCTCAGATCTCATCACTTCCCAAAGGCCGCACATTTGAATAACATGACCCTGGGGTTTCAACAGATTTATGTAGAGGAAAGACAAAACATTGAGCCTGCACCAATAACATCATTAGCCCTGTTAATTTTCCTTTCTCTAAAATCTGTTTTGCTCAACGTTGATATAGTTTCTCTACATTTCTTTCAATTAGTGTTATTATTGTATTTTTTTTTCTTCATCCATTAGTTTTCGTTTGTCTATGCCCCGGAATTTAGCATGGGTTCCTTCAAGGCAACCCTTACTTGGATCTTAATTTTTAGTTGACTCTGAAAATACTGTCAGTTGCCATATTTGCATGTAAAGCTGGCATACATACTTGAAAAAATAGCTACCCTAATCCCTGCTTGCCTCAGCCCTGCCATTATATTTTCATGTATGATTTACTTCAGCATTTTACTAGGTTTAAGTTCCCTCCTTTCTTATTCTATTAATGGTTCTGCTTTTCAAACTATATTTAGTTTTTCTTATAAGTTGTCAGTGTGCACTTATAACTCATCCAAGGTCACTGTCAAGTACTGTTGTATGGTTTCCTGGATAATCCAAGTACTTTAGAAAAGAACATTCTCAACTTTCTCTACCTTTTCTGTAAGTCATTAATTTCTCATATCCAAAGGTAAAACAGCAGAGAATATTCATATTATTATTCATATCAAATTATCTGAAAGAATAACCTAAGAGACATAGCAAAAAGGAATTCAAGTTTTAAAATTAGTTTATTCAAGTTTTACTTTACATCCATCTGATATTTGGGCCTGTATTATTCCCCATGTGGTTTGTTTGTTTGTTTGTTTGTTTGTTTGTTTTTGTTTGTTTGTTTTTAATCTTCTTAAGTTTATTTGTAAGTTAGGTCTACAAAGATTTTTCCCAATATTTTAGCTATCTAAGAAAGGCTTTATTAGTCTTTGATAAATAATTTGGCTTGATGAAGAATGTTAAAGTTTTTTTTTTCTTTTAGCATTTAAAATCCTTCATAGTGTATGTCACAGCACACTTTAGACCTGCACAGTCCCGGAGAAAAAAGTTACATGTATTCTTCTTCCTTTTTATCTACAATTGAGTGATATTTCCCCAGTAAGACTTCTTCAAGTGTTCTTTCTCTTTCTTTGCATCTCCGGAGTATAAATGTCTAGATATGGATAAACCCCCGGGCGGATCTTTATTTTACTGGACGTTCTCAGGACATTTGGTGCCATTTATTTGTTATCTATCATTAGAGATCTTGTTGTCAGTTCCCAGGCCTCAGTTAGTCTTTTCTACTATTTTTTTTTCTTAGCGGGGGAGGGTACTTTCTAGGTTCTAGTGATTACTTTTTTAATATTCCTCCATTTTCCTTTGATTGGGTTCTACTCTATTGAATACATAAAGGATATAATTCATTCCTGTTATACTACTTATATACTATTTATTTATATCAGTCTTTTTGTCTTGTCTTTATTAGAGTTTTTATTTGAAATCAGACATCTATTCTTTTTTGCTGATGTTGCTAAAATGCCTGAGCCAATATAACATGTTCATAACTGCCTCCTTCCCATATCTGAGTTTGATTTGAGGTTTGTTCCATTTCTTTAAGCTGTGCCCTGTGTTACATCATGTAAATATGTTGTTATTGTTGTTGACAGCTTGTTATGCATGAAATAGAAGCAACTAGATACATAGCCCTTTAGTATGAGGTTTGATGACCTTAAGTTACTCTGTGCGTACATGTTATCTTTGAGTTTCCAGAAAACTTTCTTCCTAAATGAGGGCATTTGTTCATGTGCATCTTCCTGTTGACACACAGAGAAACCCTGTTTATTTCCTTATACTTGTGGGTAGCAGGGATTTTCTGTACATCTATGGCTTTAAATTAAGTTCGTTTATCTTATTATTATTTTATAACTATTCATGCACATGACTGTGTGTGTATGTATTCATGTGTATTCACATTCCTGCTACCTAATGTTTATTGGTCAAAGGACAACTTTTCAGAGTCAGATTTTGCCTTCCAGTATGTGTCCCACAAAAGGTGGAAGTCAGGCTTTCAGGTAAATGGTTTTGCCCATAAATCATATCCTAGTCCCAAAGTTTAGGTTCATTGATTTAAGGTTCAGTGTTTAAAAAAGACTGTGTCCTGGAATGTATCATTTACCATTGTATCTCAACTTATCAGGTTCTTTTTGGTCTTTGAATTCTATTTCTAGAAATTGCTATCCAGTCTCACTCCTCACTACTTTTCTTTGTAACCCCCGGGACCTATGATCTCATTTTCATGTCTTCAGATGCTTTTCTTTGTGAGAAGTGTGATGGATCCAACATGATGCTTTGGGGCTTTGTGCATTTTTAATTGTTTGAGCTCTATTTCTGGAAGTCAGAATTCAAGATGGCAGTTAATAGTCCTAACATATCCATATACCAGTTGAGAGTCATCAAACATAGATTATTAAAATCATTACAATTAATACAATTAGTAAACTTTCATTAATATTGACAGCACTGTTGTTAGTTTTATATTTTATTAGCTTAGGTTAACTTCTATTAACATCTATTTTTTAAGAGAAATCTACATATTTGCTAATCCTGTTGGTTTCTTTTGTTAAATAAGATTTGAGTAGTTTTTAATTTAAACATTAAACGATGCACTTCTAAGGATGAAGATTAATCTCAATTCTCTATTTTGACCTGTCGGTGAGTTATTAAAGCACAGAACCATTGACTCCTGCTGGGCACTAAGACAAGCTACACTCTTTTCTCACTCATGCATTCCCTACACTACTTTTAATAAGCTAAATACTTAATTAAATAAGCCAGGTGTTTCTGATATCCTGAGGTGTCTACTCAGGGAATCCAAGTTAACGAAGAGGCCTGCTTTCAACGCTGCTCTGGGAGACAGGGCAGAAAAGTACAGACGAGGCCAAGCAGTTTGTCTCTGACGTTACCTATGTATCCTGTATACATGATTGGTGAAAAAGCAGCCCACTGCTCTACAATGTAAACATGAATACTCATACGTGTATTGCAAATTCATAGATGTCACTTAATTCTTTTATATAAATAAGCACTGGGGGGGGTATCTGTCAAAACCTTAAGGATAATGTTATGTGAAAATTCACCACACACGTCAGTCTTTTTGCTTTATTCTTTAATGTTGAATATTAATATGATTAATCAGGGAGATTTTCTATTGTAATTTTAAGGAATATTATACATTATTTTAATTTCTAAATGAGTTGAACTATCCAAATAAATTATTATGACATGCCTCAAAAATACCTCTAACATCGAACCATAAAGAGTTGTTTTCTTTGGTTATTGTTTTAGGTGTATATCATCGAAGAATCAGGACTAAACATCCTGATGTGGTCCGTGATCCAAAATAAAAACATTGGATGGACCTATGCATATGTACCCCTGTCTAGTAACAGTCCATTCAAGGTGGCTTTTGAGGCTGACTTGGGTGGAAAGGAAGACATCGTCATTGCTCTTGATGATATCACTTTCACCCCTGAGTGTGCATCTGGAGGTAAGTGATTCTTTTAGAAAAGAGGAATGATTTATATCTAAATATACAGCAACTGAGAGATTTAGAGGAATTGCATTCATTTCTGAATCAATTCCTATTCCTAAGTGACGAATATATATGTGCATATATTAACAGGTTTCTCTGCCCATGAACTTTGCCATGAAATTTTTATGACTTTTAGGCAGCAGATAAACACTATACTAAAGTGGCTTCAGAAGGACTAAGGGCACACGCCTTCATTAGTGCAGCTTCGCTACCGGCCTTCTACTCCAGACTTTACCATAACTGCCCAAGGCAAAGGCGCTTCCGGTCCTATCGTTCTATGAACTATCTTCTCCACCTGTGTTATATCAGCCTTTCCCTTCCACTGGCTGCTTTGTTCTTTCTGCTTGTTCCAAAGAAATCTAGAATAGTTTCTGTATTTCAGCAGCAAAACACAAACAATCAGGAGCCCCTTTAACTGAACACCTGAACCTCTGCTTTTAGGATGTGTCCAGTTATGTAGGGATAATTTTTCTCATGTAAATCTTCAGCTATTATTAGAAAGGAGTCATATTTCTTTAAAATGTAATCTTTGGCTAGAACGATACCTCCATGGGCAGAGCTTACTGTGCAAGTATGAGCACTGGAGTTCAGATCCCTAGGACTCATGCAAATACAAGGTGGGCATGGCGGTCTGTACCTCTAATCTAGGAAGCAGAGGCAGAGAATCCCCAGAGAAAAGCTGGCGAGGAAAACCAGACATATTCATGATATCAGGGTTGGGTCTCTGTCATTGAGGGAGCAGGTGTTCTCTCTACCTGTTGTATAAGGCAGAAGAACAATAGAGAATGACTTTTTGACACCAACAACTTGTCTACAAATGCACAAGTACCCATGGGAACCTAAACACACACATGTTCACACACATACAAACATGCATACACATACATACATTCACATTATATATGTATATATATGTGTGTGTGTGTATATGTATATATGTATATATATGAAACACATTATGAGCTTAAGCTTTGAACTAACTCATGAAAAATTATACCTCTCAAATTAAACATTTATGTGGAGCATTAACTCCCTCAGTTGTAATTATGTCCATCAATATTGTTCAGTTCTCTTGGTTATATATTATAGTAGATATATTTGTGATTTTTAACAATAGAATACACATTGCTGTTTAGTTCTATGGTCTACCACAATGACTGTATCTTTCTTAAAAATTGAGGATATGTAAGAATGTGATTGTCTGGTTAGAAGAAAAAGTGGGGAAGAGCCTAGAACTAATTGGCACAGGAGACAACTTCCTGAGTAGAATACCAACAGCACAGGCTCTTAGAGCAACTATCAATAAATGGGACCTCATGAAACTAAAAAGCCTCTGTAAAGCAAAGGACTCATTAGTCAGAACAAAATTACAGCCTACAGATTGAGAAAGGATCTTCACCAATCCTATATCTGACAAATGGGATCCAGAATATATAAAGAACTAAAGAAGTTAGAAAACAACAAATCAATTAATCCAATAATCAAACCTCTGGCAGAATGCAGGGAATCAAAAAAAAAAAAAAGTGGGGGGAGTTAATACAAACTGGAGAGGACAGGAGTTCCAGAAGGACCAAATATATCTGGGCACAGGGATCTTTTATGAGACTTTTCTCTCAAACAAGGACTGTGTATGGATGCAACCTAGACCCCCTGCTCAGATGTAGCCCTTGGTAGCTCAGTATCCAAGTGGATACCCTAATAAGTGGAACAGGGACTGTTTCTGACATGAACTGGATAGCAGGCTCTTTGACCTCTCCCCCCCACCACCACCAGGGAGGAGCAGCTTTGGTAGGCCACAGAAGAGGACTTTGCAGCCAGTCCTGAAGACACCTGTTAAACCAGTATCAGATGTAAGAGGAGGAGTTCTCCCTTATCAGTGGACTTGGAAAGGGGCTGGGAGGAGATGAGGGTGGGATTGGGAGGGAAAGAGGGAGTGGGATACAGCAGGGATACAAAGTTAACAAACTTTAACTAATATTTAAAAAATAAAAATTAAAAAAAAGAAAGAAAAATGGGGTACGGAGCTAAACAGAGAATTCTCTGTAGAGGAATATAGAATGGCAGAGAAACACTTAAAGAAATGCTCAATGTTCTTAGTCATCAGGGAGATGCAAATCAAAAATAAACTGAGATTTCACCTTATACCCATCAGAATGGCTAAGATGAAAAACTCAAGTGACAACACATGCTGGAGAGGTTTTGGGGAAAGGGAAATCCTCCTCCATTGCTTGTGGGAATGTAAACTTATACAACTGCTTTGGAGATCAATCTGGTGCTTTCTCAGACAACTAGGAATAGCACTTCCTCAAGATCCAGCTATACCACTCCTTGGCATATATCCAAAAGAGGCTCAAGTACAAACCAAGGACATTTGTTCAACCATGTTTGTAGAAGGTTTATTCATAATAGCCAGAAGCTGGAAACAACCCAGATGTCCCTCAGTTGAGGAATGGATACAGAAACTATGGTACATTTACACAATGGAGTACTACTCAGCAATTAAAAACAAGGAAATCATGAAATTTGCAGGCAAATGGTGGGATCTAGAAAAGATCATCCTGAGTGAGGTATCCCAGAAGCAGAAAGACACACATGGTATATACTCACTTATAAGTGGATACTAGACCTATAAGACAGGATAAACGTACTAAAATCTTTACACCTAAAGAAGCTAAACAAGAAAAGGTTCCAGGGTAAGATGATCAATCCTCACTTAGAAAGAAAAATGAGATAGACATTAGAAGTAGGAAAAAACAAGAAACAGGACAGGAGCCTACCACAGAGGGCCTCTGAAGGACTCTACCTAGCAGTGTATCAAAACAGATGCTGAGACTCATAACCAAACCTTGGGCAGAGTGCAGGGGAAAGAAAGAAGGGGGACTTAGTAAGACCTGGAGAGGACAGGAGCTTTACAAGGACCAAGTATATCTGGGCACAGGGGTCTTTTCTGAAGTTGACTCTCTAACCAAGGACCATACATGGATATAACCTAGAACCCCTGCTCAGATGTAGCCCATGGCAGCTCAGCATCCAATGGGGTTTCCCTATTAAGGGGAACAGGGACTGTCTCTGACATGTTTTCAGTGGCAAGGCTGTTTGACCTCCTTCCCATCTTGAGGGAGGTGTAGCCTTGCTAGGCCACAGAGGAGGACATTGCAGCCAGTCTTGATGTGACCTGATAAACTAGGGTCAAATGGAAGGGGAGGAGGACCTCCCCTACCAGAGGACTTAGAGAGGGGCAGGGAGAAGATAAAGGAGGGAGGGTGGGATTGAGAGGGAATGAGGGAGGGAGCTATGGCTGGGATACAAAGTAAATAACCTGTGATTAATATAAAAAAATAAAAATTATTTTAAAATTTTTTTAAAAAAGAATGTGATTGTCAAAAATTGTTCCTGTGCATGCACATTAGGACCACAGTTTGTCTAAAGGTTAGCTGGACTCATGTGACCCCTGTTCCCTGGCCTTGTTACTCTGAAGCAGTCTTTGAGTCGGTCTACCTGGTCTCTCTGGCTTCTTGCACTCTGCCAGTGTTCTTGTAACATTTGTGTAAGAAACAGAACTGTTCTGCGACAATCTCATTCCATTTTCTTATTTCCATTTCCAAATAGTAAACTTGTTTTCTTGTTGTTTTCTTGTTTTTTTTTCCTAAAGATAACTCTCTTATCATTCAAGAGTAAATGTATAGCCTTGGTCATTTCCATTCTCAATATCTCCTAGTAACTGTAGCATCAACATGTTCTCTAACAATCTCACATATGGGTGTGTGTGCATCTATATATAATATATATTATATAAAGAGAATAAGAGCTAAGAATTACTGGAAGATCTAAGAGTCTGTGTATGTGTGCATGCATATGTTTATATATATAAGCACATATATATGTGTGTATGTGTGTGTGTTATACTTTCTTATTTTCAGGAATCAGAAGAGCTTATATAATATATATCTTGAACTTAATGAAGAAACTCAGGGATTTGGTCTAAAAATTTCTATTATTCAGTAAGTGTTATTTAATATTTCCCTAAATAGAATTATATATTGGAATTATACAAGTGGATGTGTGAACAGCCTGATTGACACTGATAGACTGATGATCTTTTTCTAAATATATTACATAATAGAGATCCTGCTTAGAAGCTTATGAAGAACTCATGATGGTGCTGCAAAGACTTGGAAATCTTCTCTGTCACCTTATGAATTACATGTGCGTCTCCCTATTCCTATTCACATACCCGAGTCCAGAGCCTCCTGGAACAGGGATTTTGCTGATTTTGTTAGATGGCTTTAGAAAGTAATAGTCAAACTAGTGATTCTCCAAGACAAAGAGTTGTCAGATCCCACAGTGACCGTGATGTGCTGAGAGTTTTTAAAATCACCTAGCAAACCTGAAACAGCTTCATTTGAAGAGCTGGGGGGAAAACACAGAAAAGTAAACAACATTTGAAATAAACATAACTATAAACAACATTGTAATATTAGAGTTATAGAGCCAAAATATCTTTGCTCAGGGGATCCTGCAGAGACTAAAGAATCAATCAAGGACCATGCATAGAGAGGACCTAGACCCTCTGCTCAAAGGTAGCCTATGTGCAGCTCAATCTCCTTGTGGGAACCCTAGTAAGGGGAGCAGGGAATGTCTCTGTTGTGGACTCAGTGGCCGGCTCTTTGATCTTTTAGTGCTGGTTTGAGTATCCTTCCACCTGATTTTAGTACTATCTTGAAAATTGTAGAGAAATGTTGAGTAGGTGAACCATCCATTGAAATTCTGTCATGGAAGAATATATTCATAATATGTTGGTGAATATGAAAAACATACTCAGTAAAGACACAATAAAGAGAAGATGGTATTGCTTTTAATAAATATAGAACATGACAAAGAATGTATGAAACTATATTAATAAGCTATAGATACCATCTGTGGTGTCTGAAAGAGCACACAAAATAATATATGACTCTGAGAAAAGCAAGTGTGACTAACATTCATTTTTAATATTTTTCTGTATTGTTAAATGTCTCCTTGAGCAATGGTATTTCTAGTTGTGAAAATCAATTTAAAATGAAGCTATATGTTTTATTATCATTAATGTGTGTATGTGAGTGTTGCAGAAGATTATACCCAGGGCCTTATACATACTAGAAAAAAAATGTTTTTTGTTTTCTTTTTACTATTTCTTAGTTATACACCAATCTTTAAATCATTGTTTTAATTATTCCCCAAATAAAATTTTTTATTGGAATCAACGCAAGAAGCTATAGCATCCATGGATTTACTTTCATTACTTTGAATCATGTTTTCTCATCATTATCTCAAATATTAATAATCCAGCTTTCTGAGTCTTTGAGAAATATGAAGCTTGATTATGTCCCAGCTCTTTACTCTCCTGGGAAACATTAAGCATATTAAGCCTTGTGAATGAGTCATCTTTTTATTTTCTAGTCATGTGATTCTTCTACTCCTGTGTGGCAGAACGATTCATGTAAGAATTGGTCGCTTTGAGTTGGTTTTGTTCAATAGCATTCCCTCAGTTGTACTAAATTTCCGGGAAGGAGCCAACAAAGTCAGACAGAACTTTTAGACATTTTAGAGAAGAAGATTTTTGAATACTTGAGGAATATTTGCTAAAACAACTGAGAAGCAGTTGGTATTAAGTGAAAAAAAAACAAAAAACTTTTCTTCCTACCAGGCCTGGTGCATGTCTGTTGCATTTAGCATCAAAGAAAGAAACAAATATTGGAAGCAAGGCAGAGGGAGAGAGGAGACAGAAAGAAATAAGGAAAGAAGGGAGACAGAAGCAAGAAATGAAAGCTATCTAATGACCTCTGCTGAGTAAAGGAGGAAAGTTTTATTTAACATTTTAAAATTGATGATTTTTAGTAAATTCCTTTCTAAAATTAATATTTTATTGACTAGAAATACTGAGAGTGGAACACAAATTTCTACTGAACTATAGCTACAAAAAATGCAAATATCCTTGTAGTACAGGACCCTGTGTAATGAGCGCTTCCTATGTGAAGTGACAGAAAGATATTTCCATAGTTTGTATCGACTAATCCCTCAGCACTCTAAAGAGGGGGGATTGTTCTTCTGATGTCTAGACTACTTGCCCTGTCCATATTTCCTCAGTTGGTACAGTCCAGACAAATGTCAGCTAAGACATAGCATTAACTTGGATGATTTTCTCCAGACCTTGTAACAAACCCTCCAGCTTCTGAGTCAACAAGCATTCATTTTTGTAGAATATGCTTTCTTTATGTGAGTTCACAGTTTGAAATAAGGAGGATCTCATTTTTCTCCATGGTGAAGAGACATTTCAGAAAGTTGCAAGGACAGAGATGTTTCCAAAACTGTAAGGGAAGGTGTACGGTATTGAGCAATGAGTTATTACAGGCTATTTATGGTACATATCTATACAGTTTGCCAGGAGTTAAATGGGTAGGCAGACACCAGTCATACCAATGCAGGTTGAAGCACAGAGAGGAAACACATGTTCACTGATCTACGGGGCTGGAGGATGTCTTCCACAGCCCTGGCTAGCCTTAATTGTCAATGTGACACAGTACAGAGTATTCTAGGTAAAGAAGCCCTAATTGCACAGTATGATGACACATATCTGAAGTCAGAACACTTAAGAGGCCAAAGTAGGAAGATTGTGGGTTTCAAGAACTCCAGTGTAAACCTATGTCAAAAACAAAACAATGGAGTCCATACTTCACTATTTTCTGAAAGCCAGAGGCCAGGCATTTGATTTCAGGGCCTTCTTAGAGGTAGGTTCCCATTTAAGGAACTGCACAGATTAAGGTCCATGTGCATGTCTTTAAATGATGGACTTAATTACTATTCATGTGCCGAGGTACATTTCATCTTCCTTAGGTAGCGTTCCTCAGCATGTGGTCCTAGGTTGTAGAAGAAACCAAGCTGAATATGAACAAGTGATCCAGCATGTAGTATCCTCCGTGGGTTCTCTCTTCAGGTTCCTGCCTTGAGTTCCAGTTCTGACTTTTCTTAACAATGGGTTGTGACCTGGAAGAAAGTTAGATAAACCCTTGCCATCCCAAGTCATTTTCTGTTAGATTTTTGTTTTGGTTTTATTTGTTGTTGTTTGTTTGTTTGTTTTCATCACAGCAAACTCAGAATAAACTGAAACACTTCAAAACCATGTCCTTCCCAGAACCTCAGAAGGCAACCTTATTTAGAAATGAGGGTTTCAGATATAATACCAAACTGGAGTAGGAGAGAAACTTTAACTAATGTAGTCCATATCCTTATAAGAAAAGTCACACTAAAACAAACCCGCAGAATTCCATATGCTGAAATAAGAAGAAGTTTAAGGCAATCCATCTGTCATTTAAAATCTACCTGGATATTTAGCAAAACAAGTAAGAGAAAGGAATAGACCAGCTTCTCCATGCAGCCTTCAAAAGAAGCCTATATCTAAGAAGGCCTTGAACTGAAATATCTGGCCTCTGTAACTATTAGAAAATGAAGATCTGTGGATTTTTTAAAAATTTTTATATTAATTTGAGTTTATTTACTTTGTATCCCAGCTGTAGCCCCCCTCACTTGTTCCCTCCCAATCCCACTCTCCCTCCCCCACCCTCCCTCCTTCATCTCCTCTCTTCCCCTCTCTAAGTCCACTGATAGGGGAGTTGCTCCTCCCCTTCCATCTGACCCTACCTTATCAGGTTTCACCACAACTGACTGTAATGTCCTCTGTGGCCTAGCTAGGTTGCTCCTCCCAAGGGGGGTGGGAGGTCAAAGAGCAGCCACTGAGTTCATGTCAGAGACAGTCCCTGTTCCCCTTATTAAGGAAACCCATTTGGATACTGAGCTGCCATGGGCTATGACCGAGTAGGTTGTTCTAGGTTATATCCATGCATGGTCCTTGGTTGGAGAATCAGTCTCAGACAAGCCCCTGTGCTCAAATATATTTGGTCTTTGTGGAGCTCCTGTCCTTTCCAGGTCTTACTAACTCCCTCTTCTTTCATATGATTCCCTGCACTCTGCCCAAAGTTTGGCCATGAGTCTCAGCATCTGCTTTGATATACTGCCTACCATAGAGGGCCTCTGAAAGACTCTACCTAGCAGATCTGTGGATTTTTGTTGATTTTTGTTTTTGACAAGGTTTTACAATAGCCCTAGCAGATCTACATCTCAGACCTTCTTCTGCCTCTCATGTGTTCTGATTATATATTTGTGCCCTTGTACTGTGCAATGTCTGTCATTTAAGCCATCCACACTACGCTACTTTAGTATACACCTTAGGAACCCAGCACAACTAGGTTCTGCTGGGACACATGTTGAAATCAAGCAGAGAGTCCCAACCTTAAATGCACCAATTAACTGCCAACTTGCCTTCATTTTTCTCCTCCATGGAAGGATCACATTCATTACTTAAGACTCTGCCCTTCCTAAATAATTGCATTAATTATTTCAGTAGGCAATTGAGAAATGGCATTTAAAGCCTGGGAAAAACTTGTAAATGACTCTACATATCTTGTAAATGACTCTACATACAATGACTGATATCCTTACCAGAATATGCTGTCTGCTGTCCTATTTGCTGGGTAAGAGCCGTGGACATCAAGCTTTGCTGATGGCTTCCAAAAGCTTAGATAGCTTTGTTGGGTGACTAACATGGATATTTTATCCTCCATCTAGATTCTTTTTGTTAAATGTAAGACAGACCTTCAAAAACCTAAGACAGATTCCAAAGAGAAGAAATACTAACCCGGGGCATCTTTTTTTTTTTAAATCATTACTTACTAAATATAAATTGACAGTAGCCAAGTGCCAACAAAATAAGACAATTTAGAGGAATTCAGGCCAATGGGAAGCTAGGAAATCTCTTGGGGGCATTTGTTTGGTTTGGTTTTGATTTTATATCAGCCCTGCTGAAAAAAGACTTTCATTTCATTCCTGAATGAAGGCCACATTCTTGTTTCCTGTCTCTGGACCTGCACAACAAACCCAAGGACTAATTCCAGTTCAGATGTAACCCCAAAGTGTAAATTATTTAAAAGCAGAGATGAGGCACATCCATTCAGTTTGTTATTATTATCATTCAGTAGGAAGTCAGTAAATATGCTCTTTTAATAAACAATGCTGGATGAGAAGGGAAATGAAAAATGCCAGCAGCACCTGACCTTACTTGGGCTAAGGTAGTGAGAGCAGAGCCAGAGGAAGCTCACTACCTTAGGAGGGAAGAAAGACGAAGGGGACTGTAAATTGTCCAATTCTCTGTATGGTCCTGCTGAGTGACAGAAACTGACAACTCTACTAAAAATTTTGGGATCTGAATCTAAGTTACAATTGCAGCGCTGAATACGTGTAAAATTTGGAGGAAAGTATTAAACAGCCTTAGAAAATGGTTTAGAATTAGGTAAATTGAACAGCTTGTCTATAAGTCATGCGCAATTCTGCCATTCTATGTACATATAGAAAAGAATAGGGACACAGAAGAAGTGTACAAAGAATAGCATCAGAAGCGGGGATACCAGAGTAGGATTTAAAGAGTGTAAGGTTCAGAGAAGATGAGTGAAAGCAGAAATGTAATTCCAATTGATGCAGGAAACATCTCACTACTTTGAGTACTTGTAATATTAGTCTGACATTCATTCAATCAATATTATACAGCAACTACCACTTTCTGCCCTATGTTTGAGTTGGAAAAACAAGTGTAGATATAATAGTATCTCTCAAGGATTGAGGCTAAACATCAGGACCTTTATCAAATTAAACCCCAAATTTGAAAATGTTGCATGCACACACACACACACACACAAACACCCCCACACACACACACACACACTTTTAGGAGTATTTTATTAAACCCAGAGAAAACATCCAGTGCAAAAAGAAATTTTTGAGACATCAGTGAACTTGTTCTGAGCATATTCAGTTAAAATGGTATCCAAATTGTACACTGACTATCAAAACACAAAGTCCTGATTTGTAAGCTTTGCCTATTTTTTGTGTAAATTCTCAGGGCTGTTAATTAAGCAATCACTGAAGGCAAAGTTAGAAGTAATGGCAACAGTCATCTAGTAAACCATTACAAGCAGGTTAAAAGGCTGCAATGTAAACAAAAATGGATTAGCATTGATGATGCTATCATTTTTCCAGTAGACTATAGAAAATTCATCCTGTGGTTCATGCAAAGATTGTACACACTGTGTACCATTATAGATTTAGAGTATTGCCAATGAAACCTTACTCCAGAGTAAGGGTACTTACTACACGTTTTGTTCCATTGACTAATTACTCAAACATGTTTTGACAATCAATAACTACGAGAAAATGTCATCAACTCTTCAGTGTCTTTCTATGTTTACCTAAGTACCCACTTTAAAACCTGCTACTTTGTTTTACTCTCCATTTCCTTATATATGCTGTTGAACAAATTCTTAAGGTTTTTATTTAATGCCTCTTGGTTACATTTCATTGCCTTATCAAGACTAATTAGACTCTCTGGAACTGTTTATGTAAACACACACACACAAATAAGTTTTCTAGTACTAATTATATTGTAAGTTCCAGAAAAGCAAATCTTTCATCTTTATTACCACAATAACTAGAAGAATACTTTTACAACAACAACAACAACAAAGTCTAAATCAGAAAAATGAGCCAGGATTATATGAGGGTTTTATTATCAGAAGACAAATCTGGCTAACACCACTGCCTTTGAGTTTGGCTTCTGGACAGAGCCTTCTACTTTCCTGAAATCACTACAAATATTCTTTAATTGTCTCTGTATTACTATTTCAAAATTAAAAGTGACAATTGGAAGCATACATTTTGTCAGTCTTAAATCAGTAGTCATATGTGAGAGTCTTGTCAGTTAAACTAGCATGCAGATTTCCAAACCACTCTACTTTCGGCTAGGACATCTTGTCTTCTTATTTTCATAATCATTCTTGGAAATGAGATATAACATTTGTATATCATTTTATATATCATATAACCAAACAGTACTGTGTTTTGATAACAACAAACATGCTATATTCTAATTAGAAATGGGGAGAGAATAACAGTAAAAGCAGTCATGTATATAAATTAACATAATATACAGTAGAAAAATCTTGAAAAATTCTCACCCAACTACTAAATTAGTTTCTTACCCTTTAACAGAAATCATTTATCTCTCTCTGTCTATAAAACTGATCCCTTCAAAGTAGATCTCTTGTCATCTCCATAACTTTAGTTCTGTTGAATGCCTGGCTAAGAACTCCCTGTCCTTTATCTCCTTTTGTGAAAATCCTTCGTTGATTTCAAGGGCAAAGCCAAAGATGGCTTCTTCAAGAAGTAACCTTAATCTTCTCCACAGGAAGCTGCACTCCATTTTAGAGCAGCTAGCTTTAAGTTTGCAATTCTGTTTTGTGTTACTGTGCAGTTTATGACATAGTTTGTTGTTCGACATGTTAGTTTTACCATGCTGTATTAAAGTATCCCGTTGACATTACCCCATTTTGTTTGTTTTCCGTATACCAATAACAAGTGCATTTTGACTTTAAGATTGGGAACCATGTAAAGTTCAAGTCAGTAGAGAGAACATGTACATGACAGCAATTGTAGATAAAATTATTTAAAGCAATTTGAATGTGTGGATGGTTCAGTTTTAAAGGTTTGCATCAAATGGTGACTGATAAATTGGACTCATTTTAAACTGAATGGTGATGAATGTGCAAAATGCTCAAAGGAAAGGATTATCAGTAGTTCCTGATTCACTTATTGGATTATGGGAGATTATTAGGCTTCATAGCTGTTATGTATGTGTGTGGGGGGTCTTATAGTCTTGCTGTCTGTAAGAAGATGGCATTTCTGTTTTGCTTTTCAAATAGATTCCTTAGATTTGAAGATAAGAAAGCAAGAGCTAGAAACTTTTCCTTAGAGGTGAGGGTCATGCAGGTTGAAGGGGCCAAGCCTCCATCCTTTGCTCAGTTTCCTTTGCGGAAGCCACCTGGTCAGGATCATTTGCTCCTGCACTCCTGCTGAGTACTAAACAGGAAAGAATTCAGCCAAGTAGGGGGCTAAATCCAAATGTCAGCCATGGAAAAGCCACCCCCAGTGTTAACTGTATCCTATCACTTGATGTGCCGGATCTCAGACTAAGCCTAAACATAAAACACAACACAGAAATCTATCTCCCTTCCCCTTAAAGATGAATGTGTTTTTTTGTTTGTTTGTTTGTTTGTTTGTTTTTCATTTTTGTCATTACAGTTTATTCTAATTCATTTCCTTCCTTGACAACCCTTGTCAGGGCTCCCTCTCCACCCAGCTGATGCTCTTTTTTATTTCCAGTTTGTCTCCTTTCTGATTTCCTATTACATGTATTATTCTGTTGCCCGGCTGGAGTCTTTCCTTTTACTTTTAGGATCCTATTTCTAGTTTTTTGACCTGTAAACACACATAAGCAAGCAAACAAACAAACCAATGCATGCATTTACCAACTACACATCAAACAGTTTGTATCTAGTGTAAATCACGTAATGGCATAATGAATTGAACAGTTGTTGATAGTAGAAAGGAAAATGGCCAATGAATGCTTTAAAAAGAGTTCAGCATCCTTAAGCCATTGGGGAAATGCAAATTAGAACTTCCTTAAGATTTGTCTTATCCCAGTAAAAGATGAATGTTTTAAATGAGCAATGGTATTGGACACATAAACATATGTATCTGAAGGACATAGATACACACACATACACACATAAAAGATAAATGTATAAACATAAGTGCTACCTATACTAATAGATCTCAGAGACTAGAATAGCAATTTATCATATGGAAATAATATAAATTTCTATAAATTTCATTTCAAAAAATTACCAAAGGCATTTAGGATTCTGTGTTCATTTAGACACAGCAGTCTGCATCTTACCAGGCTATGTGAGAGATTTAAGTGGCCTTCATAGCAACAAGAGTCTGGTGTACTCGCATGGATGGGTCTTGTATATTTTCATTATATTTTTGGAAGTGTTCGTTTGCATGCACTGTAGCTTACATCTCTATGCTGAGACCACTCATTTGACCAACAATATGAAAGATATGTATAAATTAATAGAACAAGATAATTCCACACAGATTAATAATGAATCACTTTTTTTTTCTGTTGAGAAAGAAAAAGTTAGCATGACAGAAATGATTTAAATAGTTATACAATTATACTCAATTGTACAAAACCTACTTTGAGATATTCATTCATTTGTGTATTTATTTATTATTTATTATCTCTTTAATTATTTTTTCAGTTAATTGTATTTATTTCTTTTTTTATTTAAAATTTTATTATTTGATACAATTTATTCACTTTGTATACCAGCTGCAACCCCCTCCCTTATCTCGCAGTCCCTCCATCCCTCTCTTCATCCCTTCCTCCCTCCCTCTTCGCTTATGCCCCTCTACTAGTCCACTGATAAGGGAGGTCCTTCTCCTCTACTATCTGACCCTAGCCTATCAAGTCTCAACAGGACTGTGTGGAACCTCTTTCTCAGTGGTCTTGTAAGGCCACCATGCCAGGAGGAGGTGGTAAAAGAGCAGGAAATTGATTTTATTCCAGAAACTGCCCCTGATCCCCTTCCTAGGGTACCCACATGTACACTAAGCAGGGTGTCTAGGTGCACCCATGCACAGTCCTTGGTTGATTCATCAATCTCTTCAGGTCCCCTAGGCTCAGATATTTTGGGTCTGTTGGTCTCCTTGTGGAGCTCTTGTCCCCTCCACATCTTTCTATCTGTCTAACCAGATGTCTACATGTAGAAAATGCAAATAGACCCATATTTATCACCCTGCACAAAACTAAAGTCCAAGTGGATCAAAGACCTCAACATAAAACCAGACACACTAAACCGCTTAGAAGAAAAAGTGGGGAACAGCCTTGAACTCATTGACACAGGAGACAACTTCCTGAACAGAACACCAATACCTCAGGCTCTAATATCAACAATCAATAAATGGAACCTCATGAAACTGAAAAGCTTCTTTAAAGCAATGGACACTGTCATAAGAACAAAACAAGAGCCTACAGACTGAAAAAAGATTTTCACCAACCCTTCATCAGAGGGCTAATATCAAGAAATTAAACACCAATGAACCAAGTAATTCAATTAAAAAATGGGATACTGAGCTAAATAGAGAATATTCAACAGAGGAATATCGAATGTCAGAGAAACACTTAAAGAAATGTTCAACATCCTTAGTCATCAGGGAAATGCAAATCAAATCGACCCTGAGATTCCACCTTCCACTCATCAGAATGGCTAAGATCAAAAACTCAACACATGCTGCAGAGGATGTGGAGAAAGGGGAACACCTCTGGAATGTGAACTTGTACAACCACTTTGGAAATGAATCTACTGTTTTCTCAGACGATTAGAAATAGTGCTACCTCAAGATCCAGCTAAACCAGTCCTGGAAATATATGCAAGATATGCCCAACTGTGCAACAAGGACATTTGCTCAACTATGTTCATAGCAGCTTTATTCGTAATAGCCAGAATCTAGAAACATTCCAGAATGCCCATTCTTAACGCTAGCTCATACTATAAGGAAATAGAGTCTACAGCAGCATTTCTGAACTCATTTGCTGTTGAAGCACAAGATATCTCATTGTCCTGTGCTCACTGTACTTTGCAACAGAGAAAAAGGGGTATGTCACCGTATATACAGTTTCAAGATAACATTTGTCAATTTACATCTTTGCTCTCCATTGCCAAAAAAAAAATTTGCTAGGGACACAAGTAAAGTTGTATAACTTAATTTTCTATATCCATGAATGAGCTCTGACATACAACCTTATATCTGACAGAGGGCTTATATACAGAATATATAAAAAATTTAAGAAGTTAAACAACAAGAAATGAAGTAATCCAATTAAAAAATGGGGTACAGAGCTAAACAGAGAATTCTCAATAGAGGAATATCAAATGGCAGAGAAACACTTAAAGAAATGCTCAATGTCCTTAGTCATCACAGAAATACAAATCAAAAGGACAATGAGATTTCACCTTACAGCCATCAGAATGGCAAAGATCAAAAACTCAACACATGCTGGAGAGGATGTGGAGAAAGAGGAACTCTACTCCACCGCTGATGGGAATGCAAACTTGTGCAACCACTTTGGAAATCATTCTGGTGCCAGACAATTAGGAATAGTACTACCTCAAGACCCATCTACACAAACCCTAGGCATATATTCAAAAGATTCTCAAGTATACAACAAGGACATTTGCTCAACCATGTTTGTAGCAGCTCTATTCATAATAGCCAGAACCTGGAAGCAACCCAGATATCCCTTAGTTGAGAAATGGATACAGAAATTGTGGTACATTTACACAATGGAATACTACGCAGCAATTAAAATCACGAAATTTGCAGGCAAATGGTGGAATCTAGAAATGATCATCCTGAGTGAGGTATCCCAGAAAAGAAAGACACACATGGCATATACTCACTTATAAGGAGAAATTTTATACATATAATATATGATAATGATAAAATCTGTAACCTTAGGAAGCTAATCAAGAAGGAGGACCCTGGGTAAGATACTCAATCTTCATTCAGAAAAGAAAATGAGATGGACATCAGAAGAGGGAGAAAACAGGGAACAGGATAGGAGCCTATCACAGAGGACCTCTGAAAGACTCCATCCAGCAGGGTATCAAACATATGCTGACAATCATAGACAAACTTTGGGCAGAGTGCAGGGAATCTTATGAAAGAAGGAGGAGATCGGAGAGAACAGGAGCGCCACAAGAAGAGCAACAGAACCAAAAAATCTAGGCACAGGGGTCTTTTCTGAGACTGATACTCCAAACAAGGACCAAGCATGGAAATAACTTAGAACCCCTGAACAGAAGTAGCCTATGGCAGCTCAGTGTCCAAGAGAGTTCTCCAATAATAGAACCAGGGACCATCTCTGACATGAACTCATGGGCTGGCTCTTTGATAATTTCCACCTGAGGATGGAATAGCCTTACTAGTCAACAGAGGAAGGCAAAGAAGCCAGTCCTAATAAGATCTGATAGAGTAGGGTCAGATGGAAGGGGATGAGGACCTCCCTAACATTGGACTGGGGAAGGGGCATAGGAATAGAAGTGGGAGAGAGGGAGGGAGGGAGGGAGGGAGGGAGGGAGGGAGGGAGGGAGGGAGGGGATGGGGGAGGTTGCTACAGCTGGGATACAAAGTGAATAAACTGTAATTAATAAAAAAGTGTAAATTAACTGAAACTTAAAGATGATATTATTGTATAATAATTGTTGATTTCAAGTCTAGAAACTTGTGATCCTCCTTTTGAAAAGCATCATAGCTTTTAAACTATGGGTTTTGTTAGGTTAATTCTCTTCTCCCTTCTTGACATCAGGACTATATGATACATCTGGAGTATCATAGCTTAGGAACAACCATAATTCACAAAATGAATAAAATTATTTAAAAATGAATCAACGTTTCTCAACTCTGTTTTTTTTTTCTGTCTCTCTTTTCTGGCCCCTCTGTCTCACTGTTTCGCTGTCTCTGTCTCTCTCTCACATACACACTCCCTCAACCACAAACATTTCTAAGTGTCTCTCTTTGTATATTACTCTCTTGAAACTTCCCTGTTTTAAATGTTCTCTGTGGGGTACAAGAGGACCCTGTCAACGTAGTATATACTATATTACTAACATAAGTAAAAGTTTTAATATGAGGACAGAGCATACTCTCTTGTGAACTAGCTCTCTAATGTAATGCATTTTCAAGGAAACTCATTATAGTTAAAATTGATCTGACATGATTTCCCTTCTGCTTACACTGTCCTTGAACTGCAATGCCATTAGTTTAATTAATCTGACTAAGCAAATTTCTGGACCCAGTGAGACATGAAACACACTGCATTTACTAAAGTAGTTCCTGCTTCTAAATTTGGATTTCTATCTTTCTAAGAAGTCTTGCAGAAATTCAGATTGCGGAGAATTTCCGGGAGGAATCAGTAGACATGAATAGCAGACTGAATATAGGTTTTATATTGGTAACTGTACACAGAAATACACACATAAAGATCAACTCCAGTATTGGCATTTAAACTGGCATCAGTACATATAGAATGTTTTGGGGATACATAATCATACAAATAAGACTTACATATAATAGAATTTGAAGAATCACAGCAAAAGCAAGTAAAATGTATAAATATTTACTAAGGACCCTAGCTATAAATTTGGGTTCCTCAGTCATCAAGTTCATGTATTACCATCAGTGAGATTACTTTGTACTGACATGTTTACTCAAAGTTTATACTTTACATTAGGGTTCACCACATTAACCTTGGCGTTGACAATTCAGTGTATTTTAACAAATGGACATTATTTGATGATACAGAATGGTCTCACTGCTGTAGAGGCCCAGTGTTCTGCCTCTCCCTTCCTTCCTATTCCACAACCTTTGGCATTCATGAAGCTCACTGTTTCTATAGTACTGCCTTTTCCATTACATCACATAATTGAAACCATGCCTTGTATATGAAATTGTATTATTTTAATTGCAGTAGGAATTTAAGTCAGTACTTAGGCTTGTCAATGGGTAAAAAGTGATATTAACGTGAAATGAGAAAATTTATCTTAACTGTATTACTATAAATCACATCCTATAATTAATTCACTAAAATTTCAATTTTAGAAAAACTTTCCTCATTCTCAAAGTTTCTTAAAAATATTAATGAGAAATATTGCATTCAGTTCTAAAGGTAAGGAAGGTGTTTGTTACAGAAATTTTAGTTTCATTTGAACACTGATAAAAGGTGTGTGTGTGTCTGTGTAGTGGAGATATTTTGTACTAAAATGCAGAATGTACATTAGGATAAAAAAAGAAACTTAAAAAAATATATTGACCTAATAGAGAAGCGCCTCTAGCTCAGAGTCTACCTGGACTCCCACGAGAAATAAAATTTCATACTCTTCCTGGATCAAAAGTATTTCAGTGGAAAAGTTGAGAAGGAGTTCAGAGGGAGCTTAATTTTAAACAAGAAGTGTGTTGGTAGTTGGCTATGCTTCACGTCAGGGTCTCCAGGAGGCCACTTCCGGAGGCATATTTGCTAAGAAAGTTAATTGGAGAAATCGTCCAGGAAATTCTCCCCACACATAAGCAAAGGAAAGAGAACGATTGTCAGAAGACCTGATTTGGGTTCTTCTGCTCGCCATTGTCCGGGCACACCCTCACCACCCTTTACTTGCTTATCACATATACTCACTCTTTCTGTGTGTGCGCATGTGCATGGATGGAGGGGCATGCCTCGCTGAACATGTGGCGACCAGAGCACAACTTGGTGCCACTGTTTTCTTCTCTTCTGTGGTTCTGATAATCAAATTCAAGTCATCAGGCTTGGCAGCAAGTACCCATATCTGCTGAGCCATCTCACCAACCCCCAGAAATGCCCCTTTTAAAAGACTATAGCTTCTGAGATTAGATATGGCATATTTTTATCACACTTATATGTTTTGTACATTTAATAATTCGTGAATTTAATTATTTTTAATTTCAATTGTTTTATAATTATAACAATAAGTATGTCCTGGGGTGACTCAGTCTTGGACACAAAGCATCACAGCAGCAATATGATTCTTTTTCAGGACCCACCTTAGTACAGCCATCATTTTGTCAAGAAAACCAGTTTTCGTGTATCTACACACTCCAGTGTGTCCTTGTCTCAGAGAAGTGTGATGGGAAAGAAGACTGTACAGATGGATCTGATGAAATGGATTGCTCTCTCATCCCCTCACCTCAGCTGTGCAGTAACACAGAATTCCAGTGCTCTGACAGCCAGTGTATCCCATCTCTCCTGCTGTGTGATGGAGTGGCTGACTGCCACTTTAACGAAGATGAATTCAGCTGTGGTGAGTTGTTTTCAATAACTCTATGTTCCAGGAAAAAATTCTATTTAGAAACAATAGTGTTTGACAGGTTAAGTCAAGTTCTCTAGAATCTCCCCATGGCTATATCATCACTAACAGTAATTTGTGTCTTATGTCCCTAAACAAACCATGTGGTTCTTACTCTCCGTGTCTAGAAGGGTTCCACTTGTGGTTACATCAGCTTCTATTAACCTCCTCTTATTTTCTTGCTTCCTGAACTGTAGGCCATTTTTCTGCATTTCTCTTCACAGACCTATGAGAATGCTCATTGACCCTATGGGTCGTAAGAAGCACCTCACTTGCTACTTTTGTAGCAACTTGACACAACCTAAAGCCATCTCAGAAGAGGGAACTTTAATTAGGAAAATGCCTCCATAAGATCCAGCTATAGGAAATTTTTTGACAGGGGAGGGCCCAGCCGATTGTTGGTGGGGCCCTACCTTGGTTGATTGTCCAGGGTTCTATAAGAAAACAGGTTGACATATAATACAGGATGAGCCTACTATAAGGCACAGACTCAACGAACAGAAATACCAAGAAGAATCCAAGAGAGGAGACATAAATCTCACTTGCAAAGGAGATAGAATAGACAGAGGTAGTGATTGATGAGGGAAAACAAGGTAGGAGAGGGGTTGAAGAGATTCAAGAGGGTGAAAAATCAGAGCTGGGAAGAGAGAAGGACAGAAGACAGAAGGCCTGTAGAGAAAAGAGAAACTGAGGGTGGGGACATCTCTGTGACAAGCTGGAGACCTAAGTCAGGGTAGACTCCTGGGAGCATATGAGGGGGATTCAAGCAGAGACTCCTAGTAGCAGAGGCCACAGAGACTGAAGAGAATGCCATCTAACTAGACTAGTTTCCTAGTAGAAGGAGGGGAACACCAAACCACCCACAAAACCTTTGGCCTCAAATTTACTCTGCCTACAATATGTACAGGGATGAAGATAGAGCAGATAGACCAGAGAATAAGGAAATACCCAACCAATGCCTGGCCCAACCAAAGACCCACCCTACAGGAGTGGGCCACAGTGGAAGAGGACATACTCAGTCCTAATGCAATTTGATGAGCTGTGGTGGATGGGAAAGGGAGCTCTCCTTTACTTAGGAATAGTTGAGAGATGGGGAAGGGACGGAGGATCTTGGAGGGAACAAGAGACAACAGCACAACCAGGATATAAAGTGAATAAAAGGTAAATAAACTCAAAAAGAAAGAACGCAGGCTGAGAAAAGCATGATGAGCAAGCCAGTACAGCACTCCCTCACTGGACTCTATGAGCTCCTGCCCCCAGGTTTCTTCCTTGTTTGAGCTCCTATTCTGACTTCATTAGATGATGAACAGCAATATGGAAACTTAAACCAAATGAACCCTTTCCTCCCCAGCTTGCTTTTTCAGTCATGGTGTTTTATTGCAGCAATAGAAACCCTAAGACAATCATGCCACTTTTTGTGTCGTTTTTTTTTAATTTCTGGTGCACACTAAAAAATATGAGGTTCATCTTCTTTAACTTTCTTCTCCTTGGTCTCCAATAGACTATTTTTGTTTTTGTTATTTTTTATTTTTATTTATTTATGTTTTTGTTTTTATTTTTATTTTTTACAAATGTATTCACTGTATATTATGACTTTAGGCCCCTCCCTCCACTTCTCCCAGCCCCACCCTGCCATTCTTTTCCTCCCATCCCCTTCTCCTTGTCCACTGAAAGGAGGAATTCTCCTCTGCCATCTTCCCATAGCTTATGAAGTCTTATCCAAACTGCTCGGATCCTTTTCCTCTGTGGCCTGGCAAGGCCACATCACCAGTGGCAAGTGTTCAAAGAGCAGGCAACAGAGTTTATGACAGAGGCAGCCCCTGCTCCCCTTACCCGAAAACCCACATGGAGACAGAGCTGTCTATTGGCTACATCTGAGCCAATGGACTTTTTAAAGACTGTTTTATTTTGTTTATTTTTTTTATAATGGAGACTACTATTGTAATAATTGTAAAGCTTATGTGGTGTGTGATAAAAATAATGAATGATTTGGAATGCTATTAGGTGAGGAGGAAAAGAAAGGAATTCAGAATGACTGAAGTTCTCTATTTGGGCATCAGGGCAACTCTTCTGCTGTGGTGTCAAGTGTGAATATAGGGGAAACAGGGAATTCTCTGGGAAGATCATGACTTCATTTAAGATTCTGTATTTGTGAAATATGTGGAAGGTCCATGTGGAAATGAAAATATGTACACAAAGATCAAAAGAGAAACAGACATAGAAGGATTCTTGACATCAGCATATGGATAACTGATGCTTCAGCTATGGATGAGATAAAATAATAAAAACAAAGCCAAAAAAGCTAGTGGGACACCTAAAGTACAGACAGATAGACAATGAATAAATAAATAAATAAATAAATAAATAAATAAATAAATAAATAATAGATCATTGGTAACATGAAAGCAGAAGGAGTGTTGTTTAAAATAGTCATGAAGGGAACCAACAACAGCATGGCAAGAGGAAGGGGATGGGAGAGGGGAAAAATTAATAACAACTTCATATAAAAATATTATATTAAAATCATAGGCTTGGGGATACAGAGTTGACTCAGAAGTTCAGAGCATGTTGCACAGAGCCTGAGTTTGGTTCCTTGCACCCACATGGGGCAGCTCACAATGACCTATAACTCCAGGTGCCCTCTTATGACCATGGAGGACACTTGCATTCACAAGTGAATAAAACCACATACAGAGGCATATGAATCTGTACACCTAAGAAAGCTAATCAAGAAGGAAGACCCTGGGTAAGATGCTCAATCTTCATTCAGAAATGCAAAGGAGATGCACATCAGAAGATGGAGAGAACAGGGAACAGGACAGGTGCCTATCATAGAAGGCCTCTGAAAGACTCTACCAAGCAGGGTATCAAAATATATGTTGAGATTCATAACCAAGCTTTTTGCAGAGTGCAGGGAATCTTATAAAAGAAGGGGGAGATAGAAAGATCTGGAGGGAACAGGAGCTCTACAAGGAGAGCTTCAGAACCAAAAAATCTGGGCATGGAGGTCTCTTCTGAGACTGATACTCCAAACAAGGACCATGCATGGAGATAACATAGAACCCCTGCACAAAAGGAGCACATGGCAGCTCAGTGTCCAAGAGAGTTACCCAATAATAGGACCAGGGACTGTCTCTAACATGAACTCATGGGCTGGCTCTTTGATCACCTCTACCTTAGTGGGAAGCAGCCTTACCAGTTGACAGAGGAAGACAAAGAATCCAGTCCTGATGAGACCTGATAGACTATGGTCAGATGGAAGGGGAGCAGGACCACCTCTATCATTGGACTGGAGGAGGGGCATAGGAGAGGAAGAGGTAGGGATAATGGGATTGGGAAAGGATGGGGGAGGGACTACAGCTGGGATAAAAAAAATGAATAAACTAATTAAAAATAAAATTTTTAAAAATTTCAAAAAATTTGGGAGACTTCAACACTCCACTCCACTCTCACTAATGGACAGGTCATCTAAACAGAAACTAAACAGAGAAATAATGAAACTAACAGAGGTCATGAATCAAATGAACTTAATCGATGTCTGCAGAACTTTTCACCCCCAAACAAAAGAATATATATGCATCTCAGCACCACATGGGAACTCCAAAATGGATCATATAGTTGGTCACAAAGCAAGCATCAACCTACACAAGAAAATTGAATTAACCCATTGATTGTTCCGGCCTGCGGGACTCAATTATTTGCGGGGTTCAAAGGGGGACCGTACCTGCAAGAAAAAACGGGCAAGAAAGAAAGAGCGAGACCAGGCAAAATTTTGTCGAGGTCTGTTTATTGCTCGCTGGAGCTGTACATTTATATTTGTTGAAATAAGGAAGCGACTACCCTCCCGAGTGGGGAAAGGGGGCAAATTATCTCTTGTGTAAGTGGCTCATTCCATGGCTCTTCCTGGAATAGATAAAATCAGTCAGAGCAGGGGTGGTTTAGCAACTTCTCGGGAAGTCCCCTCCAGGTGTTTGAAATTGATTGCAGACCCTGGCACCAGCATCCGTCGTAACTATGTGCCTGGGATTCCTGGTTCCCGGCATCTCCCCCGTTCTTGTAATAAAATAATGGGTGAAGTATCTGTCTTAGGCTATATGATGAGCACCCAAACCCAGCACTGTTATATGAGGTGACCCGCCTGTCCTAGGCTATGTGGATTGACTCTACACTTGGACCCACAATAATCCCGTCATTGGCTGCGGTCACAGCTATGTGAGGTGACCTGCCTGTCTTAGGCTATGTGAGCTGCCTCCAAGGTGTGGACCCATAATACTCTCGTCACTTGCTGCAGTCAAAGCTTCGCTGGTGTGCCCCTGGGCTTGGCATCATAATATTCCCATCACTGATAGCTTTGCAGCCATTTAAAGATTTTGCAGGGGTGCGACTCTCTGGCTAGCCAGGTGAAGTCAAAAGCTGTTGAGGTATTTTCCTCAGGCACATCAGGGGACTCCTGACTGCTACTGGTAACAGCCAGCTGTTGGTAATGAACTGACGCAGAGCCTCTATTAAGCATTTCCACCTGTTACTTAACAAATGAAGTTAGTCTTCTAAATGCCCAAGGTCCAAAGGAGAGGAGAAGCAAAAGACCCACAAAAGGACCAAGGATAGAGGGAAGAAGGGTGGATAACAAGGGAGAGGTGGAAAACCAGTTTTGATACCAGGACTCTTGCTTTTCTCTGTTTCGTTTTCGTTCCTCCAAACTGGAGCGAGCCTTATCGATACTGCTTTGTACTAGACCTATTTTATCAGTATAAAAGCAGCATTCTTCCTTGAGTGCAGTGCAGAGTCTGCCTTCCTGGAGAAAGACCAAATCTAAACCGCAACTGTTTTGTAGAACTACCTCAGAAGAATTACTTAGGAAGCCCTGAGGGAGAGGTGGATTTAAGGTATTTCAGGAAGATGATCTTATCGAAAGCCCCAGGTCAGCCAGGAATGCACTATTGTATCCGGGTAGTAGTCCAAAATTCAGGGAGCAGGAAGGTGCCAGAAGGCCCCTGACAGGTCCACCTTTATTTTATTTTTACAAGACCATAATCCCAAGGGAACCGTGCCTGTCTTAGGTGGGAATCCAGGGTCTTCAACCCTTGCTAAGCCTGTCATTGGGTACATCAGCAGTGATTGGCTGAGCTCCTGTCTTAGGTGGCAAAAGGGAGGTACAGAAGACCACTGTGGATTCTCTTACCCGTCACTGGCTAGCCGGTTCAGCTCATCGGGATGATTAGCATTAGGCCTATTCATAGTCTTGGCTGACCATCTCTAGCCTTTGATAGTGTACCTGGATGGGCTGTACCTTTAGGGCATCAATCTGCTATTTAATAAAAGCCATAATTTTATTGAAAAGAACAGGTCCTATTGAAAGAATTATCAATAAGATAAGCAGGGGACCAAGGAAAGGAAGGAGATAGGAAAGGAGCCCATTCCTGTGCAGCTTAAGTCCACCATGAACATATATCAGCTGGAGGCAAAGGATCATGGTCCATGGAAACAGTTGGCTTTTTTCCATCATTTGTGTAAAGAGATATAAAAATAATATGTTCTCATGGTAATTCTTTTACCCTGGACTGATGAGTGTTATTATTATTATCTATATGCTTTACTAATTGTTCTGGCAACCATCTGGCCACATCTATCTCTTTAGAATAGATGCAAACTTCTCCTCTGCCCAGTATCAGGACAGGATCTGGACCATGCCATTTGTTGTCCAAAGGATCTTTCCATAGGACAGTAGCAAACTGTCTTTGTGTATCCACATGCCAGAAACGTTCCGCAGCTGAATGTCCATATTTTTGAGTTTCAGGCCCTTGTTAGTTAAAGTGTTAATTAAAGCCTCACAGTACTTTTCCAGAGTATGGAGGAATGTAACCGTGCCGGACCCTGGTCCTCTGCTCAGGCAGAGATAAGGAAGTAAGCAATCGAAGATCTCCACTCTGAAAAGAAGAATGACCAGATCTATGATTGAGAGATAACATCACCTAGCAATCAACCCAGATGGACTCAATTCTTCTCCTGAACAGTCCCCGACCTTCTCTCAGGCTTGCTCCTCAGAGAAGACACAGGTTGAAGCTAATTGCTCTCCCACCTTTGGCTGTAGCCACATCCCCACTAGCAGGAAATTCTGAGCGTGAATTAAAGATCAGATATTCCCCAGGTGTCTGGCCAGGACTGACCAGACCTGAAAGTCAGCTACCTAGCCCCTCATCCAATTATGAGTAGCCAGGACTGCAACCCCTGAACTTCGCTGTGCCCCCTCCCCTAAAGACCCGAGGCTTATGTCTCTGGGGGCCCGCTCTTTGCTGACTGGCAGAATGACCCCAACATTCATTGGCCCCAATAGACCTCTTGCTTTTGCATAAAGCCTCCGAGAGTTTCCTATGATAGCCTCTCTGGAAATTAAGCTTGTGCCAGGCTTATTTAAAAAATTTAAAATAAAAGCTGTATGGGATGTAAAATTTCTAGGAGACCCTTTGATGGGGTACCACTCCCCCTTTTTTATTTTTTAAAGTATTTTTTATAGATAAATGTGCCCTTTGTACTATTTTTTGTCCTTGTGGATTATTAAGTATACCTGTAATTTGTTTAATATTAAGTTGTTGACAAAATTTTGAAAACATATTTCCAACATAGCCAGACCCATTATCTGTTTTAAGTTGTATTGGAAGTTTTAATATAGCAATTGTTGACAGTTTATTAGCAATAACATTTTTTTCCAGCTTTACCAGTTTGGAGTGTGGAAAATATAAACCCACTATAAGTGTCAACAAAAACATGAACATATTTTAAATTACCAAATTTAGGAATATATGTAACATCTGCTTGCCAAATAACATTAGGTACAAGGCCACAGGGACTGATCGCAAAATGGAGAGTTGGCAAAAGGACAACACAAGAAGGACATTGTTTAAAGAAGTCAGCTTTATAATTACCTTTAGTTAAAGATCCTGGAAGGTTAGAATGAGCTTGTAAATGTCCAATGTAAAAGGAAAAGTTCTTTTTTTGTATCAAATTTTGAATTTGTAAAAATAAAATTTTAGCAGGAGATGTCTAAATTTAATTTGCGGTCTCTAATCTAGGCAAAGACTAAGCTACATAGGCACTATCTGTAAAAATATTTAAAGATTGCTTATTAGAACTTTAAAACACAGCCAATACTGCAGATAACTATGTTATTTGCACAGATGTGCTAGACACTTGAAAAGATACTGTTTTTTTTATCATAAGTACAGGCAGCAACACCAGATGATGAACCATCAGTAAATACCATTAAAGCATTAACAATTGGAATAACTTTTATTTTAAATGGAAAAACTATAGGTTGTACCTTTAAAAACTGAATTAATTTGTTTTCTTGTGCATCAACAGGTTGGACTTTGTCCTAATAAGCTTACATATGTTAAAATGCCATATTTATCAGATCTCTGACAAGTCTGAGGGCCAGAATATTTGAGTTACTCTTTGTTTATCTTTATCATCTGCTCTAAACTGCATCCTATAAAACAGGATTCCATAATTTCTAATTTTGGCATATTTTTGATGCATGCTTTATAACCAAATTTTAAGTAAATCTCTATATATAGGCAAATTTTATGGTTACCCATTTTAGATTTAACCCTTTAAAAAAAGAACAACTTAAACAAAGAGACTAGGTAAAGCTCAATCTTATACCTAACTATAATCTTTAGCATAATTTTAAATCTGCTCTTTTTAAACTAAAATCAAAGCAAAACTTTTAATCAGACATAGTTTATAAAGGGGCTAGCAAATCTTATTAATCCTACCATATTGCATTAAGACTCAATAGCAAAAAAATTAAAAGACAAAAGTTTTATTTAGCATTAAACAGAGAACTAAACTCAGCTTGTAGCCCTCAGCAAAAATAGAGTATTTTGGCCATATCAAATCTATAGGCCAGAAAGAAACTGCATTAATTTAATTATTTAGGCGCTGGCAGCCGGGCATATATTTTATATAATGGTTAACAATGATCTGAAAATAACCCTGGACTAACATGGAACTGCAGTTCTTTTTTTCCCCTTTAAAAAACCACAAGCAAACATTTTGCATTGAAGAATCTCCAAACTTTTTAAATTAAGAACAACACATTTTACAGTTCTTTGTTAGACTGCCCAAGGGTTATTATTTTAAAATATCGTCAGTAGTCAGTCGTCAGTCAGATTTTTGAAATATCATCCGTCCAAGTTTACAGATAATCATACACACAGGGAGACATAAATAAGGAACATAGAAATCTGACACTGTCACCTTAGGGTAACCAGAATGCCCAGGCACCAGGACTTGATTGGCCTCTATGGAACACAAGTCCCACAGATTCCAGGAGTGGACCCCCTAATGGGCCCCCTCCACACACATAGATTTCAGAAGGAGCAGAGCTCTTATGGCCCTCTACACAGCTTCCAGATGGAGAGCAGGCTCCAGCAGCCCTTTCTCCATTCAGAGTAGGGTCCTAGCGATCCTCTTTTCTGGTTCCAAAATGAATAGAGCCCCTTCTCGGGAACTGGAGCGTCCTCCAGATTTCCTGGACCAGACTGGAAACTCTCCAATTTTCCCCAGAGCTCCAGATCTCACTATAGGTAGTTAAGGAGCCCAGGTGGTTGCTAAGAATTGAACTCAGGACCTATGAAAGAACAGCCAGTGTTCTTAACCTCTGAGCCATCTCTCTAGCTGCCTTAAAACCAGAAATCAAACAGACAGCCAGCAGACAAAAACAAAACAAAAAACAGAGACAAAGACAAAAAACAACCACGGAACCTACTTTTTAAACATTTAAATATTTTTTAAAACCTGTTTTTGTAATATTAAAACAAAGCATTTTTTAGGAGTGAAATCATAAAGCATGCTTATAATTTTAAAAGTCAAAACCAAACTTTAAAATTTACCAATACAAACAATCCAATTTTTAAAACCAACACCAAATTAAATGAGATTGCCTTTTTTAGTTTCCTGAGCTATAGGTTTTACAGCCTTTTTAATAAGGGGAGAGCACAGGAGCGCAAAGATTAGGAGCAGCTAGATAGGGTGGCAGATTGGCGAGAACTGGCGGCCAACCGGAATTATGATGTTTGGCGGCCTCTTCCTCAAGATTACTCTCCTCTGAGGGGTCGAGGTGTTCAAAGGGGTCTGTTTGTTTATCTCTGAAGACAGGGAACACTAAATCAGGATCGGGTGGTGGGGACAAATCAGGCAACGGAGGGTAGAAGGACTTCTGCTCCATTGGACGAACAGCCTGTTCCCCGGGAGGTGGCATATTAATAATCACAGAGGGACAGGGGGAAGGAATCTTTTTATTTAGTTTGGATTTCTCACTTTTTACGGAGGATAAGGAAGCTGTGAGAGAGGGGCTTTAGCAATTCCTCAGCAGAGGAGACAATTTTGTTAATCTCCGTTGAGGGAGATCTAAGAATATCTCTAATAAGACTCCAATAACTAAAAGTCTGAATAGGAATAACATTGGGGCCCTTCTCTTTTAAAATTCCGTTAAGAGTGAGGCCTACTTTATCCCATTTTTCTGGGTTGATCTTGGGTCCCTCAACAATGAACCAGGGACAGACTTCAGACAAAAATCCAAAGAAGTTACTTAAATCCTTTTTCTTTACTCAAACTCCTCTTTCCCTGAGTGAGGCTTTAAGGTCACTAATGAAAATAGCCTCCTTAGACAAATTTTGGCCCATTTTATAGACGATATGAACTTTCTTACCTTATGTGACTTTCTTTCATGAGCGGCGAAAGCGCACAATTATGATGCGAAGTCCGCCAAAAGGAAACGCTTTCGGCCTTACGCTGAGGGTCTCCGCCTTGGTAGGGGGTCCGTACCTCGTGCCCCACGTTGGGCGCCACCTGTCCCGGCCTGCGGGACTCAATTATTCTCGGGGTTCAAAGGGGGACCGTACCTGCAAGAAAAAACGGGCGGGAAAGAAAGAGCGAGACCAGGCAAAATTTTGTCCAGGTCTGTTTATTGCTCGCTGGAGCTGTACTTTTATATTTTTTGAAATAAGGAAGCCACTGCCCTCCTGAGCGGGGAAAGGGGGCAAATTATCTCTTGTGTAAGTGGCTCATTCCGTGGCTTTTCCTGGAATAGATAAAATCAGTCAGAGCGGGGGTGGTTTAGCAACTTCTCAGGAAGTCCCCTCCAGGTGGTTGAAGTTGATTGCAGACCCTGGCTCCAGCATCCATCGTAACTATGTGCCTGGGATTCCTAGTTCCCGGCAATTGTTCTTTATCAGATCACCATGGACTAAAGCTACCACAACAGAAATAACAAAAAGACTACAGACTCATAGAAACTGCAAAAATCCACTGGGGCAGAGAAGAGATAAAGAAAAAAATTAAAGATTTCCTAGAATGGAATGAAAATGAAAGTACAATATACTCAAACTTATGGGGTACCATGAAAAAAGTTCTAAAAGGAAAGTTCATAATATTGAGTATCTTCATAAAGAAATCCAAGAATCCCATACTAGCAACTTAATAGCTTGAAAACTTTAGAAAAAAGGAAGATGAAGAAGAACAAGAACAAAAACAAGAAGAACAAGAAGAAAACACACCCAAGAGAAGTAGATAGCAGGAAATAATCAAACTCAGGGCTGAAATCAATAAATTAGAAACAGAAAGAACAATACAAAAAAAAATCAAGGAAACTAAGAGCTGGTGCTTTGAGAAAATCAACAAGATAGACAAACCCTTAGCCAAACTAAGTAAAGGATAGACAGGTAGTACCCTAATTAACAAAATCAGAAATGAAAGGGGGGGGGGTCATTACAAAAGGAACTGAGGAAATAAAAAGAATCATTAGGTCTTACTTCAAAAGCCTGTATTCCTCCACAAGGACAAAATATATCAGGGCACAGGGCCCTCTCTGAGACTCTTTCTCTAACCAAGGATCATGTATGAAAAAAACCTAGAACCCCTGCTCTGATGTAGCCCATGGTAGCTCAGTAACCACCTGGGCTGCCTAGTAAGAGGAACAGGAACTATTTCTGACATGAACTCAATGACTGGCTTCTTTACCTCCTTCCACCCTGAGGGAGGCATAGCCTTGCTAGGCCACAGAGGAGGACACTGCAGCCAGTCCTGAAGATACCTGATAAGCTAGGATCAGATGGAAGGGGAGGAGGACCTCCCCTAGCAGTGGACTTGGAAAGGGGCAGGGAGGAGATGAGGGTGGGAGGGTGGGATTGGGAGGGAATGAGAGAGAGGCCTATGGCTGGGATACAAAGTAAATAACCTGTGATTAATATTAAAAAATAAAAATTAATAAATAAAAAGCCTGTATACCACAAAATTGAAAAATCTAAATAAAATAGATGATTGTCTTGATAGATTTCACTTATCAAAGTTAAATCAAGGCCAGGTAAATAGTTTAAACAGTCCTATAACCCCAAAAGAAATAGAATCAGTCATTAAAAGCACCCCCACAAAAAAAAGTAAAAGAAAAAAACTCCCAGGCAGGGCTAGCTAGAAGGTTTTACCTCAAAATTCTGCCAGACTTTCAAAGATGTGGTAACACAAATACTCCTTAAACTAGTCTACAAAAATAGAAACAGAAAGAACATTGCCAAAATCATTTTATGAGTGCTCAGTCACCCTGATACCTAAACCACACTAAGACTCAAAAAAAGAAAGATAATTCCAGATAAATTTAACTCATGAACATTGATGAAAAAATATTCAATAAAATACATGCAAATACATTCATACTGAATCCAAGAACATGACAAATACATCATCCACCATGACCAAGTAGGCTTTATCCCAGGGATGCAGGGACGGTCCAACATATGAAAATCTACCCATGTACACTACCATATAGACAAACTGAAAGGAAAAAAAAAATCACATGATCATCTCATTAGATGCAGAAAAAGCCTTTTTAAAAAATCCAACACCTCTTCATGATAAAAGTCTTAGAGAGATCAGGGATACCAGACCCATACCCAAACATAATATAGGCTATATACAGCAAGCTAATTGCTAACATCAAATTAAATAGAGAGGAACTAAAAACAATCCCACTAAAATAAGAAACAAAACAAAGCCACTGGCTCTCTCCATATCTCTTCAATATAATGATAGAAGTTATACCTAGAACATTAAGACAACTAAAGATCAAGGGAATACAAAACAGAAAGGAAGAAGTTAAAGTATCTCTAGTCATAGATATGATATTATACACTAATGACCCCAAAAATAATCCACCAGAGAACTCCTACTGCTGACAAACACCTTCACTGAACACAAGATTAATTTAAAAAATTCAGTAGACCTTCTGTGTACAAACAAAACCTAAGAAAGAAGTTAGGGTAACCACACCCTTCACAATAGCCATGAATAACACAAAGTATCTTGGTGTGACTCTAACCAAACATGTCAAAGAACTGTATGACAAGAATTTCAAGTCTCTGAAGAAAGAAATAAAAGAAGATATCAGAAGATGGAAAAATCTCCTATGCTCATGCCTCAGTAAGATTAACATAGTGAAAATGCCTATCTTACCAAAATCAATCTACAGATTCAATTCAATCCCCATCAAAATACCAACACAATTCTTTACAGACCTAGAAAGAATACTTCTAAGGTTCATATGGAAAAACAAAAATCTCAGAATAACTAAAACAGTCCTATGCAAAAATAGATCTTCTTATCCTTAACTTCAAGGTATATTACAGAGCAATAGTAATAAAAACTGCATGGTACAGGCATAGAAATAGACTGGTTGATCGATGGAATCAAATAAAAAACCCAGAAATAAACCCACACACCTATGGACACCTGATTTTTGCCATAGGGTCCAAAACCATACAATGAAAAAAAGAGACAGCATCTTCCACAAATGGTGCTGGTATGACTGGATGTCTACATGTAGAAAAATGCAAATGGACCCATACTTATCACCCTGCACAAAACTAACATTCAAGTGGATCAAAGACCTCAACATAAACCAGAAACACTAAATCTACTAGAAGGAAAAGCAAGAACCAGCCTTGAAATCATTAGCACAGGAAAAAACTTTCTGAACAGAACACCAACAGCTCAGGCCCTAAGATCAACAATTAACAAACGGTACCACATGAAACTGAAAAGCTTCTGTAAGGCAGAGGGAACTGTCAATAGAATAAAATGACAGTCTACAAATTGGGGAAAGATCTTCACCAATTCTACACCCAGCAAAAGATCAAAATCCAAAATATATAAAGAACGCAAAAAATTAAACACCAACAAAGAAAGTAACCCAGTTTAAAAAAATCATGCATAGGGCTAGAGAATTCTCAATAGAGAAAATTTCAATGGCAGAGGAACACTTAAAGAAATGCTCAATGTCTTTAGTCATCTGGGAAATGCAAATCAGAATGACTCTGATATTCCATCTTACTCCTGTCAGAATAGCTAAGATCAAAAAACTCAAGTGACAGCACATGCTGGTAACGATCTGGAGAAAGGTGGAACACTCCTTCATTGGTGGTGGAGTGAAAACTTGTACAACCACTTGGAAATCAATTTGGTGCTTCCTCAGAAAATCGGGAATAGCTCTACCTCAAGACCCACCTATACCATTCCTGGACATACACCAAAATGATGCTCCACCATAAACAAGGACATTTACTCAACTATGTTCATAGCAGCTTTGTTTGTAATAACCAGAATCTGGATATTACCCAAATATCCCTCAACCGAAGAATGGATGCAGAAATTGTGGGACATTTATACAATGGAAGACTACTTACTACTTGATTATCAAAAACAAGGAAATCCTGAAATTTGTAGGCAAATGGATACAACTAGAAAAGATCATCCTGAGTGAGGTAACCCAAACCCAGAAAGACACACATGGTATGTACTCAAGTATAAGCAGATTTTAATTATATAGTACTATGTAGTACATACTACAATGCACTAATCCCAATAAGCAACAAGGAAGACCCAAGGGAGGATGGTTAAATCTCACTCAGGAGGGAAAATAGAATGGACATTGGTAGTGGTTTAATTGGTGGAGATAACCTAGATCCCCTGCACAGATGTAGCCCATGGCAGTTCAGTGTCCAAGTGGGTTCCATAGTAATGGGAACAGGGACTGTCTCTGACATGAACTGATTGGCCTGCTCTTTAATTACCTACCCCTGAGGGGGGAGCAGACTTACCTGGCTACAGAGAAAGACAATGCAGCCACTCCTGATGTGATCTGATAGACTAGGATCAGAAGGAAGGAAAAGAAGACCTCCCCTATCAGTGGACTTGGGGAGGGGCATGCGTGAAGAAGGGAGAGAAAGGAAGAGATTGAGAGGGGAGGAAAGAGGAGTTTATGGGGGGATATAAAGTGAAAAAGTGTAATTAATAAAAACTAAAATTAAAAAAAAGAGTGAACAAGATAGGAGAGGGAGTTTATGGAGAAATAAGGGTAGAGATCAGCCTTGAGGAGAGTCAATGCAGGAGGACAGAAGTCCTACAGAGAAAAGAGAAACTGGGTGGGGTCGTCTCTGTGACAAGCAGAAGACCTAAATCAGAATAGGCCTCTGAAAGGCTATTCAGAGGACTCTATTTGAGACTCCTAGTAGCATAGGACATGAGAACTGAAGAGAACACCCTTTAACTAGACAAGACTCCTTGTGGAGGGAAGAGAACACCAACCCAACCACAAAAACTTGGATCCAAAACTTACCCAGCCTACAAAACCTTCAGTGACATAGAACAGCTAAATCAAAGATTGAGGGCCCTGAGGGTCCTATCCAGTCTGAAGCACCAGCCAAAGACCATGTATGGACTGGATCTAGGTCATCTACATATATGTAGCCAATTGACAGCTCAGGCTTCATGCAGGTTCACCAGTTAGGGGAGCGGGGCCTATCCCTGACATGGTCTCTGCTGTCTGCTTTTTGATCACTTCCTCCTGATGGGACCCCCTGACCAGGCCACAGGGGAAGAGGAATAACTCAGTGCTTATGTGAATAGATGAGCTGGGGTAGGGAAGGGTTCCCCTTTTCTGAGGAATAGGGGAAGGACGATTGGGGAAGGAAGGTGGTACTGGGAGGAGAGGAGGAAGGGGACTATGGCTGGGATGTAAAGTGAACAAATTAATTAATAAATTAAAAAATAATTAAACTGTAAAATAGTTTGGCAGAAGTAAAAAGTTTTGCATGCCACAGATGCCTCCATACAAAATCAAGAAACAGAAGAAGTATTCTAATCAGGAGTTATAGACAGGAGTGAACACAGAACAGTAAGCTGTAAAGATGGAAGTCATATTGGAAATTTCAAAGCCCAGAGATATTCTAACAAAGCCTCTACAGTATTATTTAGCTGTCAGCCTCTTACCCTAGAAGATAATGGTTTTGCCTTTTTCTTCTATTATGGAGAGTGTCTTTCACATGGACTTTAACCTAGTGCTGTTAAGAGCTCAAAATGGTCTCCCAATGCTGTATTCCAAGTGTCTTCCCTGACTGTTTATTCTGTTTATGACTATATATATATATATATATTCATAAATATAATATATATATATATATATATATATATATATATATATATATATATATATATCTTTCATGGTCAGAAACAAGAGAGAAAACAAGAACTGACTGAGCTTAAACAGAGGTTGCAGTGTCCCAAGAGAGAGTGGAGAAAGTAGGCCAAATTACAAATAAATTCAGTAGTTCTGTAATTTACCGTCTGGTATGTGACTCTGGATAAATTCACTTCTATATATTATGTGCATTAGGAAACAATCCTCAGCCCTAAAATTAATCCTATTATTCTTTTTTAAATTTAATTTTATTTATATTTTTATTTGTCCTCCTATGCCCCTCCCCTAGTCCTCTGACAGGTGAGGACCTCCTCCCCTTCTATCTGACCCTAGCTTATCAGGTCTCAACAAGCTTGGCTGCATCATCTTCCTCTGTGAACTGGCAAGGCTGCACCCTCCCAGGGGGAGGTGATCAAAGAACCACTGAGTTCATGTCAGAGACAGCACCTGCTTCCCTTATACTTGGGAACATACTTGGAGACTGAGTCTATGGGCTACGTCTGAGCAGGGGTTTTAAGTCCTCTCCATTCATGGTCCTTAGTTGGGGTATCAGTGTCTACAGGGCCCCCAGGGCCCAGTTTTTTCATTGTTGTTTTGTTGTTGTTGTTTTTGTTGTTTTGGCTCTGTTGTTTCATTTTGGAGCTCCTTCCCCTCTAGGTCTTTTTATCTCCCTCTTCTTCCATAAGGATTCCAACACTTTGTCCAAAGTTTGACTGTGAGCCTCAGAATCTCCTTCGATACCCTGGTGGTAAAGTCTTTCACAGTTCCTCTGTGAAGAACTCCTGTACTGTTCCTTGTCTTATCCTACTTCCAATGAAGTTACCCTCCTGAAGAGGATTAAGCATCTTCCCTAAGGTTCTCCTTTTGTTTTTCTTCTTTAGAACTATAAATTTCAGTATGTTTATCCTATATTATATGGCTAATATCCACTTATAAGTGAGTTATATGTGTTATATGTGTCTTTCTGCTTCTGGGTTACCTCATTGAGGATGATCTTTTCTAGTTCCCATCATTTGCCTACAAATTTCATGATTTGTAGGCAAATGATGGTAATATATATATATTATATGTGTCTTTCTGCTTCTTGGTTACCTCATTCAGGATGATCTTTTCTAGTTCCCATCATTTGCCTACAAATTTCATGATTTCCTTGTTTTTAATTGCTAAGTAGTATTCCATTCTGTAAATGTACTACACTTTCTGTATCCATTCCTCTGTTGAGGGACATCTAGGTTGTTTCCAAATTTTGGCTATTACAAATAAATGACAGCCTACAGACTGGAAAAAGACCTTCAACAACCTTACATCTGACAGAGGTCTAATATCCAGAATATATAAAGAACCCAAGAAGTTTAACACCAACAAACCAAGTAATCCAATTTAAAAATGGGGTACAGAGATAACCAGAGAATTTTCAACAGAGAACTATTGAATGGCAGAGAAACTTAAAGAAATATTCAATGTCCTTAGTCATTTGGGAAATGCAAGTGAAAAGGACCCTGAGATTTCACCTAAAAACAGATCAGAATGGCTAAGATAAAAAACTCAAGGGATGATGCATGCTAGAGAGGATGTGTGGAAAGAGGAAACCTCCTCCATTGCTGCTGGGAATGTAAACTTGTACAACCACTTTGGAAATTAATATGACACTTTCTTAGAAAATTAGGAACAGTGCTTCCTCAATATCCAGCTATACCACTCCTGGACATAAACCCAGAAGATGCCCCACTATTCAATAAGGACATTTGCCTAACTATGTTCATAGCAGCTTTATTTGTAATCCTATTATTCTTAATACCCTTTTCTAGAGTACATATAACTATGAATTCCTGTAACCCAGTGAACTTTGGCAGACTGAATAGCAGCAGAAGAGGAACCCCTTGTTTCAGGCTACTGTGCTGTGTAAAACACAGCATTATTATTCTTGTTTCTGGGACATAGAGACCAGCAGCTTTGTGTTCTTTGGTCTGATCTCTATTTTCTGGGCCTATTTCAATTCAGGTTCCTCCTACTGTTCATATTGATATTTTCTGTGAGTCCTTTTTTGAGTTGCTCTATTTGTTAGAGTTACATATCTAGAGCAATGGGAAAATGTTAAGCTGTGACCTACTGCTCCATTTTGCTAGAAAGCTTGTATAGCATTCCAAAGCATCAACGAAGAGTGATACAAATCTGTATCTTCTTACTTGGCTGTCTCTGCTGAGTTTTAAAGTTCCTAAAAAGATACATCAAAGGCAGTATTGGTCTTTTAAAAATGTAATTAGTTCTACAAAAAGTTTCATTTTTATCTGATTTAATTAATATAGTAATGCACAATATCTTTTGGAACACCTTAGTCAAACCCTTCTGTTAAACTTTAAAAAAAAAAAAAAGGATAGATAGGGAAATTCCTTGTGCAGGAATAAAGGCAATTAACTCACAACCTATTTAAAGCAAATTGATAATTTTGGTGATCTGGGAATAAAGAACACTATACATGTTTCAAATACAGACTTTTGTTAAGTGTGTCACATAATATTCCCTTCTGCCAGTACAGTCAACTAAGAATAATTATTTGAGGTGCTTTGTCCAATTTGATTTTTATCAAATTTTAATGTGAAGTTGAGCATGAAAACTGCTATTGTTGTGTATACACATACACACACACACACACACACACACACACACATCTTCATTGACCAAATGTGCTGGCTCTGAAAAATTGAAGCAGTACTTTGTATTGAGAAATACTTCCTGAGGTGCTGGAATATCAGTTCACACAATATCTATTATTAAGTTTCCAGTAAATATAAGATGCTCTCTTTAGCACTTACAGTCAAGAGCTGAGAAAAGAGTTTGTTATAAATGAGAAAGCATAACTGAATTAGAAGAAAATACTAACACTACAGCTCAAAATAATAATAAACGGAATGTATAACAAAACATAGTCAACAGAACATTAGTATCAGTAATATACACAAAAGGCAGTATTGAATGCAGAGGACTTTTTAGAACATAACCCAGTCTCAAAAATTGAAAATCTCCTTAAGAAGAAAAGACAAGAAGATGAGCTCATGGCCAGACTGAACTGTGTAGTTAGACTGTCTCCAAAAACAAAGCATAACTCTTTCTGTGTAAACATGTCTAAAGCAGTGATGTAAAATGTGTTTAAAACTTTGGTATTTCCAAAAGAATAATTTATCTGAGTGGGCACAGGATAGGAAATGGAACACTGAGGGAAATGAGGGTGGGGATCAGATGTAGGGAGAACAGAGGCGGGCAGACAGAGGGTTTGAAGTGAGAAAGGAAACCATGGGAGAGGATATCTCTCAGACAAGCCAAGGACTTGCAACAGAGTGGCTCCAGGGAGGATATGGAGGTGACTCCAGATGAAACACCTGGTGGCAGGGGGAATGGAGAGTGTAGAGGCCACCCTCTAACCAGACAGGACTCCTGGTGGAAGGAGGGAACTCCAACCCACCCACAAAAACGTCCACCCAGAATTCACCCTACCTACAGTATGTGCAGGGCTAAAGACAGAGCAGAGATTGAGGGAATGTGCAACCAATGCCTGGGCCAACCTGAGACCCACCCCACGGGAGAGAACCGACTCCTGGACGCTATTGATAACACCCTTCTGTGTTTACAGAAGGCGGGCCTAGCGTGGCTGTTCTCTGAGAGGCAACGACCAACAATAAATGGACACAAACTGAAACTCACAGCCAAACATTGGGCGGAGCATAAGAAGCCTTACAGATGGCTTACAGAAGCCAAACATTGGGGCGGGGTGAGGGCAGGGAGATAGAATGATACAGAGGGGACAGGAGCTCCACAGAAACAAAACAAAACAAAACAAAAAAACAGTCCCAACTAACCTGGGCCCAGGGGGCTTGTTGAGACTTAAGCACAAATCAAGTTCCATGCGTGGACTAGAGCTAGGCCCTCTCCACACACATACTCGATAGGCAGCTTAGCCTCCATGTGGGTCTGAGAAAGGGGATCAGGGCTGTCTCTGACATGGTCTCTGTTCCATGTTCTTCTATCACTTCCCCCTGGTAGGGCTGCCTTGCCAGGAGACATGAAAGAGAAAGTACACAGTCTATGGCTGGCTGTGCTGGGGTGGGTTTTCGGGACTCCCCTTTTCTGAGGGGCAGGAGAACGGAGATGGGGGTGAGGGAAGGACAGAGGGGAGGGACCACAGGGGAGGAGGGAGGATGCTATGACTGAGATGTAAAATAAATAACTAAATAAAAAAAATTCTATAGAGTGTCAGTCAATTAATGTAAGTGAAGGGAGAGTTCAGGTGAACTAAAAACAAGCAAGGTTTGAACCATATGTGGAGATGTATAACTAAACATCTAAGGGAAAGATGAGGTGACATAAATCATTATGTCAAATGCGAAGGAAATAAATCATACTCCAAACCAAACAAAACAGAGGAGGACTTTGCAGCCAGGGCTGAAGATACCTGATAAGCTAGGGTCAGATGAAAGGGGAGGAGGACCTCCCCTATCAGTGGACTTTGGAAAGGATAGGGGGAAGATGAGGGCAGGAGGGTGGGATTGGGAGGGAATGAGGGAGCAGGCTACAGCTGGGATACAAAGTTAACAGACTGTAACTAATATTAAAAAATTAAAATTTAATTAAAAAAGAAAATAAAGAATTTTCTACCTCCTTTAAGAGGCAAAACTATTTATAATGATTATGTATGAATGTGTCTGTACATTTATCTGTATGTATAAATATATGCACACAGTATTTTTAAGTATACTTTTTAGTTTCTATGGATTTTATATGCTGCCACATTATAGTTAATGATTATTCAAAAATATTGTTTTAGAAGTATGCAGCAAATGGTGAATGTAGTTAGTACTAAGTGGCATTCATAAAGCAAAGGACAATGTATTGAAGATAGGAAGTGACATAAGACAATGATTTTTCCATAACTATCAATGCTTATGCAATGAAGAAACACTCCAAAATCAGTTTAAATAAGACTATAAAGTTTATAGGAAGTGTGGGTGTCTAAATGTCTTCTGTTCAGTATTTATCTTTTGCTATATTCTTTTTCAAGCATCATGCTGTAATGTCTGTGGGCATACTTCTTACAATCTATCATTTTCTTAAAGGTTGATATTCTTTCTTACTAAAGTAATTTTGAATAACATAAATTATTTTGTGGATGCAAACTCATTCACTTGGTAGATATTATTTTTAAGATAAGCAATACATGAATAGTTTATCAGAATGATTTTTCTGAAAGTAAGATCCCTTTATAGGTATAACTGTGGTATAGAAAACATGAAAGGGGGCATAGGGGCATAGTTCAGTGGAGGAATGTGTGCTTAGTTTATGGGATTTCCTGGGTTTATGAGCATGCTAACCTACCGGAGGAAACAATAAAAGGGAGAGAGGCAGAATACAAGAACTCAGCATCTCTCTTTGTAACAGTATTTTATTAACCCTTTGAGAATTTCATGCAGTGTATTTTGGACATGTTTGCTGTCTGTATTCCCCCTGCTCCTCCCGGAACTACCCTTTCCTCTTTACCTATCCATATTTGAGTTTCCACCCCTACCCCAGAGAGTGTATTTTGTATTTCCCAACAAGTTTTGGAGGTGGTGTTTACCCTGAAATATGATTGACCCACAAGGTAATATATCATTAAAGAAAATTGATTCTCCCTCTCTCAGAATCTATCAAATGCCAGTTGCAGTGTGATTTGCTGTGTACTTTCTTTCCAGATGCTGCGATTTTCTCTAACTTGAGCTTGCACAGGTCTTGCGTGTGTTTGACATTTTGTGTGTGAGATTTTTTTGCTGTAAGTTCATATGCGCTACTCCTCTATTGTATTGTAGAGCTCAGCATTTTAACAGCAAAGTTAGACACGGGCCAGTAGAATGAAAAACACAAATGACATAGGGCATATGCTAATCTAGCACAGAGCAGTACAGACATGTATTTTGCCCTTGAATTAACTCTAACCACTACGGTTATTGAAATGTCTCAACAGTTTAATGTTCAGTGAAAGTTTAAAATAAGTTAACGGTGAAAGAATAACAGTTTATTATGTGTGTATTATTTACTTGACCAAAATTCATTTCATCCAGTCTTCCCAGACATCTACAAAATGGATTTAGTTGCCAGTATTTTGATGTAGAATAAACCAATTGTGACTATTATAAGAAGAGACAGCCAATTCAGAGGACTAATCTCCACGCTGTAATAAACAAGTACTAAAAATACTGATACCATAACTAATGGGCAATAATAAAAAAATATTGATGAGGGATAATCTTAAGGAAACAGATTCATTACTTCACCAAAAGTCACTGACTTTCATGGGATACCTTAGCTATTAGTGAGAAATATGTTCATTCCATGTGTCTGCCTCTCACATTTCTGTGGGCCATATATACATAGACATCAAGCTTCTTTAACTTGCTGCCCAGTGTGTTGCTGAGTTTGGCCAGTGGATAGGATCACCCAAAATTCAATACACTGGGAAGAAAGCATGAGTTCAGAAGGCATGATTAACTACCCTTATTCAAATGCTACTACTACTCTGTCATCTATCTCTATCTATCTATCTATCTATCTATCTATCTATCTATCTATCTATCT
>NW_026596149.1:5428220-5456883 GCF_907164565.1 Psammomys obesus | reverse complement strand
TCTATCTATCTATCTATCTATCTATCTATCTATCTATCTATCTATCTATCCATCTATCTATCTATCATCTATCTACCTGTTTTTTTCAGTTGCTACACAATATCCATATCTATTTATGGGCTATAGCATGAGATTTTAACGCATGTACGAAACATGTAATGACCAGGTCAGGATATTTGGCAAGTCTATCACTTGAGATACAGAGTTCTTATTTGTACTGGGAACATTACAATATCTAACATTGCTAGATACTCTAAAGCAATCGTTGACACCCACTGTTACCCCTAGTTATCTTACCACGGGGCAGAAAGCTAGTCATTCTTGCCATTCATCTGCTCACCAGCATGTTCTCACCATCCTCTCCTTCACTCTGAGTCCTTTACCTAACGTATTCTTTAGCTCCAATTTTAGGTAACTGCTCTGTAAACTCACATTCCTTGGCCAGCCCCGCTAATACTAACTTCTGTAGCTTTTTTAATGCTTGTCATTTATCTGAGAAACAAGTCTCTATCACTATTTTCACAACACGGAGTATCAGTGGACCATCTATTTTGGTGGGAGGTGAATAGATATTGACTGATAGAACAAATGCTGAAATCATGAAAGCTTCATGAAATATAGATTGCTGTCAGAGGAATGTCAACAGGAAAATGTTTCTACTTTTGTTTTATCATTCCGGATAATTAAAGTCATGTCAAGCTAGACACCATAGCACACTCCTGCAATCCCAGCACTCAAGGAGCTAAGGCAGAAAGACCAGACCATAAGTTCAAGGCTACACAGCAAGAACATGTCCTCCACAGATTAACTATGTTTGATTTTTTCATTAATTTTTAATTTTATTTTTAATTTATATAGTCACTTTACACCCCCATCATAACCTCTACACTTCTCTCCTCCTGGTCCCTCCCTCCCATTTTCTTCCTTCTATCCCCCTCCCATCATCCTCAAAAAATGGGAGTTCCCCCCCCCCAAATAACTCATCCCAGTACATCAAGTCATATCAGGACCAAGCTCATCCTCATCCACTGAGGCCAGGCGAGGCAGCCCTGTTAGGGGGAAGTGATCACAATCAAGCAAAAGAGTCCATGCCATAGACTGAACCCACTCAACTTACTTAGAGAAGCCACATGAAGATCAAACTGACCATTGGTTACATATATGTAGGGGGCCCAGGTCCAGTCCATGCATGCTCTTTGTTGGTGCCTCCATCTGTGTAAGCCCCCATGGATCTAGGTTAATTGACTCTGTTTCTTTTTTGTGCATTCTTGTCCCCTCTGGGAACTTCTATCTCCCCCAATCCCCCGCACCTATACACACGCTTTCCAACAGGACTCTCTGAGCTCTGCCTAATGCTTGCCTGGGAGGCTTAGCATCTGATTCGATCAGCGGCTGGGTAGGGCCTCTCAGAGGACTGTTATGCTAGGCTCCCATCTGTAGACATAGCAGATGCCAGGGGTTGGCTCATGCATACGGTGGGTCTTAGGTTGGGCCAGGCAATGGCTGGACATTTCCCCAGTCTCCATCTTTACCTCTGCATGCCTTGAAAGCAGAGTGAAGTTTTTGTCAAAGGTTTTGCTGGTGGGTAGGGTGTGCCCTCCCACCACTGTGAGTTCTGCCTGGCCAGAAGGTGGCCTCTTCATTCTGCATGTCCCTGCGGCTAGGAGGCTCAGCTACAACATTCCCATGTCCTCCCTGTAGCCTACCCTAACGCAGGTCTCCAGCTTGTCTCAGTGATTCCCCTGCCCTCAGTTTCCCTTTTCTCTCCAAGCCCTCTTCCTTCTCTTCCCCAGTCTCGCCACATCTGATACTTATCTCTCATTTCTCCCCCCACACCTTCTCCTACCCAATTCCCTCTCTGCATCTACTTCCACTGTCTAAATCACTCTGGCACTTTCTCAGAAGATTGGAAATAGTACTACCTGAGCACCTAGCAATATCACTTCTGAGGATATACTCAAAAGCACTTTCTCAGACAACTAGGATTAGCGCTTCCTCAAGATCCAGCTATACCTCTCCTAGGCATATATCCAAAAGAGGCTCAAGTACACAATAAGGACATTTGCTCAAACATGTTTGTAGCAGCTTTATTTGTAATAGCCAGAAGCTGGGAAAAAACCCAGATGCCCCTCAACTGAAGAATGGATGCAGAAATTGTGGTACATCCACACAATGGAATATTACTCAGCAATAAAAAACAAGGAAATCATGAAATTTGCAGGTAAATGGTGGGAACTGGAGAAGATCATCCTGAGTGAGCTATCCCAGAAACAGAAAGACACACATGGTATATATTCATTCATATAGACCTATAATATAGGATAAATCTACTAAAATCTGTACACCTAAAGTAACTAATCAAGAGGGAGGACTCTGACTAAAATGCTCAATCCCCATCCAGAAAGGCAAAGAGGATAGACATCAGAAGAAAGAGAAAAGAGGGAACAAGTCAGGAGCCTGCCACAGACGGTCTCTGAAAGGCTCTGCCCTGCAGACTATCGATGCAGATGCTGAGACTTATGGCCAACCTTTGGGCAGAGTGCAGAGAATCTTATGAAAAAAGTGGGAAACAGTAAGATCTGGAGAGGACAGGCACTCCACAAGGAGAGCAACAGAACCAAAAAATCTGATCACAGGGGTCTTTACTGAGACAGATACTCCAACCAAGGACCAGGCATGGAGATAACCTAGAACCCCTGCACAGATGTAGCCCATGACAGTACAGTGTCCAGGTAGGTTCCATAGTTATGGGAACAGGGACTGTCTCTGACAAGAACTGATTGGCCTGCCCTTTGATCACCTCCCGGAGGGGGTAGCATCTCTACCAGGCCACAGAAGAAGACAACGCAGCCATACCTGATGAGACCTAACAGACTGGGATCAGAAGGAAGGAAAAGAAGACCTCCTCTGAACGGGAACTCCACAAGCAGAGCAACAGAACAAGATAATTTGAACACAGGGAACTTCTCAGAGACTCATACTCCAACCAAGGATTTGTGGAGATGACCTGGAACCCCTGCACAGGTGTAGCCCATGGCAGTTCAGTGTCCAAGTGGGTTCCATAGTAATGGGAAGAGGGACTGCCTCTGACATAATCTGATTGGCCTGCTCTTTGATCACTTCCCCCTGAGGGGGGAGCAGCCTTACCAGGCCACAGTAGAGGACAATGCAGCCACTTTTGATGAGAACTGATAGACTAAGATCAGAAAGAAGGAGAGGAGGACCTCCCCTATCAGTGGACTTGGGGAGTGGCATGCATGCAGAAAGGGGAGGGAGGGTGGGATCGGCAGGGGAGGAGGGAGGCTCATGGGGGGATACAAAATGAATAAAGTGTAATTAATAAAAAAAATAAAAGATTTAAAAAAAAAAAAGAAGACCTCCTCTATCATTGGACTTGGGGAGGGGCATGCGTTGAGAAGGGGGAGGAGAGGAGGGGTTGGAAGTGAAGGAGGGAGGGAACTACAGGGGGGATACAAAGTGAATAAAGAGTAATTAATAAAAAATTAAAAGTAAAAGATGTTCCACCATACTGCAAGGATATTTGCTCAAATATGTTCATAGAAGCTTTATTCATAATAGCCAAAATCTGGAAAAAACCTAGATGTCCCTCAACCAAAACATGGATAAAGAAAATATGGTACATTTACATAATGGAATATGACTTAGGTATTAAAAACAAAGAAATCATGAAATTTGGAGGCAAATGGATGGAACTAGAAAGGATCATCCATGACTGAGGTAATCCGCACTCAGAAAGACATACATGGTATGTACTCACTTATAAGCAAATATTATCCCTATATTGCAGGGTAACCATGCTACAATCCACAGACCCAAAGAAAATAAGTAACAAGGAGGGCCAAGAAACAAATCCTTTTAAGAGACAAAAAATGATTCTTGGTGAAATACATGCCGTCTCAGTTTGTTAAACAGTTACATTTCCATTGGCTGGATAGACTTTATATGTTTTACTTTTAAAAATATTGATCTTGCCATAAATTTATGGAAGCACTCTATTTGCTAAAAAGTTTGATTTTGCTATAGTAAAAGGCTTTCAAATATCAAGTATTATTGACATCCCTATCTAAAATTGCAAACAGTTCAGTTTTACCTTGCAATAGTTAAACATGTGCAAAGCCCTCAAAATAAATAACCCAATCCATCAATCCTACAGGCCACTTCAATGCCAGCTGTTTGAAAGAAGTGTCACTGATATCTTTACCACTTACTTGTTTCTCAACGTTATTGTCTTGTAAGAGTCCTGCTCTCACCCACAGAAAGTGTTCTCACTGAGAGCAGAGTGAGAGCAGAAAGAACACTTCACAGTGTTCTCCTGAGGTTTCACAAACATGTTGTTTCCACAACAATCTAGGGCTTGAGTGCATAGCCCCTCTAACCTATGCATATGCTCTGAAGCCAGACCAAATTCTCTTTAGTAACCCAAGAAGGAAGTTCTCTGCTCCCTTTGTGCTGAAACCAGTGTTTTAGAGGCACAAGCGTGCTACAAACTAAGTTTCAGGAAACGCTTGTGGTAGAACAGATGACGGTGACCACTCATAGCTTTTAAGCTTTTTGGAAATTGAAAGCCCACAAAGATTTCATTATTTGTCATCTTCCTTCACAGTGAAAAGACAGGATGTTACCTCTCATCATGCAAACCCTGACTCTCTGTCTCTGTCTCTCTCTTCCTTCTTCCCTGTCTTCCTCCCTCTCTTTCTCTTTCATTCTCTACTTTCTCCTCTGCCTCTCCCTCCCTTATTTATTCTTATAAGGATATTAATAACATTTGATGGGGTCTTAGACTGATGGCTTCACTTAACTCTTTACAGCTCCATTTAGAAATATAGTCCCATTAAGGATTAAGCCCTCAACATCAGTTATTGAGGGGAAGAGACAAAAAACTGAGTCCCGGTAGTCAATATTTGATAAAGGACTCCATAAACATTTTCTCCTTTGGCTGAAAATTACAAGTTAATGTAAACTGTTAAAGATCTGTTGTCTCATGGGTGGAATACTCCTGGACTCACAGCAGCTGTCTTCACATGCACAACATTACCACAAGACCAAGCCAGTCAGAAATGTCACAGATAAGCTAGATGACCCCTCGGCCCCTCTTCTCACTGAGAAGCTGCTGGAACAGGGAGAATCACTATCCTTTGAGGGTGTGGGCACTGAGAGGTTTCTCTCATTCCGGTGGAAGCCTGACACCCATGTGGACAGCACTAGGTAGACTCAGTGGCTTTGAAGTCGGGAAGGACATGTACCAAAGAAATACGGGAAAAATTGGGCAGGAAATGTGAGGGAAATCTAATTATATTTCACATGTATGGACATTTCAAGAATAAAGACTTTTAAAAAAATATTTTAAAAAATTATTTTATTGTATATGTATGGGTATAGCCATATACATTTTTACATACTTTGTCTGCAAGTATATCTGTGTACCAGCTGTGTGCCTGATACCTGCAGAAACCAGAAAAGGGCATCAGATTCTCTAGAACTGGAGTCACAGACAGTTGTAAACTGCCATGACAGTGCTAGGAATCAAATCTGGGTCCTGTGAAAGGGAAGCTAGTGCCTTTAACTGCTAGGTTTTTCTCAGAATAAAGAAAAACTTCCAGAGGATGCTTTTCTAAAATACAATATTAAAAAATAAAGGGTGCAATGGCCATCATTTTATTATGAGAAACTCATTCAAAAATAGATGTACTTGCTATCATTGCTCATTTTCACTGTGACAACTTTTTTTCCAGCTAATCAGAGCTGCCCCACTGGAGCTTTGGCATGCAACTCTTCAGGTAGCTGTGTCCCGGCCCACCAGCGCTGTGACGGGGTTACCCACTGCGAGGGCTTCCCAATTGACGAGTCCAGCTGCTCAGGTGCTCCTTTTCCTTTCAATATTTCTTTGCAATAGGAAGGTGACAAACTAAAATTTCTAAATAATGATAGACATGGATTTATACTATAGGTTTGAAAGCAGGAAGAGTAATGATTTCCTAGATTCTTTAAAAGTTTATAAATGAGTAATGAACTCTTTACTATTCTATGAAGTGTCAATAAATAATGAAAACTAGAATGTAGGCAGATGGTTCAGTTGATAAAGTACTCTCTGTGCTGGCATGAGGACCTGAGACCAGACCCCTGGCATCCAGGAGGCATGGTGACTGAATACAGATATAGCACTGGGGAGTCAGGAACAGGATGATCTCTGGGACTCCAATCAGTGAGCTTGGCTTCAGTGAGATCCTATCTAAAAAAATTAAGTTGGAGAAAGAGAAAAAAAAACACCCAAAATCTGTGTGTGTGGCCTCTACATACACATGCACTCAACATTCCCCAACACACACATGAACACAGAATACAAGCACCATTCATACAGAATAACACAAAGAAAAACAATATACAATTTTAATTTGGAATAAGTTGCGGTCCTTAGAATTTAATAATCTATAAACATTGCTTATGTTCTGTAATAAGGAAAACCTAACAATATGTTAGCACCTTTATGAAGTTGTATCCTTTTTGCTACTTTTTGATGAGAGTATTACATAACTTAATGATGTTTTCCATAAGTATATTCAATCTTACACTGCTTTTGAAACATTCTTCATTCTGACACTGTAGCATAAAAGCTAATCAAGTGCATCAGTTGTCTTCTGTATAAAAACTTCTCTTAAAAAAAAATCTCATGATATATTATATAAAAGCCCATGATATATCTTCTCTCCTGAGGAACTGAATTTTTATTTCATGTAGGGGATTTGTAAAGTGATACAGATTTAGAGTCAGTATAATTCTGCCAAAACTGAAAGGTAATATAAATCAGCAATAAAAGATATATTTGATCATATTTCTTAACTTAGAAATATTTTATATCAAATGTAGGTAAGAACATATTTTATATCTTTAAAGATACACGTGGAATTATAAAATATGTGGTACAAGCATGAACCAGTTGTAGATCACAGATGGCTCATTTATCCACTTCTGGTTTTTATGAGAATAAGAGGAAATAATTCATCAGATCTAGTCCCAGAAAATACACAAAGATAATCTACAAAAGCATTGTTGTTTCCCATTATTCCCTTACTAAGCATCTTAGGCCTCAGATAAGTGACTACAAAAGAAGGCCCGTTACTTTGTTGAAAGAGTAAGAGTGAAGCTAGAGGTAAACATGCATGGAAGTTCAGGTCTTATTACTCAGGACCTGAGGGTAGAAAGATTTTGAGTTAGAATCCAGTCTGAGCTATACAGTGAGACTTGTCAATAAATTAATCAATGAGGATATTACCAAAGTGGTAATAATACAGTACTGGTCTTTGATACTCTTGACACTTTCCTTATGTTTATGTGAAGGTGAAATTTTCTTCAGGACTGATTTATGAGCACAAATCAAATTCTGCTATGACATATTGTTTACTCTGACATGATGTGCCACTAAAAATAAGGTCAGAGCAACAGAAGACTTGCCACTCAAGTATACTGAGCATTAGACGTTCTGTTTATTTCAGACAAATACCCATCACTGACAATCCACTTACAAAGTTTAGGTCACACTGACATATCTATTGGGATAGAATGACACAAAGAGCTAATGAAGCCATTGTCAGAAATAAAATCCACATCATGCTTTCTCTATGTATATTTTGTATACTTTGGTCTCTTCTATCAAATATAATCAAGTTAACACTTATGTTTGGATAAATGACTTTAAGACAAATCCATGAAGCAGATTTGGCAACATATATCAGACCTTTCTATTTTTCCAAACATCAACTTTTATAAGGTCAGCCTTCCATAAATTTTGAGGAGCTCTATCCTTGTGGTGGCCCATACTCCCCATAGTGGCCTCACAGCAGATAGTGAGCATCTGGGCTCACACATCTCAGGGTGTAGCCTGGTCATTAATAACATCAAATTCAGGCACAGTGAGAATATTTCAATGAATTTCATCAGTCCCTGAGTCACATTAGGAGGCCATAGTATTTTCAAGTTGTGATGGCTTATGTGACAGAAAAAGTTACCAAGAATTTCTCCAGCTGAAATTAAATTGGAAGTGAATTTTCTAATTATGTGTAGTGGAGCAGTTTATAAAGTCTGTGATAAAGTAATACTATAATTATGGTGATATTCTGTTACAAAGAGAAATAGAAAATGGCACCAAAATATAAATTGTAGGATGAGACATCAAATACATGATATCATATTTAATGTAGGATGATGACATAGCTTCATAAAAACTTCAGATGGTTTTAAGCAAAACCAAAGAAATAACAGTTCCCAGCAGGGATCTTGGAACTCTGTCAAATCTCCCAGACAGAGTAACTCTTCCTTTGGCCCTTGTGGTGGGACTTCAAGATATAGAAAAATGGAGTTGGGCAGAGTGCAGGGAATCTTATGAAAGAAGGGGGAGCAGAAAGACCTGGAGGGGACAGGAGCTCCACAAGGAGAGCAACAGAACCAAAAAATCTGGGCACAGGGGTCTTTTCTGAGACTGATACTCCAAACAAGGACCATGCATGGAGATAACATAGAACCGCTGCATAGATGTAGCCCATGGCAGCTCAGTGTCCAAGAGGGTTCTCCAGTACTATGAACAGAAACTGTCTCTGACATGAACTTATGGGCCTGCTCTCTGATCACCTCTACCTGAGGGGAGAGCAGCCTTACCAGGCCACAGAGGAAGACAATGCAGCCAGTCCTGATGAGACCTGATAGGCTAGGGTGAGATGGAAGGGGAGAAGGACCTCCCTATCATTAGACTGGGGTGGGGCATAGGAGAAGAAGAGAGAGGGTGGGATTGGGAGAGGATGGAGGAGGGGGCTACAGCTGGGATACAAAGTGAATAAACTGTAATTAATAAATATAAAATTAAAAAAGAAAATTATAAAAGGCAACAATATTAAAAAAAAAAAAGAAAAATGGAGTTTTATGAAAATATGAGATGCTGAGTTCAGAGCCACAGCACCAGTAAAACAATAAAAACAGGCATGGTGGTGCATTCTTATAATCCTAGTGCTGGGGAAAGACAGACAGTTCTCAGACTAGCAAGATACTTTAGCAGATTATGAGATCTAGGTCCAGGGGAAATACCCCATCTCAAAACCAATATGGATGGTGCCTCCTGAGAAGTGCAAGGCTATTATATAGCTTCTTCAAAGTCATACCCACATAAATTATCACACACGCACGCACACACGCACGCGCGCGCACACACATACACACTTGGTATCTGAAAGAATGTCTGTCACTTGGGACTTGAAGCAGCATGCTACATAAGTCCTAGAGTCCATGTATCCCTTGAAACCATTCATGGATTATTGTGCATATCTTTCAAACCTTCGCAGGACAGAGACCCCACAAATTAATGAAACATTTGACATCTTTAGACAGGCAGCTCTTTGAATTAGATGACCAGGACTTAGTTAGTTTATGGTTCTTTGCTGATAACCCCAATAAATTTGGTTAACTCATGGAACTTCCATTTCCATACTGTGTTCTGGGCGCTAAGAAAACAATATGTGCCAAACTGGTTAGATAGAAAAACAGACAGATAATCATAGACAAAAAATATGCAGTTAAAATCTCAAATTCACATAGGTCATAAGTACCTGATCCCAGGTAATGAAGCAGAAAAATTGGAGCTTGTGTGGCTCTCTGCCTCCCCAGAAAAAATTCAGTGCAACAGATGCCACATTCAAGCCTCTATTTTATCCAGAGAAAAGAAAATGTGCCTAGTTGCATATGTAAGGGTGAAGGCTGTATCTGTGCTTGCATGTGTGCTTTTCTTTCTCCAAAGTGATAAACCAGAATGGGATTAAATATGAATTCTCCCACAAATGCTGTATCCCAGTGAGTTGGCCTCTAGACACAGGTTCATAGTAACAAGGCCAGAGGGTCAGATCAGTGAAAGGTTACTGTGCCAAAGAACAAAAAAGAACAAGGGAGCTTGTGCTCATTAAAATATACTCTCATGGATTTTTCGGTTACATATGAGAAATAATGGACCTCTTCATTCCTAACAAACCATATCTATCTCTGTCCCCATTTCATTTAGTGCTCAAAATTGCTTCAAGATTAAAAATAAAAATAGTCTGTATTTCCATTCAATGATCTGCTTTAAATGCATAAAACCTTTGCAGAAATAATCTACAACTCTGTCAAAATGCCAGCACTGAGGCTAGGGAAACAGCTCAGCCTACACAGTGCTTGCTTTGAAGGTCCAAAGACAGGAGATTGATCCCCAGACACCACACTAAAATAAATACATAAAAACTGACAGGCCACCGTGCTGGTCCACTTTTAATCTAAGTCCGGGGAGGCAGAGAACTGGTTGTTGAGTTCTAGGCCAGTTAGAGACACTGTCTTAAACAATTAAACAAACAAATAAATACAACAAAGGCATGGAAGATGAGACCTGTGGAAGAACACATGGACTTGTCTTTTGGCCTCCACTTTCATGCGCACACGCACACGCACGCACACACACACACACACACAACTGCACCCATGTACTGCTATCACCATCACAACCAGCACACTGTTCCCAGCTCTAGTCAGCATCCATGTTCTTTCCCCAGTATTCCATTGGATACCACAAGAAAACACATGCCAATGGTCCCAAAGCATCTTGTCCTAAGCAGCAAGGCAGCCTTATTGACTGTAATCACAGTAAATATTAGTGAGTCCGGAAGGAAGTGGGCAAGGCTTGCCGTATAGATTGTGAAGCCTGGCAGCACAAAACTTGGATGGCTTTTGTTTGTTTTTGTTTTGTTCATTTGGTTGGTTTTACGTTTTGCAGTAGAACAAAACCATTACTTGAGAAGTAGTAAAACTGTACTTGGGAGAAATAAGCGTGAAATGTTTTCATCTATTTGTATCCTGGTGATTACTGGGCTCCTTTTCTCAGAGCATATGGTTTCTTGTTTTTGAAGGAAATTTCAAATTTGTTCTGTTCAAGGAGGAAGATCACTGCAAGGAAAGATAGTCATTTAATCTCATTGCCAATTCTGTAGCCTCTAGTTACTTAAATAAAACTGGGGGAGGCCAAAACAGGAAAGACATTACTGGGAAAGCAAATTGTTGAAAGATTTGGAAACCCAAAATGATGCCTGACACTACATACCTAACCGTGGTATTCTCAATCCACCCCACCCCACCCCCTTTTTCTTTCCTAACGCTTTTGGAATGTTGAGTTGGACAATCTTCTCAAACCACCTTTCCTCAAGTGTTCAACTGTAATCAACAGTGTCTGCATAAAATTTCTATTCCTTTCTTTCTCTTCATAAATAATCTTTCTCCAAGTTATTTTTGTTCTGTGTCTCTGTCTCTGTCCCTCTCTCTCCTTCCTTCTCTATCTCTCCCTCTCTCCTGCTATTAAGCTTAGTTAACTATTATTGATGTGCCCCCTTGGCACATAAAGTGATTTATAGAAAACAAAGAAGTGATGGCTGATTATAAAGGAAAGCTTCGAGTTCATGTCTCTGACTCATTCATATCTGTCAGAACTTCAGACTTCCATGCCATGGAGAATCATACAGCACTTCCCTTTGCATGTCCATTCACCATTCCGGACACATCTTTCCCTGTAGAATTTTCCTTCCCCATCAATCATTCAGCTGCATGAATGAAGCCACAGGCTAGCCAGTGGCCCAGCTAGAAACTGGAACATCCTTCTCATGAAACTGTTTTAACTTCCGAATCCTAATTGCTAATGAATTCTTATAGCTCTCATTCCTCTGTCTCAGCCCTAGCCTATTTCTTTAGGAAGCAACCGTTTACTTGCAGATTCTTACACCGGATTCTTAACTGGATAGGTTTTATTCTCCATCTTTCTCTTCACTGTACAGATGGCAGCCAATTTTTTTTTCTAAGCATGGAGCATGCTAGGTCCCTTCTTAAAGTCCTAGCTTCCATGAATCTATATGCTCTAAATTTCTATGTATCTGACTCTTGTATTACAACAAATCCAACCAGAATGGACTTCCCTCAGTTCTTCGAACATGCTGAGGTCATTTCACAACCCTAGCAGTCTCTATGCTTACTTTCACACTGTGATTGCCAGCATAAGTGGATCCTGACTCTATGTTCAGAGCATTCTCAGATTTTACTAAGATCCATCCTTGTTGCTCCTATCAATCTTCTATGCCCATCTAAGATGCAACTGTCTGTACACTGCATTGGTGCCTCACTTACCGTATCGCCTGCTCAATAAGCCTGAACCATCAATGCCAGCAGCTCCCAGCCTGCATATTTTGATGAACTCATCATTTATTAAACACACTGTGAGAAGGTGTTCCCAAACACCCTCAACACAACTTTAAGAACGGTTCTGCTTTTAATTCTGTTTAGTAGAAAGGAAACATGGAAAGAAGTTAGCAACTTACCCGATATTACAAGCTTGCGTAGTTGAGCTGAGATGTTAACATAGACAGTTGGCTCCAGTGATGAAATTCTTTCCAAGTGTGTTAAGTTGCCAGGAGTGATTACTGATCACATTCGTGGAGCCTAGCTCAGTGTCAGAGGTTTAATAAGTGGTCAGGATAAACTTTTTGTATTATTGTTATTATTATTTTGTATTAAAACATAAAGGTGATACTGGTTGCCATCAAGTATTACAGCTCCAATAGCCCAAGCAGGGTGGATGGTATTGTGCAAGAATGGCTGTGTTAGAAGAAAGATGGGAGGAGCAAGTTGGGAACTCTGGGGAAGAGAAATGCTGGCCAGCTTCCGTGCATCAAGGAGACTATGGCAGTACGTGCGCCACAGAGAGCTAAAGAGCTAAAGACATGAACTGCTTCTGCAGTAGAAAGTAGGTGAAAATAGATGGCTTAAATATTTACAGTATTTAACCTGTCGGCAGACCATCTTTGAAAAAAAGTGTCCATCTAAAGGTGAACTAGGGAGTGACAGCTGCAATGCAGTAGCAGTGCCTGGGGTAATTGGGACAAAGTGAACTATGTTTGCACCTCTCGTACACACAAAGGCAGGGCATATTAACACACAAGAGTGCCAGGTCACCCGCGCAGAACATTAATCTGCCATCATTTAGCAGCTTCTGCGGCATGAAAGAAATGTTTCAGTAAACACGAACTTCTAGTGTGGTCAAAGCCATGTCTTCTAGGGTAAGATGAACAATCCTCACTTATAAACACAAATGTAATGAACATTGGAAGAAGGAGAAAATAAGAAACAGAACAGAAGCCTACCATAGAGGGCCTCTGAAAGACTCTACCCAATAGGGTATCAAAGCAGATGCTGAGATTCATAACCAAACTTTGAGCAGAGTGTAGGGAGTCATATGAAAGAACAGGGAGTTAGTAAGACCTGGAGAGGACAGGAGCTTCACAAGGACCAAATATATCTGGGCACAGGGCTCTTTTCTGAGACTGATTCTCCAACCAAGGATCATTCATGGATTTAACCTAGAACCCCTGCTCAGATGTAGCCCATGGCATCTCAGTATCCAAGTGTGTTCCTGTAAGAGCAACAAGGACTATCTTTGACATGAACTCATGGGCTGGCTCTTTGATCACCTCCCCCTGAGGGAAGAGCAGCCTTGCCAGGCCACAGAGGAGGACATTGCAGCCAGTTTTGATGAGACCTCACAAGCTAGGGTCAGATGGAAGGGGAGGAGGACTTCCTCTATCAGGGGACTTAGAGAGGGGCATGGGAGGAGATGAGGGAGGGAAAGTGGGATTGGGAGGAGATGAGGGAGGGGACTACAGCTGGAATGTGAAGCAAATAAATGTAATTAATGTAAAAATTTTAATTAAAAAACATGCCTTGCAGCTATCTCAGACGTACATAGACTGTACAAAATCTAGAGGGAAAGACCTTCTCTTACAGTAAATCACTCAGGCACACAGAGGGCAAGAATCATCCACAACACCAGAGACCACGGGCCAAATTGGGAGTGTGTAATGGGCACTTGAAGATTTCATTGTTTTAGTAAATTAGAAGCCAGTTATTTTCAGAGATAAAGTTTAATGCAACAGCTAATAGTAATACTCCTCCTTATAATAATGTTTTCAATTAACTGTAATCTTTGTGATGCTTCTTCTTCAGAGTGTCCAGTACATTATTGCAGAAATGGTGGCACTTGTGTGGTAGAAAATATTGGTCCCATGTGCAGGTAAGAACATTAACTAGGTTTTTTTTAACATGTAAGTCAGCTTGCATACTTATCTGCCTTGAGATTTGAGATAATAGAACATAAAACAATGTATATGATTAGCCATATAAAAATAGTGGATTTGAAACTAACATACAACTTTCTGCATCTGTAAGATAAAAAAGTGAATATATTTCAAGAAATATTGAATGTTTGAAGCAATTTCCCTATTTTTTGACATTTTCTAGCATGTGGGATGCAGCATTTCAAAAATACATATTACCTGTGTTTGATGTTTATGTTTTTCCAAAAAAAAAAAAAATTGGTGTTTCTGAGTCTCACTCCATAGCCCAAGTTGATTTTGAACTTGCCATACTCCTGCCTTTGCCTTCCCAGGACTAGGTTTATTGGCATGAGCCACAAGACTTGGCACAAAGAAGTTTTTCTGACACAGTTCTCTGATTTTATATGTAGTTAGTGTCTTCAATTCCACTATCTCTTTTTTATTTCAAATCCCATATTTGTCTCTCATAATAATAAAGGATAAAATTAATTCATGAATATTATATTCTGGCTTGTCAACGGATGTTTGTGAGAAGAATAAAGATAGAGATAGGAAATACATTTGCATACTCAGCACAAAAATAAACAAAAATAGGCCTCATAAGTTCTTTTGAGAATTACTCATGCTGCATATCAAATGTTCTTGATTTTTTTTTTTTTCTCAGCCTGTGGGGAATTGTGCAAAAAGTTTCATAGACTCCAAAGGAAATGATGCATATTGCATTACATTTGTGTTTATGACTTTTTAATCTAGCAGGGCACTGGATATATTACTTTGCCTAATGCAAAACCTACTGAAGGCTGATATTCAAATTATAATGAAACACAGATATCTAAAAAACACTCACCAGTAGCTATTTAAATTATTGAATCCTTTTGAGTCGACACTCATATTTTAGAATAGGGAGATTATGGAGTCCTGCCCTTCACTTTAGACCTGTTAGCTACGGAGGGATCCTAGGGACAGAGCGGTCAGTATCTCTAGTTGTTTAACTATTAGTGTTCCCACCAAGGGGGTAGTTTCAAACCCTGGTAACACAAGACTATCAAGTTACACAGCGATCAAGCTCACTGAGTCTCTAAACAGCAACAGTAAAAGCCATGAATGTGGGAAGGATGTTTGTGAGTTTGTTTGTGTTGGGGGGTAACAAAATGGGAGGGAAAGTAGTGGAGTGATTATAAGGGTGTTCACTATACACATATGAATCTGTCAAAGAATAAACAAAACAGAGTCTCGGGCAAATGAGACAGCTTAGGGAGTAAAGGCCAGGACTAACTAAGAACCTGAGTGTGATCAGAGAGCGGCATGTGAAATTCCCGAACAGTCCACACAATAGTTATGTTGAATTAGAAAATAAAAGAACCTGAGTTTGAACCTGAACCCTGGGACCCTCATCATGAAAAGAGAACTGAAGTAGTGCTATGACCTCCTCGGCTGCAGTCGCTTGTGTGAGCCCATACAGAGGCCTGTGCACACACTCTCTCTCTATCTACACATATAAAAACATAAAAACAAAGTTCATTAAAATAAAATTAATATTAAACTACTTTGTGCTTTATGGAAATATGACTTTAACATTGATGAAACTGAATTTCAAGTTAGTTTCTTAAAGAGTTTTGTCTCCTAAATCAATTATGTAACTGATTTCACATCTCAGGACTGTATTTTTTCTCATATTATTTCAGCATGGAAATTTGCCGTAAGCTGTTATTTGAGTCAGAGAAGCGATGCATACTGCTAATTGCTAAACACTCCCCCAAAGAAACTGAGAAGGCTTCCATGTGATGTTCGTTGAACATCAGCTAAGTAGATGAGGCTATTTAATGTCAACCGTTTACAATAAGGCCGTTTGCAGTGCAGTCCTCCTCAACCTCGTTGAGCTGGAAAGCTCCCTGGCTTTAGATAGTCTCAGCTGAGCAAGCAAAAAGCTTTGCATTCTTGGCAGCCTCTTCAAGTATTTAAATAAACTTTAGCAATTGAAATCCAGATTGAGAGGCGCTAAATTTACTTCTCTCATATGCAAAGCTCAAAGGTGGGGGAACAATACTTGATGGAAAACAGAGAGACAGATGGGATTTCAGGAAGGAAATTGGTGGAGCAAAGTGTAAGTATACTGCCAAAGGAGGTCCAAAAAGTATGTTAATACATTGTGAATCAAATATTATTCTCAAAGAAAACAACTTTGAAAAATATATTATTAGCAAATTGCTTAGTATTACTATTATCTACTTTTAATAACATTTTTATTTTTGACATTATAATTATATATTATAAGAAGTGGGCTCTATATGCTTTGGTCATCTGTCGTAAATAAGTAGATTGTGCCTAATCTAGTGAAAGAAAAGTTTTGAATAGCAAGTCATTTAAGTACAATAAGGACATTAGTCCATCTCAGAGAAGGGCCATGAGGAAGGGAGCAGGTGGAGCATAGATGGACAAAGAAAGAGCTAGGGCTCAGCATCTAATGAAATTGCTAAGCAAACACTAATCAGAAAGAACACATACAAATCTACCAGTAATTACTATAAGTATAAATAGTACCATCAACTAAAACAGACTGTGCCAAAGAGTGAAGGATATATACATATGTAATATTATTTAATTTATATTTTACATAAGAAATATGCCAAGAAGAAAACTTAAAAACCAGGAAACATAATTGTGTAAATAGAAATAAAACAATTAGAGTAACTATATATATTACATAATATTATATATAATATATAATATATATAATTAAATATATGTATCTAATTCTGAAACAGGCAAAAGCTTTTATGTACCAAGTACTATAGTAACCAAATAAAGAAGGCAAAAATTTCAAATACCCAAAATATTTAATTAAAAAACCCCCAAAGAAAAATAAACAAAAACTGTACACACACAGCAAATCCAGTCATATAATTTTACTTTTCATTGTTTTTGTTTTTTTTTTTTTGTAACAACAAAGATTCAATGATAGTAGTAATCACTTACTTGACTAAATAGGAAACTTTAATAAAATGCTAGAAGTTATTGCTTGGCCTATTAATGTCTGTGTTTTTTTAATAAAATGAAATGTCATTAATGGAAAAATAGGCTTCAGGCATTTTAAGTCCCATTCCTAGATAATCCTACATTAAAATCTCTCTTTATCTTTCAATTTACACAGCAAAACAGGAGCTGAAGAGATAGGTCAGCAGGTGAAAAGTTCTGTGAAATCTGGAGACCTGAGTGTAGTCACAGGAAGGAGAGATAATCCATATCATAGGAAGGTCATCTGGTCTCCATGTGCACTCTGTACTCTCAACACACACACAATAACTAGATTTTCTAAAAATAAAAGACAACAAGACACACACGGTATATACTCACTCATATAAACATACAACATAGGATAAACCCACTAAAATCGGTACATCTAAACAAACTAAGCAAAAGAGAGGACCCTAACTAAAACACTCAATCCCCATCCTGAAAGGCAAAGAGGATGGACATCAGAAGAAAAAGAAAACAGGAAACAACCTAGGAACCTGTCACAGAGGGCATCTGAAAGCCTCTGCCCTGCAGACTATCAAAACAGATGCTGAGCCTGATGGCCAACTGGTGGGCAGAGTGAATGGAATTTTATGTAAGAAGTGGGAAATAGCAAGAGCTGAGAGGACAGGAACTCCACAAGGAGAGCAACAGAACAAGAAAATTTGAACACAGGGAACTTCCCAGAGACTCATACTCCAACCAAGGACTATTCGTGGAGATAACCTAGAACCCCTGCACAGATGTAGCCCATGGCAGTTCAGTGTCCAAGTGGGTTACCTAGTAATGGAAAGAGGGACTGCCTCTGACATAATCTGATTGGCCTGCTCTTTGATCACCTCCCCCTGAGGGGGGAGAAGCTTTACCAGGCCACAGAAGAAGACAATGCAGCCATTCCTGATGTGATCTGATAGACTAAGATCAGAAGAAAGGAGAGGAGGACCTCCCCTATTAGTGGACATGGGGAGGAGCATGCATGAAGAAAGGGGAGGAAGGGTGGGATCGGGAGGAGAGGAGGGAGGGGCTTATGGGGGGATACAAAATGAATAAAGTGTAATTAATAATAATAATAAAAAAGAAAAAAACCCACAAAAACCAGAAAGAAGAGCAAACTGCAAACATGTAAGCTTTACAATACCAGTAAATAAAATAATTGATATCTCAAAAAATAAAATAAAATAAAAATAAAAGACAACACAGTTGTCACAGATGATAACTCCTTTATCATCTTGAAAATTTGGCCGTGTTTGAGGGTAGATCACATTTTCTCATTGATAATGAAGATCATAACTTTCAGTGTCTTTTCATTATCAGTACATAGCACATGCACATACCTGGCTACAACTATTTCAATAATGTGATAACCAAAGAGTAGATGAAACAATGAGTGAACAAGCGAATTGTATATATGCAAATAAGCTATCTGCTATTTCAGAGAAAATATCATATGTTAAAGCTTATTCTAAAATGTATTGAGATACAAATTCATTATGTCATCATAAACCCAATTAACAGTCAAAAATGAATTACTGGGGAATTTTTAAGTCTGTAGGAAGAGCATACTGAAAAGCACATAATGTGTTTCTTATGTAATCAGAAATTAGTACTTTGTTACAATGACAGAAGAGGGTGCTCTTAAACTAGAAATATTGCTCTATATCAGCTGCCTTACCCTCACCTCGATTAGAAGACAAAATTCGTTTCCACAAAGTCACTGTTTTAATGACTCAGTTATGGACACCTTTCCTTACCTTGTCTTATTTTAGTGTGGTGTGTGTATGTCTCTGAAAGAGAGAAAGAGAGAGATAATATAAGAACAAACAACTAATCCAAAGAGAATGAGTAGTTTTTAAACATTTGGGATTACTTAAACCTATCACTTAAACCACAACACTTTAACTAAGATATCTAAATTGTATAAAAAGAGACAACAAAGGGCAGAATTCTCAAAAGAGGAATATTGAATGGCAGAAAAACATTTTAAAGAAATGCTTAATATCCTTAGTCATCAGAGAAATGCAAATCAAAATGACTCCTGAGATTCCATCTTACACTCATCAGAATGGCTAAGATCAAAAACTCAAGTGACAACACATGCTGGAGAAAATGTGGAGAAAGGGGAACCCTCCTCCATTGTTGATGGGAGTGCAAACTTGTACAACAAAGTTCAAAGTTGGAAGTCAATCTGGTGCTTTCTCAGACAATTGGGAATAGTGCTACTTCAAGAACTAGCTGTACCACTCCTGAGCATATATCCAAAAGATGCTTCAACATACAAGAACATTTGAACTATGTTCAAAGCAGCTTTATTTGTAATAGCTAGAATCTGGAAACAACCTAGATGTCCCTCAACCAAAGAATTTGAAGTCCACTGTTTTCCATGATAACTACAATTAATATTTTTAAAATGCTACATGTTCATTTACATTTTAATAAAACAATTCTATTCCTAGAATTTTTCTATTGGTAAACTCTAAAATGGCATTGCCCACTGGACTATTCATCACAGCCTTTTCATAACTTAAATATATTGAAAATAACATAAATGGCTAAAATAACATAAATGCCTGCCTAGAGCAAAGCCATAACATACATATCCACTAGTGTACAATGTGGCTGGGGAGTTGCTGAAGATCATCAATTGGGCTAGGGGTAGCGAAGATACTGCCTAAGGCAATCTAAAGAGAAACAAAACAAACAAACCCTAGTCATCAACAAGAATTATTATAGAGTTGTTTTTCCTTTTGTCAACTAATAAAAAATATATAATCTAAAGAGTGTATTATTGGGAATAGTTACATATAAGTAGCACTTAAAAGTTTTGATATGCCTGTGGAGTTATGATATGCGCTTAACATAAGCCTGTAGGATAGCTGAAAGTGTATCTAATTTGGGAGTTAAAAAATTGAGACAGTGACAGCATTGGAGAAATGTCTCAGCTATTAAGCATGCTTGGTGCCCTTGCTGTGGACCTAAGTTGAATTCCCAGAATCCACACACAAAGTATACAGACATGCATACAGATAAAAGTACTCATATATGTATAAAATAAAATATTTAAAAATGATATGGTGCACTTAGTAGTTTTCTCTGAGACAAAAATTAGAGACATCAATGTCAAGCCTAGGTCTTTGAGACATAATCTATGCTTGTAGGATTTTTAACTGTGTGAATGGTTCCTTGCCCTTTTGAGGTTTGACTTTGTGGCCTCTGATTCTAGAACAACAAGATCCTGTAAGTGTAAATTTTCATCCAATTTCTAATGTATGATGAGATTTATTTGCTTCCAATTATTTGCTGCTGTTGAACAAAAAGTGCGCCTTCATTCCTGTAGGCTGGCATGCCACTTTATTAGTTAAGAACATTGTGAAAATTGTTGTATCTCCATGGTGGCTGTGCAATCAGCTTGTGAATGGTGTGTCTGCTATTGTGTTAATTATCTCCATAGTAACACACTATATTTCTTTACAAGGTACCATACAGAACAAATCAACAAAATGTAAGACCATTGTCTCTTATTATTTTCTGACATTCAGTGTTCAAGTGCTTAAAGATTAAATATATAACCATAGCTACAGGAAAGCATTGCACATGAAAACCATTGTACTCTCCATAGGTCAATTTGAAGAAGCCAACATTTAGACATTAAATATGCATGGAGGCCATATAGCTGATTTTTTTTTCAAATCCAATAAGTGAAAGAGATGGCCTTATAGAGAAATAAAAATTACTAAGATTAGCCCAAAATAGGAATAGAAGTTTGTTATATGTATTTACACAGTACAATTTAAGTCAAATATCTTTCTCAATTTACATGTATGTTTATCTCAAAAACTTAGAAAACATCATGACTATCATCAAAAATATATTGCTGAGAACACTTACGGAGGGAACGACATCCTCATAAATGTGATAGACATATTAGGTAACGTCCATGTTAAACAGCTGAATTTAGTCGTTCTACGGTATATACATAAAAACATCATGTTCTAGACAATAAACGTCTGCAAGCTTATCTTTCAGCCTAGAGACCAACATTTTTAATGAAAACATCTCCTGCAAAACCATAATAAAAGAATATCTGTCAGGCATTTAGAGTATCATATTTCCTCAAGAAGTTTTACCCAAGGGGAAAGCTAGTAAGACATAGGTGCTAAACATATTTTTAAAAAAAGCCACAAATACTTTCCAGATATTGATAGCCTAGAAAGAATTAGAAAAGAGTTTGGCATGGTAGCCAAACACAAGATAAATATACAAGAATAAACTGATTCTCAAAAATAATAGTAATAGTGAAACTATTGAACAAAAAAAACTGTAGAAGAGTCTTTCAGAAACAGAAGCAATACCATAATATACATTATATTCAAGGATGATAAATAACAGCAAAATTAGCATCACAGACAAAGCTGAAAAGCACAAACAAAGGGACTTTCAAAGATGACTTCAAAAATAGAGGGAGTTAAAGAAAGTCATCTGGCTAATCAAATCCAATTAACACTCTGTGTCTGTACTCATTTCTTAAAAGAAGATGTAAATGATCATCTGGAAACTTAAGCGTGAAACTTAAAGGCACACTTAAGAGTTAGTAAAGCTGTCAATGAGGTCAGGACATTGACATAAATACTATAAAGCAAAAAGCATAAACAAATAATGATTGGAACAAAATAATCTACACATAGGTAATATAATGGATACATGAAACTAACATAAAAATTAAAACTTCAAGTTAATAAAAATAAATAGGTTGAGTTGTCCATTAATTACTATTAAGACAAATGTTTAGACAATGATAAATTATTTTATAAATTCATATAGAAGAATTACTTATAATTATTTCTGACATCAGGATCAGAATCCTTTCAAGTTTTTAAAGGTATTAAGAGAAAAACAAAAATTTTTAGATAAATAATGAAAGATTTTGTAAAATGTTAAGTATGTCTGTTTCAAAATCAGATGTAAAAGCAATAAGCAACTATAAGGATCTGTTCTTAAAATAGCTCCTGAACAAAATTAAAACTGCAATATAGTAAAAGATACTAGGAACAGAATTTAAAAATAAAAAATTACCAGCCAAGAAAAATGTTTTATATAAAAAGCTTTAATCTATATACTACATTCTCAAAGCAACCAAATGATATTAATAACTAGACAATGATGATTCACACAGAAAAGAATATATAAATGGCTAGTGTCTGAAAGCAGTTCAACCTGTAATAAAAGGATAGTAAAGGAAACTGCTCAATTGCTAGTTTTATGAGCTATTGAAGTATGTACATAAAAACTACTGTAGTGATGGCCACCATTAATCAGATTATATCCACACTAGCCTTTGAATATACAGTTTGTGGGCATGTAATTTTTCAATATTCTTCAGAAACTTAATACAAAGGAAGAAGAAAAACAGATATAAAAAAAGCAAAGTGCTAACGTCAATTTGAAAATTCAAAGTATATAGTATATACCAACTCAAGAAATTCAATCCTTGAAATTAAAGCTAACATATTATTGATATATATACAAATACCTGTTTGTATGTCCTCAGTAAGGACAAGTGTGTTAATTTGTTCCTGTTAAGTCATAGGGGCCCGATGAAAACAGATGTAAGTGTTTAAGATAGTATATTGAAATATAGTATAACATTTTAAATAGAAAATACAAATATTGACATAGAAAAATTTCAATATTATTAGATACCCCTATTTCTTACAGCAGAGAGTATAGAACAGTTGGTGATCTCTAAAGACTTGCCTTAGGGAGGAAGAAAGAGTCCACATTTTTAATTTCTGGAATTTTGTTTTAACAGGTTCCAGTTTTGTCACTGGAATTCACAAAAGTGACTTTTCAAGCCAGATTTTCAAAAATGCTTACAACACAACACACACACACACGACAATTACATGTAGCAATTATATATAATATAAATTATAAAATAATTATATAAAATACACATACACACACACACTGTCAGAATCAACTGGCTGCGTTTAATTTGTTCCTCCCAGATGGACATGTTTTCCCTCAGTGTTCTCCCTCTGGTCAGCGAGCAATGCACACTTTCTACCCAGGACCGGAAGGCCAATCAAGGCCTGTTAGGAATGTTGTTGACTTTAAAGCAAGAGTGTTCTCAGCAAGCTCCCCTGGCTTCCTCCCTGCCTCAGTGCAGAGCTGGGGTCTGATTTTATCATTTGTAGCAACAACCATGAACATAAGAACACAGTTAATACCTCATTTTCTTTCTCTGTGTCTTGCTCAAGCCCCACTGTGTGCTTGTAGACTTAGCCTCTGCTCCTAACTTGCATTCCGGTTCTGCATGCTGCCTCAGTGATTGTTTTGGCAGTTGGGTGTTGTCCCTCGTCCTGCATGACCCATTGCCTTTCAGGAAACATTCTTTGAAGGACGTGGCCCAGATTCTGCTCACTGGTCATGGCTGACAGGGATTTGTGATCTACATGTTTGCCAAGGTCTCTGCTACGATCTGACTGTTAAGTAGTAGTTCTGTCTTCTGAGAAGAAAAGAGATGGGTTATTTCTGGCACAGTATCTACTGCCAAATGACTCTCTTTAAAGGACAAGAGCAAGCAATAGCTGTTCATGTCATAAGAATCAGAGTTCACACAGCTCCTTTCGCTATCTTCAGACAGCTGTGTAGGAAATGCCTCATCATAAGTAACACAGATCTTGTCAGTTTTGTGAGAATGAGCACAAGAAAACATTAATGGGTGCATTTGATTGATGATGACATCTTTTCTTGCAGCGCCGTGAAGTGCATGAGCTCACCTCTGTATGTATGCTTCCATACGTGCGTGCATGTCTGTGCCCAGTAATTCTAGTGTATGGGACTGGGGAGAAAGCTGTGGAGACACTAAGAGACCTGATTGTCTAGGAGTCTAAGTCGTTCTTCTGTTTGAATTCAGAATTTCCTAAACCAGGCTCCCTGGTGGCGTGGGATAGCAGGCCGTCCTGCTCTCTCCTGATCCTACGCAGCGTTTCTTCCTGCTCAGCCAGCATGAGTTCAGCTATGCCGCGGTGGCACCGTTTGTGCTGTTGCTAGGTGGCTGAGCTTAGCCTTAGAGAACAGAAACCTAGCAAAGGAGGTGAAATGTTGACAGACTTAAGTAATTCATGCATTTTAATTTTGAAACTCCTCTGGGACTCTTCTTAGCCCCTGAGAGCCCTGTCTCTGTTTGCCATTGTACTAAATCTGCTGTCTGTCTGCAACTCTGAGATGGAGGACATTCTCTGTGGATTCTTCAAGCAAAGATTTATTTTCCTGCTTTTCACCAGGAGAAATGAAAGAGGTAGTTGAGACTGGTGTACATTCCAGAGTTTAAGGCAATATAATGACTGTGATCAATATTCAAACTTTAATCTATGTTTATATGAACATGCACCTTGGTATTAAGCTCCGAAACACATATCTTGAATTTATTGTCTGGAAGCAGAAAGTTAAAACACACAGTTGGTCACTTCCTAGCAAAGACTTTTGCTTTGATGTCGCCACTGTCCTGCAGTTTTGAGAACTGGCATGACATGTTTTCTGATTGCACATGGAGAAATCTAACTTCACAGTCACAACAGCCTCCTCATAAACCTTATTTTCATTTGGTAGATGAGAGTTGAAAGACACTTTCCTTGCTCTAGTGTCAGCGCAAGAATTTGTTTACCTTGAATAAAGACTCAAAGTATGGTTTTCTGTACATTGTGCCTTTCCATTTTCTGGAATTTAAAATGATACTTTATGAACTTTTTCCAAGCCAGGCATGATAGTGCATGCCTATAATCCCAACACTCAGGGAGGTAGAAGCAGGTGGATCTCTGTGAGTTTGAGGCCAGCCTGGTCTACAAAGCAAGTCCAGGACAGCCAAGGCTACACAGAGAAACACTGTCGAAAGAGAGAGAAAGAGACAGAAAGACAGGGACACACACAGAGAGAGACAGAAAAACAGAGAGAGAACTTTTTACACAGCCATGTAAATGGAAATAATGGTCTTTTGCTACTGTTTATATATTTCACTGTGCTGAAGGGACATAAGTTATAGATATAAAAAGGGATGTGTTGATGAATAGGAGGAATGTATTATTTTGGAATGAATTATTTTTGCTGTTCATAGTTCACTGGAATAAATCACCCTAGCACACACACACTCACACAGAGAAAGTGAGAGAGAAAGGAGAAATAAATATTTATTCTTATATGTATGAAAATATCAGTCTTTCACTGACACTATGTATGAAGCACAGTGAAATACAGGGACAGAAGAATGCACTAGGAGTTAGAACCTGCCTCGGCAGAATTTGAGAATCATATTACAAGGGCAAGCAGGAATCAAAAGGATAAGGATTCAACTAAAAGAGCTCAAATCACAATTTTTTTTAGGAGCCACCATGTTAATCATTCAAAGCTAAAGGAGAACAGGGACGCTATGGCTTCCAGAGGCTGATGGCTGTAGAAATTGAAATGGAAAGGCTGAGGGAGGAGCTTGGCTATGCAGTCCTGGGGTGGCGGTGGGGGGCTGTGATGGGGAAAGGAAGCTCTGGAGAGGATTCTGGAAGAAGCAGCAAGGTGATCCCAAGGTTACATAATAGACAATAACACAGTGGGGCTAGTAAAAAAGAATGTAGAGATGAAAGCAGTTTCTAAAGAATTTCTTCTGAATTCATTGTAAACATATAACCGCAAAATAAATATATATAGAAAAAAATGATCAAGTTACAAGAAAAATAAATTGCCAAGATTAAGATGATAGGATCTAATGTTGGATATATACATATATATTGAACATCAGATCTTACTGTATGGATTTCTCAGTAAATTTGAAAATTTTTAAATGTGTTGTGACGAATGCCCAGAATCCTAGTAGTTTGATGGTAGCTGCAGTAGGACTGAAACTTTGAAGCTAGCCTGAGCTACATGAAGCACCATCTCAAATAAATGCTGAAAGAATGAAATAACAAAATTAATAATTATCTAAAACATTTTAAAGACATGTTATAACTGAAATTGAATTACATCACTTCCTCCATTCCCTTTCTTCCCATGAGTACCTCCCAAGTACCCATTCTCCAAACCCCCCACTGCTATTCTCAAAATGCTAGACTTTTTAATTATTACTGTTTTAATTATTACTTTTTATTATTACACATAAGCTCATGTGCACATACGTGTATGCACAAACAATGACAGGAAAAATAGGTCAATCGCCTTGAATGGATTAAATCGCTAACCACATGCACTATCATGACCATCACCAACGACCATCAAAACCGGATAACTTTTTCTTCTTTATCGTTTAATGTGAAATATAGATTTATATAATTGTGGAAAATCTACACATTTACATCACAAAATTTCAAAACAAACTTCCATGTTGTGAGTGTCTAAACATGTTATACCTGTTCTCTTTAGTGAATTAAGTCTTATTTTATATCAAGCATTTCGGGACAGAAAGGAAGGAGACCAACACATGCACTTCTGTTAGGCAGGCTAGACTTGGACATAAGCTATGAATAAGGAGCAAGAACAGTCCAGCCTAGTGCTTCTTAAAGAGCCTAAGCACACAAGTCCAAAGGAAGTGTTACACAACACAGTTGTCACTGGGTACCAGGTAAAACGGCTGAGTAGAAGGTTTGCCAGTGTTAATGGCAATCTTGGATATATGCTTACCTGATCCAGAATTCCAGCCAAACTGGGGATCTCCATCCCATTACGAAAATTCTGGTTTAGACTGCCTAATGCTCTCCTCACTTTCCAAAACAAGTATAATAGCAAACATAACTTAACAGGCATGTGTCAAGTCACCTGGGGCTGCCTTTGAGTACTGCTGTGCAGTTCTGGAAGAAGCTGCAGTGCCCAAAACAGGTTTGAGGTCACTTTCTGCTAAAGGAGTCATGGAATTCCATGACATACACAGAATTCCAGAGAGAAGCCAAAGCCTGAGTCCTGATTAGTCAACAAAGGGAATACCAAGGGTTCATAAGGTGTAAGGTCACGTGCTGAAAGCCACTTGATTTTTCCTTATTGGTTTCTTTTCACGGGTTATGACGTTCTGTTGTCAGTTAAAGGCAGAGGACAAAGTACATGGGGATGAGGGGGAAGTGCTGAGAGACTGGAAACAGGAAGGAGAGTTCCAGGCAGAATGTTAGCAGTGCAGTAACAAAGATAGGACACTAGGAGCAGCAGAAGACCACCTTTAAAATAAAATGGTGGCACGTCTGCACAACGGAGTACTACTCAGCAATGAAAAACAAGGAAATCATGAAATTTGCAGGTAAATGGTGGGATCTGGAAAAGATCATCCTGAGTGAGTTGTCCCAGAAGCAGAAAGATGCACACGGTATATACTCACTCATAGAGACATATAACATAGGATAAACCTACTAAAATCTGTACATCCAAAGAAACTAATCAAGAGAGAGGACCCTGACTAAAATGCTCAATCCCCATCCTGAAAGGCAAAGAGCATGGACATCAGAAGAAGGAGAAAACAGGAAACAACCTAGGAACCTGCCACAGAGGGCCTCTGAAAGGCTCTGCCCTGCAAACTATCAATGTAGATGCTGAGACTTATGGCCAACTGTTGGGCAGAGTGCAGGGAATCTTTTGAAAGAAGTGGGAAATAGTAAGATCTGGAGAGAACAGTAGCTCCACAAGGAGAGCAACAGAATCAGAAAATTTGAATACAGGGGTCTTCCCAGAGACTCATACTCCAACCAAGTACCATGCATGGAGAGAACCTAGAACCCCTGCACAGAGGTAGCCTATGGCAGTTCAGTGTCCAACTGGGTTCCATAGTAATGGGAAGAGGGACTGTCTCTGATATAATCTGATTGGCCTGTTCTTTGATCACCTCCCCCTGAGGGGGGAGCAGCCTTACCAGGCCAGAGAAGAAGACAATGCAGCTACTTCTGATGAGAACTGATAGTCTAAGATCAGAAAGAAGGAGAGGAAGACCTCCCCTATCAGTGGACTTGGGGAGGGACAGGCGTGAAGAAGGGGGAGGGAAGGTGGGATTAGGAGGGGAGGAGGGAGGGGTTTATTAAGGGAGAAGAGAGACAAAAATTAGAAGTTAAAGGAGTGTAAGCCATCTTACACTGAAAAGGTCCCTGTACGCAGGCACTTCACTGTGGAGACAGACTGCTGATTTTAAGAGAGACCTGGTATCTGATTGACCTCCCCAGCAAGCAGTCTTTCACCAAAGCAAGGATTTGTTCCCAATTATATGGTGCACTTCTTAGCCTTTGCTTTCGGAATCCAATGAGGTCACCACCCACAGATTGTCTGTAGAAGCTATTTGGCAAGAGGCCTGGTGGAGAAATCTCAGACTCAAACCATTAGAGTCATGTCAGCAAACAATTTGGCTTCCTTTTTGTCATGTGGGTGACCAGAGGAATAGCAAAAACCTTTTGTGACTTTTGTTCATTTTTCTTCTTCTTCTTCTTCTTCTTCTTCTTCTTCTTCTTCTTCTTCTT
>NW_026596149.1:5349427-5428210 GCF_907164565.1 Psammomys obesus | reverse complement strand
CTTCTTCTTCTTCTTCTTCTTCTTCTTCTTCTTCTTCTTCTTCTTCTGATCTGAAGCCTCATGAATGTTTAACTTTCAAACTGCTTCATTTGGCTGAGGGAGGAGAAGGGACAAAAACAAACACAACTAAAAAAAAAAAAAACAGAGCTCCATAGTGCATACAAAGTTAATTAATTAATTAATATAAAATGAAAGTAAAAATTGTTAGAAAGCTCAGATATACAAGCACATAAGGAAGTAAGGAATAAGCGGTATGTTTCTCCTTTTAAAAGTTATACACTGAAAAAAAATCAGCCTTGATACTATGACTTTATCTCACAACTTATGGTGTCACAACTGTAGGTACATGAAAGAAAGTTTGTATCTACATTTGTCCCTGGTGCTTGCAAGATGAAGCATCTATCACTGATTGCTCCTGAAGAGAAAGTGCCTCAGAGGCAGTGAATAAGTTTAATAAGTGCCTTTAGGGCCCAGTCACATAATGTCTCAGACAGCACCCCTGATGAAGACTTACCCTCAGAGGCAAAGGGAATTCAGACGGCAGCACACACTGTTGGAAATAAATGAGTCGCAACCGAGTTCATGTCAGGGACTGTCTCTTCTCCTCTTACTAGGGAACTCACATAGAGACTGACGTGTTTATGGGCCCACACTGTAAGGATGGAGTGGGCCGTACCAGGTCCCCAGGCTCTACCTGGCGTTTCTGTGGCACTCGGTGCGTTAAGAGCCTGCGGTAAAAGGATGAAATTTTACGTCTTCTGAGGGTACGTAACGGTGTAGGACGTGCACGGAACACGCAGGCGCCTTAAATAAAAAAGGAAATAGTTTGTAAAAGTTCCTTTGAATTAAAAAAAAAAATAAGCAAACATCAAGACATTCTAACTGGAGCTCTCCATGAGAAGCATGCCTTTCAACCTGGCCACAGTCTGTATCAGACATTCGATGGAGTCTTCAAACACCACACTATTCTGCAAAATGTGCTCTCAATAGCATCAAATTCTAGGTTGTGTACCTCTGGGCCATTGTTACACAGTGATTAAAGTATTGGTTTCATTGTTTTCCCCTGAGACCTAACAGACTAGGATCAGAAGGAAGAAAAAGAAACCCTCCCCTCCCCTACCAGTGGGCTTGGGGAGGGGAGCATGTGGAGAAGGGGGAGGAAGGGAGGGATTGGGAGGGGAGGAGGGAGGGAACTAGAGGGGGAATACAAAGTAAGTAAAGTATAATTAAAAATAAAAAAATAAAGTATTGGTTTCATTGTGTTTTTTTTTTTTTTGAGCTTATCTAGCTTCCCCCTTTTTTCTAGACATAGTTGTGTAGTATTACACAGCAAGAGAGGAAATGTGGAAATTATGTGTTTTGCTTACCACATGAATATTTAAAGACAAAGGGATTTTTAGAATAATAGAGCTCAGAGTTCTATTTTTGAAGGAAAAAAATGTTTTCCATTTCTTTACACATCAAATATGAAATTCTCTTGACAAATGTTTCCTACCCATATTGTTAGTATCTTAATTCCATCCATGCTTATTTAACCTTGGAAGCTAAGTTTTACTAATGATGTCATAGAAGAAAGTAATAATGTATATAAAACATAAAAGACTATTGAATAATTTTATCCGTTTTAAACATCCTCAAATGACTATGCTAAGGGGAACATGTCAGCATACATAGTTCAATGAATAACATGATAAATAATTACACATAGTCACATTCTGGAATTAACAGTCAGAAATCTCATCACACACCCATAAACATCTAAAATCTCATCTCAGATCAAATTACTGAGTGAGTATCATCAGGAACACCATTACACACACACACACTCAGTAAAAAGAAGTACTTCTTTGTTGTTTGCATATCACATTGATGCATTCCCAGCAACAACAAAACATGCAGCATTTTGAAGCTTTTATTAAAAAGTAGTTTTAGATATTATAAAAGAATGTGGTTCTTTTAAGAAAATAATCACATCCTGTGAAATTTAAATTTTATTAAGTATTTCCACCTGTACAACCTTATAATTTGCATGACACAGTTACACCCTGCTTTTTCATTGCACAGTATGGAACCAAACATCTAAATTAGGCTAGGAAAGGTTTCAAAAAATTTCAGAAACCATTTATGATATAGTATTGTCCAATCCCTTTGTTACATGTATTTTTGCAGGCAAAGGTACTTATTAGCAGAGAACTAACTTTGCAGCTAAGTTGCTAAATCTATCTGACAGTATTTTGCCTCTCTCTTTTCCAAGCTCATTATCTGAATTTTAATGACTGGAACATGCAGCCTAATTTAATTGCAAGTTATTTCCCAAAGTATTTTCTACTCATTAGACATGACTTTCCTTGTTAAATTATAAATTCCATACTTATCTATGCTAAATGACCAAGTTATGTTAAGACCCACAGACCTAAATCTTGTCCTTTTATTACTAGTAATAACAACTAAACAGACGACACAGGAATTCTTTTCAAAATTAAACATAATTGTGTCTATTTGGGGAACTGTTTCCAAAAGATACTTTTCAAATTTTTTTGTTGTAAATTAGGCCTAAAGTAAATTTATCAAATTGTCACAATATGCTTTGTTTTTAAGGACTATGTCAGGAATTTTTTAATGCATTGCCTTATGTTTTCTTTAATTACTGTAGAAATGAGATGTCAAGGTATTCCAGTAAATACATAAAGCCATCTAATACTTGTTCTTTTTTCACATCTGTGAGTGCTCTTGGGCCCTCTGATGCTCAAAGCTAGCGAGTAGGAACCATTTTGATCCATTTGACCAAAACTTTGTATCTCTCATTTTGGAATTTGATCACCAAGAGACTGTAGTTATGAAATGTAGCCTATATAGCATTAACTGTCAACTTGACAAAGCAAAAACTAATCTTTATTATCATTTTTTAAATTTTACTTTTTATTTATTATAATTTATTAACTTTGTATCCCACCTGTAGCCCTCTCCTTCATCTCCTCCCAATCCCACCCTCTCTCCCTCTGATTGAGCATCTTACCCAGGGACCTCTTTCTTGCTTAGCTTCTTTATGTGTGCATATTTTAGTATGTTTACCCTATATTATATGTCTAATATCCACTTATAAGTGAATATATCCCATGTGTGTCTTTCTGTTTCTGGGATACCTCACTTAGGATGATCTTTTCCAGTTCCCACCATTTGCCTACAAATTTTATGATTTCCTTCTTTTTTTTAATTTTTTATTAATTACACTTTATTCATTTTGTATCCCCCCATAAGCCCCTCCCTCCTCCCCTCCTGATCCCATCCTCCCTCCCCTTTCTGCATGCATGCCCCTCCCCAAGTTCACTGATAGGGGAGGTCTTCCTCTCCTTCTTTCTGATCTTAGACTATCAGTTCTCATCAGAAGTGACTGCATTGTCATCTTCTGTGGCCTGGTAAGGCTGCTCCCCCCTCAGGGGGAGGTGATCAAAGAGCAGGCCAATCAGATTATGTCAGAGGCAGTCCCTCTTCCCATTAATACGGAACCCAGTTGGACACTGAACTGCCATGGGCTACATCTGTGCAGGGGTTCTAGGTTATCTCCACGAATAGTCCTTGGTTGGAGTATGAGTCTCTGGGAAGTTCCCTGTGTTCAAATTATCTTGTTCTGTTGCTCTGCTTGTGGAGTTCCCATCCCTTCCAGCTCTTACTATTTCCCACTTCTTACATAAAATTCCATTCAACTAACCAAGCTGAAAAGCAATAAACCAAGTAATCCACTTAAAAAATGGGGAACAGAGCTAAAGAGAGAATTCTCTGTAGAGGAATATCGAATGGCAGAGAAGCACTTAAATAAATGCTCAACCTCATTAGCCATTAGGGAAATGCAAATCAAAACAACCCTGAGATTTCACCTTACACCCATCAGAATGGCCAAGATGAAAAACTCAAGGGACAACACATGCTGGAGAGGCTGTGGAGAAAGGAGAACCCTTCTCCACTGCTGGTGGGAATGTAAACTTGTGCAACCACTCTGGAAATCAATCTGACGCTTTCTCAGACAACTAGGAATAGCGCTTCCTCAAGATCCAGCCATACCACTCCTAGGCATATACCCAAAAGAGGCACAAGTACACAAAAAGGACATTTGCTCAACCATGTTTGTAGCAGCTTTATTTGTAATAGCCAGAAGCTGGAAACAACCCAGATGCCCTCAACTGAAGAATGGATGCAGAAACTGTGGTACATCTATACAATGGAGTATTACTCAGCAATGAAAAATAAGGAAATCATGAAATTTGCAGATAAATGGTGGGACCTGGAAAGGATCATCCTGAGTGAGTTGTCCCAAAAGCAAAAAGACACGCATGGTATATACTCACTCATATAAACATACAACATAGAATAAACCCACTAAAATCTGTACATCTAAACAAACTAAGCAAAAGAGAGGACTCTAACTAAAATGTTCAATCCCCATCCTGAAAGGCAAAGAGGATGGACATCAGAAGAAAAAGAAAATAGGATTTCCTTCTTTTTAATAGCTGAGTAGTATTCCATTGTGTAAATGTACCACAAATTCTGTATTCATTCCTCAACTAAGGGACATCTGGGTTGTTTCCAGCTTCTGGCTATTACAAATAAACCTGCTACAAACATGGTTGAGCAGATGTCCTTGCTGTATACTTGAGCATATTTTGGATATATGCTTAGGAGTGGTGTAGCTGGAGCTGTCTAAGAAAGTGCCAGATTGATTTTCAAAGTGATTGTACAAATTTGCATTCCCACCAGCAATGGAGGAGGGTTCTCCTTTCTCCACATCCTCTTCAGCATCTGTTGTCATTTGAACTTTGATCTTAGCCATTCTGATGGATGTAAGGTAAAATCTCAGGGTCGTTTTGATTTTCATTTTCCTGATGACTAAGGACTTTGAGCATTTCTCTAAGTGATTCTCTGCCATTTGATATTCCTCTATTGAGAATTCTCTGTGGTGCTGAGAAGAATGTAAATTATTTTGTGTTTGGGTGAAAGGTATTGTAGATGTCTGTTAGGTCCATTTGATTCATGACATCTGTCAAAGTCATTGTTTCTTTGGTTAACTTCTGTTTTGTTGAAATGTCCTTGTTGAAAGTGGGGTATTAAATTTTCCCACTGTTAATGTATGGGGGTCTATGTGTGGTTTCAGTTTTAGTAATGTTTCTTTTACAAATGTGGGTGCCCTTCAGAATTGTGAAGTCTTGGTGGAATTTTCCTTTGATGAGTATGAAGTGACCTTCCACATGTCTTTTGATTAATTTTGGTTGAAAGTCTTTTTTATTAGATATTAGAATGGCTATTCCTGCTTGCTTCTTGGGTCCATTCACTTGGAAAACTGTCTTCCAACCCTTTATCCTCATGTAATGTCTATCTTTGTGCCTTAGGTGTGTTTCTTGTATGCAACAGACTGTTGGGTCTTGTTTACACATCCATTCTGTTAGTCTGTGTCTTTTTATTAGAGAGTTGAGTCCATTGATGTTGGGAGAGATTAATGACAAGTGGCTGTCAGATCAGATTTTGATGTTGGCTGTGGTATTGTGTTAGTGTGCTTGGCTACTTTTAGTTTTGTGTAGTGAGGTTATTTATTTCCTGTGATTTCCTGAATGTAGGTAGCTTTCTTCGATTGTATTTTTCCTTCTAGTACCTTCTGTAAGGCTGGATTTGTGGGTAGGTATTTGTTAAGTTTGTTTTTGTCGTTGAATATTTTGTTTTTTCCATCTATGATGATTGAGATTTTTGCTAAGTATAGTAGCCTGTGTTGACATCTGTGTTCTCGTAGGGTCTCCATGATATCTGTCCAGGCCCTTCTGGCTTTCATAGTCTCTGCTGAGAAGTCAGGTGTGATTCCAGTTGTTTTGTCATTATATGTTACTTGGCCTTTTCCCCTTGCAGCTTATAGTTTTTTTTTTTTCTTTTTTCTGTATACTTACTGTTTTGATTATTATCTGGTAAGAGGATTTTCTTTTCTGGTCTAACTTTTTGGGTGTTCTGAAGACCTCTTGTATGCTTCTAGGCTTCTCCTTTATAATCAGTAAATTTTCTTCTATAATTTTGTTGAAAATATTTCTGGGCCTTGGAGACAGGAGTCTTCTTTTTCCTCTATTCCTATTATTCTTTGGTTTTTGCCTTTTCATGTTGTCTGGGATTTTTTGGATGGTTTGTGACAGGAATTTTTTAGATTTAACATTTTCATTGATAGATATATCAATTTCTTCCATTGTATCTTCCACACCTGAGATTCTTTCTTTGATCTCTTGACTGTTGGTTATGCTTACCTCTGTAGTTTCTGTTTTCTTTCTTAAGTTCTTCTCCATGATTTCCTCCATTTGTGTTTTCTTTAATTTTTCCAATTCTATCTTCAGATCTTGAGTTGTTTTGTTGATTTCCTTCACCTATCTGACTGTATTTTCCTTCAATTCCCTCACCTGTTTGTTTGAACATTCCTTTGTTTCTTTTATTTCTTTCAGTGATTTAATTATTTCCACTCTAAAGTCCACAAACTGTTAGGCTGCATCTTCCTGTATTTCTTTATAGAGGGCCATAATCTGTTTGACTTTATCTTCTTCTGTTTCATTATGCATTTTATTTGTTTCCTCCATTATCTTTTTCATAAGCATAGTTGTAAAGTCATCTTCTTGAATTTCACTTATGTTAGGGTGTCCAGTGCTACTTGCCCCTGGATTACATCTGGAGATGCCATATTGTTTTGGCTTTTGTTGGTTTTGCTTTTTGGTTGGCCTCTACCCATCTGGCTATCTCAGGTGTTGGCTGATAGTTTCTGGTGCCAGCTGGAATCCTGGGGTAAGGAGAATCCTGTTGGCAGGAAGATGGTTGTTCCAGAAAGAGGCCTCCTCAGCATTTTGGGTATGGTCACCAAATGGCGGTGCTTCTCAGTAATTGTCACAGCTCACCTCAAGCATATGGATCTGTGTGGTAACTGTGCTCGTTGGTAGTCAGGCAGGCTCTCCTCTCACTAGTCCTAGAGACAACTGCCCTTCCACTGGGTTTTTTGCTCTGGATTTGGTGAGCTGGTGCTGCTGCTCTTTCACTGTGTTTACTGGGCACAGCTCTCTTGAAGAACCAGGGAACTCTGCAGTTTGGTCAGTTTAACTAGGGAGGCAGGTTGCGCCTTGGAGCAGTGTCTTGGGGCTGATCCCGTGGATCTTAGACTTCCATAGGTCTGAGGTTGGAGCTCTGTGCCCTAGTATCCAAGTGGTAGTAAGTGGCAGGTGAGTGCAGCAGTAGGCTAAAGCCTGGAACCTGCAGGAACCCAGAGACTTTTCAGGGGATTAGCTGGATGTCCTGATATTTCCCCCACCGTGGGGTTTCCTCCCAACAGGGAAACCCTGCCTGTTGTGTTTTGTTGTTCACTGTTCAGTCTGGGGTGGTGAATAGAGTAAGCAGGCACAGGTGAGTGGCTCCACAATGGTGACTGGGTGCCTGCCCAAACCCAGGAACTTTTCGGAGTTGGAAAGGTACGGTTCGGCTGGGTGTCCTGAGATTGGACCCGATGTTCCCTTCACCATGGGTTTTTCCCCCGACAGGGAAACCCAGTCCTTGGTGCTTTGTGGCATAAAGTGCTGTCTGGGACAGTGAGTCCGGTGAGTAGGCAGGTTGCTGGGCTGGCAGCTGAGCGACTGTCAGAGCCCAGGACTTTTTCCAGGGATTGTCTACGAGCGCCTGCCGGGACCCTTCAGGGGTTTAGCTGGGTGACCAGAGAATGGACCTGGTTGCTTCCCACACTGTTGGGCTTCCCACACCTGGGAAACACAATCTCTGGTGTTTTAGGGTACAGAGTTCGGTCTGTTGGTCACTGTGTAGTCACTGCTGACCTGCTCCTCTGACACAGTGTCCTCTCAGCGTCTCCATCTTGGATCCCTCTAGACTAGCCTTTTTAAAGGAGCTTTAATTGAGCAATTGCCTTTATCAGAGCAACCTGTGATATCTGTGAGGACTTATATTAATTATTGATTGATGTAAAAGGGTCTAGCCTACAGAAGGTAGAGCCATCTCTCGGCTGTCATGAGCTTTGAACAGATCAGAAACAACATTGCTTCATGTTTTCTGCTTTAAGTTTCTGTGAGTTCTTGCACCAGCTTCTCACAATGATAGACTATAATCTGAAGGAAACCCACATAAATTCTTTCTTCTCCTAACATACTTTTAGTCAGAGTGTTTTGATCACAGTACCAGAAAAAACAAAAAAACAGACAAGTTGCCAACCTAAGCAGCGAAGAATACACTGTTTTTGTTGAGACTCAGCCTACTTGAATAGTTGGCTGTCTTATACTGCTACTTAGTATGAGTGAAACATAAGGGAAAAGAAAAATAAATGATAGGAGGAACAACCCAGAAATTTATTCATTACAGTAACAAGAGAAAAAAACATTGAAAAATACAGTATTAATTATGCTAACACATTAACTGTCAACTTGACATACAGATACACACACACACACACACACACACATGTCACACAGTCACAGATACATATGTGTGTGTGCACACACCTGCATATGCAGTCCATCTGGAAAGAAATCTATTTCCGAGAGAAGATACACACTCTAAAGAAATTAGAAGGCGTGCACACATTCACAAACACACAAAGACACACACACACACATATACATAAATTTTGAATAAAAATTAAGTTCAATTTAGGTAACAACTCTAGGAAAAGTTGAAGTTGTGGGCTGCATCCTTCAACCTGAGAGCCCCGTATGAAAGGGTTCAAGGTTTCTGCACTCTATTCATTGCTCGCAGAGATGATGGCTTAGAGCAGTGGTTTTCATCCTTCCTGATGCTGAGACCCTTTTCGTCCTCATGTTGTGGTGACCAAACCATAAAATCATTTTGTTGCTACTTTGTAACCCTAATTTTGCTAGAGTTATGGATTGTAATGTAATTATCTGATTACAAGATATGCAGGATATCTGATATGTAGCTGCAAGGGGGTAGTGACCCATGGGTTGAGAACCACTGGAGTAGAGGGAGGGTGTGAGAGAAATGAGTGTAAGGCAGGAGAAAGTCTTGTGTGTACGTGTCATTTCCCAGAACTATAGATAAGTTCCTGTTTTCACAGTCTTGTTAAAATTGGCATACAATGTGACTTAGTCATTGTAGTAATTGTGGACTTTTTAAAAATGTAGCTCTCTTCTCACCCCTCATAGGCAGGTAAGTGTTCACTTTTGTTTTAGAGTTCATTGGTATTTTCTTTAATGCAAGAAAACAGTGTTACCCATAAGCTTATAAGGTAATTACGAGTGATTTGGGTAAAATAACAGTTATTTAATCATATGTAAATAAGACTGTGCATATTACACATTCAATTACCCGGAGTTAATTATTTGACAAACTCATCTTATAATTTCAACACATTATAATGAGAAGTTATTAATTCTAACATTAGATGAAAAAATCAGTTCTCTTTCTGACTTCTAACTTTAGCATCCCACTCTACCCACTAATAGACAAAACTGAAAGATAGACTAGACTGTTTAAAATAAGAGTTTATTTATGAATGTACTTGTTCTGTCCCCTTCCACAGATGTACAATCTCTTTGCACTTTATACCTTTCTCTAGGCTTTGTGTTCCCATGCTCTGTAACTAGACAGATGACATGTCTAGCCTATGCTGGAGGCCCGTTGACCTCTGGTTTCTAATGGAATTTAGTCTGTGGGGCACACTGGTAGAGTTCAGATGTCAAAGGAGGATAAGCTTATTTCCCACTGGCTTCCCACTAAGCTTCTGCAAGTAGACTTTACTTTTGTTGACACTATATTCTGAGAGATACCTCTTTGCAGCTGCAGCTCTATCTCTAGAAAGAGTCCTCGCGTATTTGTTCCTTTACATTCCCTCTGTTACCTGCCCTGGTTTAGGACTCCAGTGTCTGTACCATTTCCTAGACTTCCCCTTCACTTCTGTCCCATTTCCCTTACTAGAACCCCTTGATTTCCCACCTTGGCTGCACTGTCTGTTTTCTTCCAGAACACTTCCCCTCCAGGCTCTTGATTAGTGCAGGAGAGAAGACACAGATATAATGCACTTTAAAATTACACACCCATGAAATCCAGGACCTAGGGATCTTGTGGGATGATATTTTCATGAACTCATTGGAATGAATTAATTCATTTGAAAGACATGTGAAGTTTTTTTCAAGTCTCTGGAGATGCTAACACCAGTGTCATATCCCTCTTCTTTATTATAAGGAATGGATACCCAGAAGTGCTTTGCTCATGACCATCAGAAATAAACAAGAAGGGGCAGTTTATTCAGACAGATGACAAGTGAATTATGTTTTTATAACAACAAACTCATATAACTGTGCACTCATTTGCAAGTCAGCACCTGAGTATAAGTCATCTAGGGAAACTTAATCCACAAGATCCCGTAACAAAATCAGGAGAATTGTCTTAACAACAGCGTGTCATCTAATAGTATAAATGGTCACTTCAGTTGGACAGTCAGATTAAACTACTATTTTCACTTAATCCTCAGAAAAAGGGTAAGTGGGGATACTATTTTTCTTGTACCCCTAATAAAGATGCAAAGTAGGAACGCAGCACGATTTAATGAGCCACCCATAAATAACATTCTTTTAATTCTTAATCATCACCATTAGCCTCTTGGTTAGCTAATATAAAAAGCAAGAATCCATGTAACAATTTATAATTCATGTGTAATGATTACTATAAGAGAGACCATAAAATAGTTGTTCTTATATTACCTATAAACATTTAGAACTTTGATCAGTCATGTTTCTTTTATTAGTTTGCTTGAGACAGTGCCTCTTTCTGTTGTTCAAGCTGACCTAGAACTTGTATCCTTTCCGGATGATCTTTCTGAGTATTGGGAGTGTAGGCATGGGCCACCATGACCAGCTTCAACTGTGTATTAATTCTATTCTAAGACCCTCATAAGATGAACTTTCATTATTTTCTCCTGGTGATGGTAACATTCAGTCTTATAAAATCTTAAATGATATAAATCTAGTATATAAGACATGAGTAGTACTAAATTTGTTTCCATAACTCCTACATAATACAATCAGCAACTTGGCTTTTTTACTACACAAATATATTCTTATATTCCTCATTTCATTCTCTATGTTAATGACTTACAAGCTTTGTTATCCATGTAAATGCAGAGAGGCAGTTTTGCAATCTTAAATAAGGACATAACTTCCCCCAAACTGTCTTTGCTTTTAAAAATATGATACTGTTTCTTCTTTTGTTTATTGTCCCTGCAACTATCCAAAGCTTAACATTTCTATTTGAGCACCTCATTAGGGAAAGTGCTGGCATGTGGCTGCTGGATGAGATTAATAGGAAAGCTGACTCCGTTGTCTAATCTACATTGTTTGCAAATTTTGGTTAACCAGTGGTCCAGAATATTTCTAGAAAATAAAATATTTTCTATTCAAAGTAGCTCCTAAAGCGTTTTCTGTTAGCATCTTGGTTTCCCAATGACAATGAATAAATGCTGTTTATTGCCCTGTCCCTGGCTTTCAGAACAATGTTAAGCATGTGAATGCTTTTAAAAAATTATGCTGTAGATAATAACAATGATTTTCATAAAGTTGATCTGTGCATTGAATATAATTACATCTGCAAAGTTTCCCTCACTGAGTTAGGAAGTAAAGGGAGCATAAAAATGAATTTCGTTGTTGTCTTGGAGGCATAAAGTGTGCTAGGCAAGGAACTCATTCCACCGCTTTTTATTGCACACTAACTGACCTTACAGAAAAGTTTCAGAAACTGTATGAGATCATTGAGTGATCTAGAAGTGTGCATTAAATTTTTTGTGATATTGTTCTTAGCCAAAAGAAACAAGTAGAAGTAAGAAATTCACATCACGGAAGAATTTGGGAGTAAAGTCTGAAGCCACACTCTGCATGTAGAATGTTTGTTTTCATTTCTGTACCTTCTTGATCATCTCTCACTTTATCAGGGAGAAGGTAGCAACATCTTCAGTATTTACAATATTACATCTGTATTTCTTTTTATATTACAATGCTTTCTCAAACTTCCTTGGTATAATAGATATTGACCTAATACTCATACAGTATTTATACCTTAAGCTATGTCATCTCTCCTGTGTCTTTGAAACTTACTACTTTCCCACCAAATTATTAGAGTGAACCCAGCCTAAAGGTGTCTCATATCCCCAGCCTCTTGGGAATTAAAGGCAATAAAGCATCCCCAAAGAGAACAATTAATATGAATTGTGTGTCCATGAAAGGGAAGAGGCAAGTCAGTGAAGCCCATAGCATCTAGTTAAACCAGCATGTGTTTGCAGGGAAAGGAGGAGCATTTAAACAGGACAAGTTAGGCAATATGGTCATCTAATTTACATAAGTAATTGCTCAATAAATCGTGCAACTGTTACAGCAAGCAGGATTTAGCAAGGGATATAAATATTCTGTGTAATAAGAAGACCAGCAACCAGGAAGAGTACTGAAGTATTTTATTGGAGAATAAAAAACTATTAGAATGTTTTTCTTATGTTTAATTTTATTTTTGAGATTATAATACATTATTATATTAGATTAGATTAGATCAGATTAGATTATAATACTTATAATAATAATATTATAATCGTTTTATAGAGAGAGGAGGGAGAGATAGAACTTTTGGTTCACACTACAATACTTTTTATTTGTAGATTGTTTATTTTAATAACCTAATGAATGCTTGAAACCACAAATAATACTAAAAATTATATAAACTTTTTTCCTATATACATATAACTGTGTTAAAGGTTGATTTATCTTGTCTAATTACCACCATTTGATAGCAAATTTCATGATTTCCTTGTTTTTAATTGCTGAGTAGTATTCCATTGTGTAAATGTACCACAATTTCTGTATCCATTCCTCAACTGAGGGACAACTGAGTTGTTACCAGATTCTGGCTATTACAAATAAACCTTCAACGAACACGGTTGAGCAAATGCCCTTGTTGTATACTTGAGCATATTTTGAATATATGCCTAGGAGTGGTATAGCTGGATCTTGAGGAAGTGCTATTCCTAATTGTCTGAGAAAATGCCAGATTGATTTCCATAGTGATTGTACAAGTTTACATTCCCACCAGCAGTGGAGGAGGGTTCCCCTTTCTCCACATCCTCTTCAGCATGTGTTGTCACTTGAGTTTTTTATCTTAGCCATTCTGATGGGTGTAAGGTGAAATCTCAGGGTCATTTTGATTTGCATTTCCCTGATGGCTAAAGATTTTGAGCATTTCTTTGATTTCAAAATATTTCAAAGATTTCAAAAATCTATTTTGAGCATTGGTTTTTCTCTGCCATTCGATATTCCTCTATTGAGAATTCTCTGTTTAGCTCTATATCCCATTTTTAAATTGGATTATTTGATTTTTTTTTCTGTTTAACTTCTTGATTTCTTTATACATTCTGGATATTAGCCCTCTGTCAAATATAGGGTTGGTGAAGACCCTTTCTTAGTCTGTAAGCTGTTGTTTGTTTTGATGATAGTGTCCATTCCTCAGTGAGGTATTCCAGAAGCAGAAAGACATACGTGGTATATACTTACTTATAAGTGGATATCAAACACAATATAGGAAAATCATACTAAAATATGTATACAGAAGCTAAACAAGAAGAAAGACCTAAGATAAGATGCTCACCCCTCATTCAGAAAGACAAACAGGATAGATATCAGAAGAGGGTGAAAACAAGGAAGAAGACAGAGCCTACCACAGAGGGCCTCTGAAAGACTCTACCCAGCAGGGTATTAAAGCAGATGCTGAGATTCATAGCCAAATTTCGGGCAGAGTGCAGAGAATCTTAAGGAAGAAGGGAGAGATAGAAAGACCTGGAGGCGACTTGAGCTTCACAAGGAGCGTAACAGAACCAAAAAATCTCAGCCCGTCTTTTCTGAGACTGATACTCCAAGGACCATTCATGGAGATAACCTAGAACCCCTGCACAGATATAGCCCATGGCAGCTCAGTCTCCAAATGGGTCCCCAGTAAGGGGAACAGGGACATGAACTCTGACATGAACTCAGTGGCTGGCTCTTTGATCACCCTCCCTGAGGGTTGGCAGCATTACCAGGCCACAGAGGAAGACAATGCAGCCAGTCCTGATGAGACCTGATAGGCTAGGGTCATGGAAAGGGAAGAGGACCTCCGGAATCAGTGAACTAAAAGGGCGTGGGAGGAGAAGAGGGAGGAAGGGTTGGATTGGGAGGGGCCAAGGGAAGTGGCTCCCTTGGGATATAGAGTGAATAAATTGTAACAAACAAATAAATAATAAAGTGAAAAGGTTTGATTTATAAGTAAGATACTGTAGGGATTAGTAATTACTAGTGAAGTACAGCCGCTTTTACAATGTGCTGTAAGAGGTGTGTTTGGTCTCTCATCTTAGACCCAACAGCCACTCTTCTGCTTCTGATGTGAGATGATTCAACACTTGTGTCATGAAACAAATTGAGGGGAATGACATGGGCCTTTGTGGAACAGTGTTAGATTGCTACTTGTGAGGGGTGGGGAGGGGACTGAACAGAGCACTACAGCATTCAGACTGCCCATCTACAAGTAAGATTACAACTTTGTGAGTAACAGGTGAGCTACAAATGCACTTTGACTTCAGTAAACAGAGACTGAGTTACACTGGGGGAGACAAAGAGCCTGGGAGTCCATCATACTACTCAGAATGACCTAAGATCTATAATTGGTGAATGACTTTTTCTATAGTTTTTCATTTAATATTTTTTATACCATGATTGACAATGTGTAAATGAAACTTTGAAAAGCAGAACTGAAGATAATGGGAGAGTGGTATGCCATAAATAACCACCACAGCCTAGCTGTCTCAGTGGAAACAGCCATAAGACCAAGCATGCTATATAGTCGATCATTTCCTGTCATTAGTCTCTAGGCAGCACAACACTGTGATGCATATGAAAAGAGAAATTTCTGAGCAACCCCCCACAACTCCATATCTTGCAGTGTCTCTGGGTAGTGATTATTTCCAAACGGTGACATAGAACACAGTATGTGTTCATACAGAGGATTATTTAGGGCCAGGGAAAAGTCTTAAATTTGTAAAGCTGACACAGATAGAAAGAACTCTTCAGAGGACTGATCTAGAACACTGTGGGAAAGGCCCTACAGACACAATGCAAAAATGCTCAAATATTACCCAGGAGCTATTGTTATGAGATCAAAAATTATAAAGACCAAGCACTGCTTGGAGATGTTGAGAGCCACAAACAGGAGAAATATCCTTTTAGCTGGTAAAGTGTCTGTGCTTGTGACTTCAGCATGCAGGAATCTAGACTAAGAAGATGGCTGACTACAAGTTCTAGGTCAGCCTGGGCTTCAGAAAAAGAGGTGCTGTCTCAAAATCAATTAACTAATTAACTTTTAAAAAGCTGAGTGTAGTGGCAAATGCCTGTAATCCTGGCATTCTGGAAGGTAGAGGCAGGCAGATCTTTCTGAATTCAGGCCCACCTGGTCTACAAAGTGATTCCAGGATGGCCTAGGCCAGAGAGAGAGAGAGAGAGAGAAATATTTGGCTAACACCTTTTTAGTTTCAGTGGAATGCATCTGGAACCATGGAATATATAAGATTAGTTGCAAGATCAGACCTAACTTCAGGTTAAGTACTGTACCTCAGAATAAGGCATGTACTATATATCCTAACAAAGCTGAAAACTAAACCTTGAGAAATTTTGCTACAGATATAAGATAGGAATAAGAATCTTGCTAGGTCAGAAGAGCATTGAGTTCCTTTCATTTTTACAGATTCACCCCAACACAGCTTCAAACTACACCTTCATAGATTCCAAAATAAGTGATCAGATATTAAATTCTCAGACAGCAAAAGAAATCTGTGTTCTTGAGAGGACGATGACTGGTGCATATTAGCACATAACTTCAGGGCCAAGTAAATATACTTTCAGAGATGTGGAAAAAGTTGACCCAAAGCTAAGGAAGAATGAGATCAATATAATGAAAAATCTCATTATTGCACTTAGCAAAGCTTTTAATGCGGGTGTTAGAAATGAGTTTGAAGAATTAAACAGAAGCCTGATCTTTTAAAGTCATTCGGAATCTCGGCAGAGGGATCAAAACTATTGAGGTCCTGGAACTGAAAGGTCACTGCCAAGAAATAATCGAAATAAGAAGAGAGGTGCATAAAAATATATCTCTACATCACTTGAGAGAAATTACCCTCTTTGAAAAACCAGGAGCAAACCAGTGACACGTTAAAGCAGGTGAAGCTTCTGGAATTTGTAAAGTTGACACCAAATAGAAAGACCTAAAAATCTATGGAGGTATTGTCAGGGGTCATGGGGACATGTTAAGTAATAATAATGGCATATAAAGCCCTGTAAATATTTCTAATGAGTCATTAAGACAGCAATAACTGAGCATAAACATATTTAAGAATGCAGGACCACAAATGATCATATTTCATGAAACATACCAACTCATAAATTTAAGAGGCTCAGAAAATACCAAACAAGATAAATACAGAGAAAACCACAGCTAGACATATCACAGCACAACTGCTAAAGAACAAATGTGAAGAAAAAAACAAGCATTGAAGCTGCTGGAGGAGAAAACAACACAGTGAAGACAAAGCTGCATAAAAGAAATGAAACTTTAGCCCCATCAGAAGCCATAGATACCAAAAGACAACCAGCCAGCACCTCAAGTGATGAAAAAAAAAAAGAACATGTCCAGCAAAAACACCATTCAAAGTACCTGCCACTTGGCAGATAAACAAAACCCAGAGAAATTAGTCACCACGGCCATATCTTCTAGAATTACAGGGGAGTGATATTCTGAATTAAAATAATAAGAAGAAGAATGTGAGAAACTTAAATCTATGTGGCTAAGACAAAGGCATCAGCATAGATGACTGGGGATTATTCTCATTTTTCCTTAAAAGACAACTGACTGCTTATAGGAAACTTGTAGAATGAGAGATAAAATAACAAATAATAGACTCAGTTAGGTAGATGAAATTACATTGTTAAAAGTTTCCTATGCTTGTGAAGTAGCAGAAAGGAAATTTGAGTGAGGTATCAAAGAAAGAAAGCTCCCTAATCAGGTGTTGGTAAGTGAAGGATACACAGTTGCTACCTGAGTATGAGTATGAGTCAATGAAAACAATAATAAACGTGATGCCAAAGAACATTCCCAGGAAGGAGGAAGTATTTTAACACGCTTGTAACCCTAACCAAACAAGTCAAAGACTTGTATGAAAAAAATTTCAAGTCTCTGAAGAAAGAATTAGAAGATATTAGAAGATGGAAAGATCTCCCATGCTCATGGCTTGGTAGAATTAACATAGTAAAAATGGCCATCTTACCAAAAGCAATCTACAGATTCAATGCAATTCCCATCAAATTACCAACACAATTCTTTACAGACCTGGAAAGAAAAATTCTCAGCTTCATATGGAGAAACAAAACACCCAGAATTGCTAAAACAATCCTCTACAATAAATGATCTTCTGGAGGTATCTCCATCCCTGATCTCAAGCTATACTATAGAGCAACAGTAATAAAAACTGCATGGTACTGGCATAGAAACAGAATAGTGGATCAATGGAACCGAACAGAAGACCCAGAAATAAACCCACACATTTATGGACACCTGATCTTTGACAAAGGTGCCAAAACCATACAATTGAAAAAAGATAACATCTTCAACAAATAGTGTTGGTCTAACTGGATGTCTACATGTAGAAAAATGCAAATAGATCCATACTTATCACTCTGCACAAAACTAAAGTCCAAGTGGATCAAAAATTTCAACATAAAACCAGATACTCTAAATCTGTTAGAAGAAAAAGTGGGGAAGAGCCTAGAACTCATTGGCACAGGAGACACCTTCCTGAACAGAACACCAACAGCACAGGCTCTAAGAGCAACAATCAATAAATGGGACCTCATGAAACTGAAAACCTTCTGTAAAGCAAAGGACATTGTCATGAAAACAAAACGACTTCCTACAGATTGGGAAAGAATCTTCACCAGCCCTCTATTTGACAGAGGGCTAATATCCAGTATATATAAAGAACTGAAGAAGTTGAAATGCAACAAACCAAGTAATCCAATTAAAAAAATGGAGAACAGAGCTAAAGAGAGAATTCTCGATAGAGGAATATCGAATGGCAGAGAAACACTTAAAGAAATGCTCATCCTCATTAGACATCAGAGAAATGCAAATCAAAACAACCCTGAGATTTCACCTTACACCCATCAGAATGACCAAGATCAAAAACTCAAGTGACAACACATGCTGGAGAGGTTGTGGAGAAAGGGGAACGCTCCTCTACTGCTAGTGGGAATGTAAACTTATAAAACCACTCTGGAAATCAATCTGGCGCTTTCTCAGACAAGTAGGAATAACGCTTCCTCAAGATCCAGCTATACCACTCCTAGGCATATATCCAAAAGAGGCTCAAGTACACAATAGGAACATTTGCTCAACCATGTTTGTAGCAGCTTTATTTGTAGTAGCCAGAAGCTGGAAACAACCCAGATGCCCCTCAACTGAAGAATGGATACAGAAATTGTGGTATATCTACACAATGGAATATTACTCAGCAATGAAAAACAAGGAAATCATGAAATTTGCAGGTAAATGGTGGGATCTGGAATGGATTATCCTGAGTGAGCTATCCCAGAAGCAGAAAGACACACATGGTATATACTCACTCATATAGACATATAATATAGGATAAACCTACTAAAATCTGTACATCTAAAGAAACTAATCAAGAGGGAGGACTCTGGCTAAAATGCTCAATCCCCATCCTGAAAGGCAAAGAGGATGGTCATCAGAGGAAGAAGAAAACAGGAAACAAGTTAGGAGCCTCCCACAGAGGGCCTCTGAAAGGCTCTGCCCTGCAGACTATTAATATGCTCAAAAACACCAAACTCAGAGAACTCAGACAGGAGGCATTAGAAAATTAGGTTTAATTTATTCTAAGTAACAAATGGAAAACAAGTAACAAAGCCATCTCAATCATATCGACAAGAGATACTGACTAAATTTTAAGACACAAACTGGTTGGAAGTAGCAGAAGAGAAAAGTATAACCCATGAGGACAGTAAGTACAAATGAAAAAATTGGTATGGAACTATTGACATCATGTAAAGTAAAAATGAGGATGTATTTTTATAGGAAGTTAACAGACATTCATAATGACAAAAGAGACAATTTAGGATTTAGGTACAAAAAGTTGTATCTAAATATTCATTCGATTAAAAGAAGATTTTAAAAAGTTGTGAGGCAGGGCTCATGAGTTGGCTGAGTGGGTAAAAGTAATTGCTACCTAGTGTGAGTTTGGGTGGAAGGAAAAAACTTACTCCTGTAAGTTATCCTTTGACCTCAACATGAGATCTGTGGCCAGCCCATAAGCACTCATCTGTGTGCATACACTTGTACATAGATACATCCATAAAGTGTAAAATTTTAGATTGTTAAGTAAAGGGAAAAACAGACAAGGTCACAAACATGGGGGGGTGGAATTAGCACCCATAGCTCAGTAAATGATTGGATAACTAGATCAAAATTTAATAAGCACAAATATTACATGAGCAGTACTTCCAACTATATTTACTCAATGTTTATGTAAATGATACTTCATAACTACATCTAAACAGCTGAAGACCACATGTTTGGGACGTGTACAAATCAATTAGTCTAGAAGGTTTCTGGAGTTCCATTGAGACCCCGAGGAAGGTAGCTAATGATAGCTGTATTGTTAGAATTGTGTCAACTTGATACAAGCTATAGTCATCTGAGAAGGAGAACTTCAGTTGAGAAGATGTCCCAGTCCGATTGGCATGTAGGCAAGCCTGCAGCCATTTTCTTGATTGATTCAATAGTCAGCCCACTATGGCCAATACCAGGAGGTGGCCCTGAGTTAGAGAAAAAAAAAAAGCAAACTTGAGAAGTCAGAAGAGGCAAGGCAGCAAGCAGCATTCTTCCTTGATTCCTACTTTAGTGCCTGCCTTGGACTATAACCTGTATAATAAATAAACTCTTATTTCCCCAGGTTGCTTTTGGTCATGGCAATGGCTTTTGATCATAGCAATAGAAAGCACACCAAATCTGGAACCAAAAATATAATGTTATGTATCCCTAAGCTATAGGAATGGGCCTTCACACTTTAAACTATACGACAAACTAAATAGGCTAATATTTTTTTCAGCAGCAAGATTTAATTTAGAGTAAGCACTTATCATTGATGTTATATAAAGTGCAACAATAATCCTTTATATATGATACAGTTCCAAGAAGACACATTTTATCATCCTCTTAAAGAGTAGACATATTTTGGCTCCATAAAGAAACCAATATCATTTCATAGTAAAAATAATTTTAGCAGTTGGGACACCAGGCATTTCTGTGTATTGTATGTATTTCTATAGAAAACTGGGTATTTCTATAGAAAACTGAAATGCTCTACATAGCCAAAATATACAGATGAACAAGAGATTTCTCTTAAATAGAGCCAGCACTATGACTCACTCAAGTTCAAGAATCATAAAAGCAAATCCACCACATTGTTTGTGTTCATATTAGAGATATCGTACCGTGGAGAGTCCTTAAAACATGCATTTCCTGTTTTTCATCTCATTAGCCTTTGGGTGCTATTACAGAATTTGCGAAAGGCAGCAGTTTTGAAGATCATATATTGAAGGTGTTTCAGCACATTAACAAATAGTGTCGTATCGTTGTCACTGATTAAAAGTTTAAGCTTGTTTATGTTTGTCAGCAACCATAATGATGGTGCTGTTAGACTTAATCATGTTGGACTGACCTGGTGACATGAACATGTAATCTCAACAGAAGAAGCTAAAGTTGGAGGATCAAGGCCAGCCTAAGCTACTGAGTGAGTGCTAGGCTAACCTAGACAAGTTAGGCCCTCCATCAAACTCAAAAGATGAAAAAGAAGGCAAGTATATAATTTATATCTTAGATTTCATTGATTGCCACAATGTTAAACACATTACAAAACAAGAACAAACTAATATTCAATATTTCTTGAAGTCAGCATTTCTAGAGTTGGCTCTCTTTGTCTCCTATTAGGTTTAAATCTGCAGACACAATTGCTACTTGGTAGAGATTGGTTAACTCACTCAGTCAGTCCTGACAGTGGGGACTGAAGTAGGTGGAAACTGCAGTAGGGAAGGTTTCCCACGCCAGTGGGCATGCACCAGAAAGCCAGGCCCTCCATTATCTCTAGAACCGTTGATCCAAACTGGTGGATAATTTCTTTTCCTCCTTCAAATATTTTAAGTCAACAATGGAACATTTTATATGACATTTCACTTATTTTCCTCTGTTGAAAAATAGAAGACAAATGGTTGCAGGTTTAAAGGATTCAGACAATCTTTTAGTTACAAATTTACTAATCCACCATCATAGGTAGAAAATAAGCATGTTCTGTTTTCTGATGATTTTATCAGAGAGTAATGTGATTGGGACTGGGACACCATGAAGATGTTGAGATTTGCTGGGATGATTTAGACCTTACTACCATCAAAAATGCTTCTATGAGACTGAGGAGAAGAACATTTGGCCTCTCTTAAAGTTCATCTTTAGCAAGCACTTAAATCAACAAGTTCAAGGAATACCATTATTTTTTTTTACTTTAGAAAGTCTATATTTTATTTTATTTTTTATAATATTTTTTTATTACTAACAGGTTATTTACTTTGTATCCCAGCCATAGCCCCATCCCTCATTCCCTCCCAATCCCACCATCCCTTCCTCATCTCCTCCCTGCCCCTTTCCAAGTCCACTGATAGGGGAGGACCTCCTCCCCTTCCATCTGAACCTAGCTTATCAGGTCTCTTTAGGACTGGCTGCAATGTCCTCTTCTGTGGACTAGCAAGGCTGCTCCTCCATCGGGGGAGGGGGGTCAAAGAGCCAGCCATTGAGTTCATGTCAGAAATAGTTCCTGTTCCCCTTACTAAAGAACCCACTTGGAAACTAAGCTACCATGGGCTATATCCGAGCAGGGGTTCTAGGTTATTTCCATACATGGTCTTTGGTTGAAGAAACAGTCTCATAAAAGACCCCTGTGCCCTGATATATTTGGTCCTTGTGGAGCTCCTGTCCTCTCCAGGTCTTACTAACTCCCTCTTATTTCATATGATTCCCTGCACTCTGACCAAGGTTTTGTTATGAGTCTTAATATCTGCTTTGATACATTGCTAGGTAGAGTCTTTTAGAGGCCCTCTATGGTAGGCTCCTGTCCTCTTACTTGTTTTCTCTTACATCCAATGTCCTATTGTAGAATGGCAGAAAAAGACATAAAGAAATGCTCAATGTCCTTAGCCATCAGGGAGATGCAAATCAAAACAACCCTGAGATTTCATCTTACAACCATCAGAATGGCTAAGATCAAAAACTCAAGTGACAACACATGCTGGAGAGAAGATGGAGAAAGGGGGACCCTCCTCCATTGCTGGTGGGAATGTAAACTTGTGCAACCACTTTGGAAATCAATCTGGCAATTTCTCAGACAATTAGGAATAGTGATTCCTCAAGATCCAGCTATACCACTCCTATGCATATACCCAAAAGATGCTCAAGTACACAACAAGGATATTTACTCAACCATATTTGTAGCAGCATTATTCATAATAGCCAGAATCTGGAAACAACCTAGATGTCCCTCAGTTGAGGAATGGATACAGAAGTTGTGGTACTTTTACAGAATGAAATACTACTCAGCAATTAAAAACAAGGAAATCATGAAATTTGCAGGCAAATCGTGGGACCTAGAAAAGATCATCCTGAGTGAGGTATCCCAAAAGCGGAAAGACACACATGGTATATACTCACTTCTGTAGACCTATAAGATAGGATAAACATACTGAAATCTACACACCTAAAGAAGGTAAACAAGAAAGAGTATTATTATTTTAGAGAGAAAAACTATAATATAGAAAACAGTTACTTCAAAGAATCAATGATTTAGTTATTCCTTACACAGTTCCCTCACTCAAAATAAATAAACACTTACTAAACATTATTTTTACAACAGTCTCATAGATGTGGAGAAAACACATAAAGAAGGCAGTTATCATGGCTTTAAGATGATGAATTTAGCCAGAGAGACAAATGAGTGACAGAGCCACAATATAATGAGATGTGTGCATAATAGACTGTTGTAAAAAGTGATGAGATCAGAGAATAGGTCTTGCTGTGCAAGACAATCAGCGTTTTCAGTTACAAGCAAAGGAGGTCTCTCTGGTGGTTCAGGTACAGAAGATTCATTTTAAAATAAAACATGTACAGTCCCCAGAGGGCTAGAGAACAAGACCCAGGGACTATGAATCTAGGAACAAGGACCAAATCCATTGCACAGAATTGACAGAGAGTAACACTGGTGTTGCCACCATGTGACGCAGAGCCAGGTTTATGGCAACATTGTCCACCAACTGACACCTGATGATAGGACCAAGGGGGCCTGTGGGATGGTCCTGATGCGTCAAGTTCACAGTCAGGGTGACAGACTCTCCCTGCCAGTGTCACACTATGACACCCTAGCTGCCATGAAAACTGAAAAAGCAAGTGTCCAATATGTTCTTCTTTGTTAGGGTCTATCTACATTTTTTCCAGTAACCTATTCTCAGGAGGAACCAAATGCACAGAAACGGATTTGCTAAATTGTAAGTATCCTGGTGCTGGCTATATGGCCCTAATCAGCAGGAAGTAGATAAAAAGATCTACAGCCCTTTTTCCAATTAATTTCCTACCAAGGTCTGGGGGTTAGAAAGGAGGTATAGGTGTTTAAGAACCCTAAATAAAGTAGGTTTGGTGAAAAATATAAGCCTACAGTGCACTGTGGATGGTGCTTTTGAAGGTTTGAGTATATAATGTCCCCACAGGCTCATGAGTTTGAACACTTGGTCTCTAGTTGGTGATACTGTTTGGAGACATTGTGGAAACTTTGGGGAGTAGAGGCTAATTGAAGGAAGAGGATCTGTGGTAAGGATCGTCCTTGGGAGTTATAGTATGCCCATGCTTACTGCCTCCTCACTGTTTTCTAATCTAGCCAGATGTGAACAAACAAAATCACGCCAGCACTGGCATAGCCAAGAACAGCTCTAACCACTGTGCTTGACATACCATGATGGGCCCCTTTAAGTTGCTTCTTGCTGTGTATTTGGTCACAGTAACAGGAATGCTTGTTGATACAGTTGATACAATGTTGAGGATGAGAGTATATACATATTCCATAACCATTTCTGAGGTCATAGCTGGAACAGATTCCTATAACAAAGAAAGACAGAGTAATAAGAACAAAACAAACCAACTTATTTACTCTGTGTAATGAAAGTCATGTGAAAGAAAAGTAACTTAAGATTATTGCCTAAAGTCTGCTTTAAATAGTATTTCAACATAAAGTAAGCATTTTAGAAAAGTGATCTATAGCTGTAAACATTTAAAAAGTAGTATAATAATACCTTAGGAAAATTTAAAGTTCACTTTTCTTCTATTTGAATATTTGTTTATACAACTCCACAGTGTGTGTGTGTGTCTGTGTGTGTGTGTGTGTGTGTGTGTACGCTTACAAGACTTTGCTTATTTTTACACAGAAAACTAAACTCAAGAATGATTTTCAAAAATTCTGTGTATACTCTAGGATACTATTCATTTTTGAGGCTCATGGAGGTTGATTTAAGAGCTGTTTTTCATTAGCATTCCATTTTCCTCCTACTCTATATATTTTGAATCCTTGATGGAGAGATTGACTACTTTTGAAAGATAATTTGACTACATCTGTGCTGCAGAGAAATAACCTCATACATCATCAAAGAGCCATTCAATGAGTAACCCAAAATGGAGGTATAATCTCTACTGTTAGTTTTTTTAATTGAGCCATTTGTTACCAATGAGTAGGCTTTTAATTAATGAGTGGCTTCTCTCACATACAACACTCAAAGAACCCAGCCATGACTTCGTGGCATGATGTTGTCTCTTGTGGGAACAAATGTATTTGTGATTTTCTTGAAGCAACAAAGTGATTTATCACTTACTAAATGCACTGCCATCTTGCTGACAGGGCTATTGCTTCCCTGACAAGCCCCCTCCAATGGGAACATAAATGTCTGATGGATAAAAGACTAACCTAAGATTAAGAGAGGAGAATGTTTTTTCTAATGTGTGAGTTTTAGTGCATTTTAGAAAAAAAAAACATATGAAGAATATGTCTGATCAACTACAGCCATTTTTCTAGCCTGTGAGTGAGTACAGGCCCGTTTTATTAGGTCAGGTACTTCATTAGTGTGCCAGGTCTGTACCAATGGAAAGGGATTTAAAAGCTGGCTTTGCCTGGGACCAATGTCATTATCCACAGGTCTTCAATCAACTCTCAACTCAGGAGGAAAATCACATTACATTGTGCTTTTTTTTTTTTTTTTTTTTTCTCACTGTATTTTGAAAGAGAATCCTTTGGTACCCTAAGTGGTTGTTTCATTTGCTTTTACCTGATGCTCAGTTGCAAATGAATTAACTGCCAACTAAATTTAGAATTCTTATTTCTTAAAGTAAAAGGTAGTTAGGAAACTAGGTTCCCCAAAGAACCTCCCTTTATTGATAGGAAGTGCAGTACTATAGGGTGTGAAGATGAAAGTAAACAGGTGAGGAGTGGAATCAGAAGCAACTATCAAGAGAGTTGCATGCCTGGAAGAAATGCCTGTGCTGAAGCTGGATTCTTCAATATTTACACACTGCTGCAGCTCTGTGCCCCTCAAAGCCTTATGATGACTGAAGATATTTGGATGTAGTGAAGAATAAAGAACTGTAGCTCCCCACACACCCAATTTAACAAAACGACCCTGTCTTTTGTCACTAGTAATTTTAATTAATTACAAAATGCATTTATATCATAAAAGATATTTTAGAGACTAACAGATGTGAAAATCTGTCTTTGAATTAAAACTGTGAAGGTTACATTCAAGAGAAAAAAAAAAAGGAATAAGCAACCAGTGGTTACACCTGTCTATGACACCCAGAAACAACAGCAAAGACCAGCCTTGCCAAGAGAGCCCTAAAGAAGCCTTATTCCATGGCGGTAACAAACAGCTATCTAATTGGACTTACGTCCCACTCAGCAGGGGGCACAGAATGCCTGATTCTGGAATCTTAGCCAGTTCCCTGGGACAGGGGAGGCCATGGATCTTAGAGAAGGACTAAATACTACCATTTTACTGGTATAATAACCAAGTACCTTCTAAACACTTACCCTTACACCCAAAGATAATTATAGCTCTCACCCAATAAACAAAGAAGCCTCTCCTTGCAGCATACAAAGATATCACAGAAAACTGCAACGGATCAAAATACAGAGGACAACTGCTCACGTGGTACCCAGCCCCAGTTGATATGTCTGCAATACATCTCCTGCATGTAACACTAAAGAACATCACAGAAAAGGGGGTAAAATGTTTATGAGAACCAGAGGACCAACAACTTTACTGTGAGATTGTGTCTCCAGGACATGACTAGACAGCTTCACCTAGGATACTTGAACAACATGGCTGCCTAAGAAAGACCTGAAGTAATATGACTCCAATAGACACGCTAATCTAATGTGTCATGGAGAGATTTCACAGGGCCCCACAACTGGACAAAGAATTATAGGTAACTAAGGAATACTGAGAAAGGGAAGATTAGTCTTCTCCGGGGATGAGACCCCTAATTAGTTAATTAGTTTTCCAATAATACTAAAATGATCAGTCCTGAAATAATTACATACATATGTACACCACTAAATGGACTCCTCAGTGAGGGAGTGTGTGTGTGTGTGTGTGTGTGTGTGTGTGTGTGCGTGCGTGCGTGCGTGTGTGTGTGTGTGTGTGTGTGTGTGTGTGTGTAAAATGAAAGAAAAAGAAAAAGAGGCCATGGATTTGGGAGTAAGTAAGGATTAGGGGAATGTGGGAGGGACTGGAAGGGGAAAGGAAGAGGAAGGTCATTATTAAAAGTCACCTAAAAGCACAAATATACATAGAGGCTTTCCCCTTCAGTTTTTAGTTTAGCTTTTTTTAATTTTTATTTTATTTTTATTAACTACAGCTTATTCACTTTGTATCTCAGCTGTAGCTTCCTCCCCATACCCTTTCAATCCCTCCCTCTTCTTCTCCTATGCCCCTCCCCAAGTCCAGTGATAGGGGAGTTCCTCCTCCCCTTCCATCTGACCCTAGTCTATCAGGTCTCATGATATGCTTCATTGTTTTCATCTGTGGACTGGTAAGGCTGCTCCCCTCTCAGGTGGAGGTGATCAAAGAACCAGCCCATGAGTTCATGTCAGAGATGGTCCCTGTTCCTATTATTGGGAAATCCTCTTGGACACTGAAGTGCTATGGGCTACTTCTGTGCAGGTGTTCTAAGTTATCTCCATGCTTGGTCCTTGTTTGGAGTATCAGTCTCAGAAAAGAGCCTGGGCCCAGATTCTTTGGTTCTGTTGCTATCCTTGTGGAGCTCCTGTTCCTCCAGGTCTTTCTATCTTCCCCTTCTTTCATAAGATTCCCTGCACTCTGCCCAAAGTTTGGCTATGAATCTCAGCATCTGCTTTGATACCCTGCTGGGTAGAGTCTTTCAGAGGCCCTCTGTGTTAGGCTCCTGTCCTGTTCCCTGTTTTCTCCCTCTTCAGATGTCCGTCTCATTTGCCTTTTTGAATGAAGATTGAGCATCTTACCAAGGGTCCTCCTTCTTGATTAGCTTTCTTAGGTGTACATATTTTAGTATGATTATCATATATTATATGTCTAATATCCACTTATAAATGAGTATATGCCATTTATATATATATCTGGGATGCCTCACTCAGGATGATCTTTTTAGATCCCACCATTAGTTTAGTTTTTAAACTCAAAACTTTAGAAATTTTTTATATGAAGATTTCAATGAATAATCTTTTATGAATTTTCCCTTTATACACTTGAATGGGAGGAGGTAAAACATGATTTTATAGCCATTAAGTTAATTTCCGCATATTATTTAGCATGCCAGGTCTTCAATTTCTTCAATGTGGTTATTGATGATTTAAAGAAATTTAAGAAATATGCATATATGTAGAAATAAAAAGTATTATAGAAATTATTCTCATTATGCGTAAGTTAAAAAATGCAGTTGTTATGGGAGCCCTATCTGTGTAATTGGCATTCCCACTGTCAGAAAAGAGATACTGGTAGGAGGAAGATTCATTTATGAATTTCGGAGCTGATATTGCCAGAAAGACCTCCCACATCTCTTGCTCTTTCTCACAGTCTCCAATACATCTGTTGTCCAGGAAACTAAACTCTAACCTGTACTGATTTGAGGCAACAGCATGCCCTGTGACATGGCTGAGTGTATAGAATTTGGGGCCAGAGTATTTGAGTTCAGACCTAGTTGCCATGCCAATGTTTATATGTGTTTGGCAAGGTTAATTACATTCTCTTAGATATCCTAATATGTAAATTGTATACATAGTCACTACCTAATATGGCAAATATAAAATTAAATGCATCAATACTTATAAAGCCTGTACATAAATGCTAAACACCTAGAGGAAACATTCACTGATTTTCATAAATTAATTACTGCGAATTATAATATCATATTTTTAAAATACCTATAAAAGATATGCTAATTTTGAGTATTTGGTATCATTGACAAAGGCTAATATAGTCCCCTTAATAAATGCATATTTTGTTAAGAATAACTTGGGTTGTAATAATAATTAGTTCAATTTACTTCATGGTGGATTTTGCCCACTCATTTCTAGTATCCCTTTTATTGGTATTTTCCAGTAAAACCCAGCGATATTTCAAAAAGGAAAACATTCTTTTTCTGTCTGACCCAAACTAACCTTCCATCCTACACTTTTCTTATCAGTGGCCTCCATTCACTCTTTTCCCTCCTTCTATTGAAAATAGATTCTTTTCTTACATAATGTATCTTGATTCCAGGTCACCTCCCCTCTATTCCTGACAGTTCCTTTCCACCTCCCTTCTCACCCAGATCAAAACTGTTTCTCATTATAAAAGAACAGGCTTCTAAGAGATATTAATAAAATACAACCAAATAACATATAAGATAAAACAAAAGCTATCACATCAAAGTTGGACAAGACAAACCAACAGAAGGTGAAGAGCCCAAAGGAAGGCACAGGAATCAGAGACCCACTTGTTCGCACACCCAGGAGTCCCATAGAAACACTAAACAGGAAGCCATAATATATGAAGGGAACTTGTTGCACATCCATGCAGGTCCTGTGCATGCTGCTTCAGTCTGTGAGTTCACATGTGCATTGCTCCGTTGATATAGACAGCCTTGTTCTCCTAGCGTTCAACAGGATTGCATGAGCTCTGAGGAAGGAATTTGATAGAGACATCCCATTTAGACCAGAGTTTGTTTTCTCTTTCTCTCCCTCTCTATCTTCCTCTCTCTCCCTCTCTTCCTCTCTTTTACTCCTCCCTCCCTGTCTCCCCAAAGTCTCAGTCCTTGTTGCTGTCCCTCTACTTTTACGTCTACCTCACCCTCGGCAAAATGTCTGGTTGTTGGCCTCTGTATTTGTTCCCACTTGCCTCAGGAGGAAGCTTCCCCAATGATGGCTCAACAAGGCACTGATCTATGACTATAGCAGAATATCATTAGGAATTGTTTTATAACTACTTTTTTTTTTTGTTTTTGAAGACCAGTAGTATTTGGTTTTACCCTAGGTCTTTTGGCTATCTAGTCTCTGGTTCTGAATAATCCAAGCAGTGTTTGGCATGCATTCCAATCCATAGACTGGGCCTTAAATCAAACCAGACATTGGTTGATTATTCCCATAAGTTTGTGCCATCATTGCACTAACACATTTTGCAGGCAGGACCAATTGTGGATCAAAGGTTTTGTGAGTGTGCTAGTATATACATTTCTCTTTTGGTAACCTGTACAAAAAAACAAAAAAAAAAAAAAAAAAAAAAACTACCTTCCCATGCCAAAGATGCTAGAACGTAGGGATGATGTTCTGTGTAGGCACCAGCTCAACCTCTCCATGTTCAACGAATTGTGTAGGTGTCTTATTCAGCAATAGGGCCTTGTTACAGAGAGTAACCAATGTCTTGACAACAGCCTGGGTTGTTTGGGGAATTTCCATGGAACCCCTTTGCCTGAATACACAGATGGATGTAACCCAGTTCCAGTAAGGGAAGCTTTGTTTGGTGACAAGAGATGACAGCTGGGACTCCATCTCTCTCATTATTAGGAAACTTCATTAGGATCAACTTCATATATTTCAAGAAGTTTCTGCTTCACTGTATTTCCATACCACCCCTCAAATTCCCTTCAATTCTAGCAGTCTCTCCCTGCATTTCCTCCCTCAACCTCATCTTTCCTCCTCCTCCCCACTATTTCTTCCCATTTTCATCCTCCGTGTCCATTGTCCATCCATAAAATCTATTCCATTTCCCTCTCCCAGGGAAATCCAAGTGTCCCTCCCAGTCCCTTCCTTTATACCTAGCCTCCCTAGGTCTACAGATTGCAGCTTGTTTATCATTTACTTAGCTCCTAATGTAAACAAACACATAAGCAAGTATATACTATGTTATCTTTCTTTGTCTGGGTTACCTCACTCAGAATAATATTGTTCTAGTTCCATCCATTTGTCTGAAATTTCATTATGTCATTGTTTAACAGCTGAGTAATACTCTGTTGTTTAAATGTACCACATTTTTTTATTCATTCTTTTGTTAAGGGACATATTGTTTATTTCCAATTTCTGGCTATTATTGATGGGGCAACAATGCACATGATTTAACAAGTGGTTGTGCAAATTTGCAGCCCCACCAGCAGCTTATCCACATCCTCTCTAGCATGAGCCCTCACTTGTGTTTTTGATCTCAGCCATTCTGACAGAAGTAAGATGGTATCTCAGAGTAGTTTTGATTTGCATGTCTCTGATGGCTAAGGACGTTAAACATTTCTTTAAGGGTTTCTCAGCTGTTTAAGATTCCTCTATTGAGAATTCTATATTTAAATCTTCATCCCATTTTTAAATTAAGTTCTTTTTTATATGTAGTTTTTTGAGTTTCTTTATGTATTTTAGATACAAATCTTCTACTGGATGTGGAGTTGATTAAAGGCTTTTCCCACTCTGTTGGCTGCCGCTTTGTCCAAATGACAGTGTCCTTTGCCTTACCAAAGATTTCCCATTTTCCGAAATGGTCCTATTTATTAACTGTTGATATTTGAGATTATGTTAACAATGTTGTGTTCAGAAAATCTTCTCCTGTGGCAATGTGTTCAAGATTATTCCCTACTTTCTTTTCTATGGGGTTCTGTGTGTCTGATTTTATGTTGAGGTCTTTGGTTCATTTACAGTTGAGTTTGTGCAGGGTAATAAGTATGGATCCATTTGCATTTTTCCACATGCAGCCATCCAGTTTGAACAGCACCATTTGTTCAAGATTCTGCTGTTTTTTTTCCCAATGTGCATTTCTGGACTCTTTATCAAAAATAAGGTGTCCACAGGTATGTGGATTTGTTTTCTTGGTCTTTGGTTTGATCCCATTGATCAATATGTTTGTTTTTTAGGCCAATGCCATGCTGTTTTTATTACTATAGCCTGTAGTACAACTTGAAATTCAATAGCTTTAACAGTTTTTTTATTGTTTGGAATGTTTTAGCTATTAGGGTTGTATGTCATGAGCATGTGCTCCTTGAACTCACACTTACTTGCTATTTTGTTTTGATAGCTGAGTATAAGTAACTGTATTTTAAAACAGAAAGTCGGAGTGGTTGTGAGAATCACAAAATAATAATAATACTGCCTAACATATACAGGGCCAATTAACAAGGAAATTTTGACTACACTATTGATTTTTCTTATCAGCTCTCAGCAAAACCCAATAGAATGCACACACACACACACACACACACACACACACATATATATATATGTATGTATGTATACATGGCATGGATAACTGAGAGGGTAAGGAATTGAATGAGGTGCAGAAATAGGCATTTGCATTCCATTTTTTTCTAATGATGAATATTTAAGGTAAACAACGGTTGTAATATACTCAGTGGAAACAGTAGAGAGCAGTAGCTACTGTACCACTAGTTGAATCATTTCTCTCCAGTTAATTGCCCTCTCTGATCTTAAATTTTCTCACGTATATAATGTGGGAAGATGGGCATGGGTAATTGGAGGAGAAGCTCATATAAGGACATATTCAGCTTGCAATTTTATCAACATGATTCTTGGTGCCCACTCTAATTTCCTGTAATTTATTTTTCACCATAATGTTGGTCACAGTGAAAAATCACTCTTGGCATTCTTGGTAGTGTGCCTCTAGTAACATTCTGATTACTGTGTGGATTCTCCTGCATGAAGCCACTGAAAACAATGGAGGGATTTTTTTTTAAAAGAAATGAATAATCAATGGAGTCTATGATTTACTTTGGAAGGCAAATGTTTTGTTATCTTCTGAATGTTTTAATTGGCAAAGTGTAAAGCTGCATGTTTACTGACCTGCTGCAACCAAGTCACTAGTCTGTTTTTTCAGCCCTTTGATATTCAGCCATCGAGGTTATTTTAGGACACAGAATTCTTTCTTGTCTATTTCAGTCTTTTTGACATTTACTTTACCAGTCATCTGAGCCACTTTTTTTTTTTAATTAAAATGTCAGTTGCTTTAGGCAAGAGAAGTCTAATAATGATCACTATACACTGAATAAGTTAGGAGCTTACTAAATATGTTTATGATTATAGTAACTGGTCACCAAAGACCGCTAACCAGGCACTGTGTCATTCTAACCACCTACATATGTTAAACAAGTGTGTAGCTGCAAATATCCCGTGACACTGCTGCTTTCGTCTCTGTGTGTTTAACAGAGGAGGACACTGAGATACTAGAAGGTTGAGCAATTTTGCTTGCCTTCCTCACACTTACATAGGAGAAAAGATTCAGTTCATGCAATTGTTTTAAAGACTAGTGATTTTCTTATATTGAAAAACAGTATTTTAATATTTTTAAGAAAAATTCAGAAACACATCAAGACTAATGCCTAAAATCTGAGAAATAGCCAATGTTTGTACCCTGATGTACCTTTTTTATTTTAATTTTATTTTATTAATTACACTTTATTCACTTTGTATCTGATGTATCTTTTAAAAAATCAGGACTATGCTGTTGACATATCATTGGGAAGCTTCTTTTTGTATTTTTATCATAAATTTAGTTTTTTCATATTTTATTACAAAAGGTATTTTAAAATAATGTTATTTATGAACATAGTTGAGCAAATATTCTAGTTGAAAGGTGGAGCATCTTTTGGGTATATGCCCAGGAACAGTATAGCTGGATCTTGAGGTAAGGCTAGTCTCAATTTTTTGAGAAAGCACCAGATTGATTTCCAAAGTGGTTGTATAAGTTTACATTCCCACTAGCAATGGAGGAAGGTTCACCATTCTTCACATCCTATCCAGCATGTTTTATCACTTGAACTTTTGATCTTAGCCATTCTGATAAGTGTAAGATGGAATCTCAGAGTTATTTTGATTTGCATTTCCCTGATGACTAAGGATGTTGAGCATTTCTTTAAGTGCTGCTCTGCCATTCATAGCAGCTTTACTTGTAATAGCCAGAATCTGGAAACAACCTAGATGTACCTCAATGGAGAAATGGATGCAGAAATTGTGGCACATTTACACGATGGAATACTACTCAGCTATTAAAAATAAGAAAATCATGAAATTTTCAGACAAATGGATGGAACTAGAAAAGGCCATCCTGAGTGAGGTAACCTAGAAACAGAAAGACAGGCATGGTATACACTCACTTATAAGCAGATATTAGCTGTATAATATAGGACAGCCATACTAAAATCTATAGACCTAAAGAAGCTAAACGCTAGTATAGGACCCTAAGGAGGATGCTTAAATCTCATTTAAAATGGCAAATAGCATCTGCCTCAATACCCTGCAGGGTAGAGCCTTTCAGAGGCCCTCTGTGTTAGGCTCGTATCCTGTTCCGTTTTCTCCCTCCTCCGATGTCCATCCTCTTTGCCTTTCTGAATGGGGATTGAGCATCTTAGCCAGAGTCCTCTTTCCTGATTAGTTTCCTTAGGTATACAGATTTTAGTGTGTTTATCCTATATTATATGTCTAATATCCTGCTGAAACTCATAGCCAAACTTTGGGCAGAGAGCAAGGAATCTTATGAAAGAAGTGGGAGATAGAAAGACCTGAAGAGGACAGGAACTCCACAAGGACAGCAACAGATCCAAAAAGTCTGGCACAGGGTTTTTTTTTTTTTTTTCTGAAACTGATACTCCAGCCAAGGACCACTCATGGAGATGGCCTGGAACCCCTGCACGGAGGTAGCCTATGGCAATTCAGTGTCCAAGTGGCCTCCATAGTAATGGAGACAGGGACTGTCTCTGACGTGAACTGATTGGCCTTTTCTTTTCTTTTTTTTTTTAATTTTATTTTTTTCTTATCAGTTACATTTTATTAACTCTGTATCCCAGCCGTGTCCTGATCCCTCATTCCCTCCCAATCCCTCCCTCCCTCCCTCATCTCCACCCTGCCCCTTTCCCAGTCCACTGATGGGGGGGGACCTCCTCCCCATTCATCTGATCCTGTTTTATCAGGTATCTTCAGGACTGGCTGCAAAGCTCTCTTCTGTGGCCTAACAGGACTGCTCCTCCCTTGGGGGGTGGGGAGGTCAAAGAGCCAGTCATTGAGTTCCTGTTAGAAATAGTCCTTGTTCCCCTCACTATGGGAAACCAATTGGTTACTGAGCTACCACAGGCTACATCTGAGCAGAGGTTCTAGGTTATATCCATACATGGTCCTTGGTTGAATGTCAGTCTCAGAAAAGACCCTGTGCCCAGATATATTTGGTCCTTGTGGAGCTCCTATCCTTTCCCCATCAGACTAACTCCCCTTCTTTCTTATGATTCCCAGTACTCTGCCAAAGATTTGGTCATGAGTCTTTGCTTTGAAAACACTGCTAGTTAGAGTCTTTCAAATGCGCTCAGTAAACTCCTGTCATACGTTCAATGCACATCCCATCTGTCTTTCTAAAAGAGGATTGATCATCTTACCCCATGTCCAGTCTCTTCATTATCTTTTTTTAGGTGTACAGATTTCATTATGTTTATCACATCTTATAGGTCTATATAAGTGAGTATATGCCGTGTTTGTCTTTCTCTTTCTGGGATATTTCACTCAGGATGATCTTTTCTAGATCCCACCATTGGCCTGCAAATTTCATGATTTCCTCCTTTTTGATTGCTGAGTAGTATTCCATTGTGTAAAAATATCACAATTTCTGTACCCATTCCTCCATTGATGGACATCTGGGTTGTTTCCAGGTTCTGGCTATTACAAATAAAGCTGCTATAAACATGGTTGAGCAAATATCCCTTTTGTGTACTTGAGCAAACTTTGGGTATATACCTAGCAGTGGTATAGCTGGGTCTTGAGGAAGCACTATTCCTAATTGTCTTAGAAAGCACCAGATAGATTTCCAGAGTGGTTGTACCAGTTTACATTCCCACCAGCAAGGGAGGAGGGTTCCCCTTTCTCCACAACCTCTCCAGCATGTGTTGTCCCTTGAGTTTTTCATCTTGGCCATTCTGATGGGTGTAAGGTTTAATCTCAGGGTCGTTTTGGATTTGCATTTCCCTGATGACTAATGAGGATGAGCATTTCTTTAAGTGTTTCTCTGCCATTCGATATTCCTCTGTCGAGAATTCTCTGTTTAGCTCTGTTCCCCATTTTTTAATTGGATTACTTGGTTTGCTGCTTTTCTGCTTCTTTAGTTCTTTGTATATACTCGATATTAGTCCTCTGTCAGATAAAGGGTTAGTGAAGATTCTTTCCCAATCTGTAGGCAGTCATTTTGTTTTGATGACAGTATCCACCACGACCAAGTAGGCTTCATCCCAAGCATGCAAGGGTGGTTCAACATACAGAAATCCATCAATGTAATCCACCTCATAAACAAACTGAAGGAGAAAAACCACATGATCATCTCCTTAGATGCTGAAAAAGCATTTGACAAAGTCCAACACCCATTCATGTTTAAAGTCTTGGAGAGATCAGGGATACAAGGCACATATCTAAACATAGTAAAGGCAATATACAGCAAGCCGATAGCCAACATCAAACTCAATGGAGAGAAACTTAAATCAATCCCACTGAAATCAGAGACAAGACAAGGCTGCCCACTCTCTCCATACCTCTTCAACATAGTACTTGAAGTCCTAGCCAGAGCAATAAGACAACTAAAGGAGATCAAGGGGATACAAATCGGAAAGGAAGAGGTCAAAGTGTCACTATTCGCAGATGATATTGATAGTATATATGAGCGACCCCAAAAATTCAACCAGAGAACTCCTCCAGTTGATAAACACCTTCAGCAAAGTGGCAGGATACAAAATCAACTCAAAAAAATCAGAAGCCCTCCTGTATACCAAAGACAAAAGGGCCCAGAAAGAAATTAGGGAAACAACACCCTTCACAATAGCCACTAACCACATAAAGTACCTTGGGGTGACACTAACCAAGCAAGTGAAAGACCTGTTTGAGAAAACTTCAAGTCTCTGAAGAAAGAAATTGAAGAAGATCTCAGAAGATAGAAAGATCTCCAGTGCTCATGGATTGGTAGGATTAACATTGTGAAAATGGCCATCCTGCCAAAAGCAATCTACAGATTCAATGCAATTCCCATCAAAATACCAACTCAATTCTTTACAGACCTTGAAAAAAGATCCTCAGCTTCATATGGAGAAACAAAAAACCCAGAATCTCCAAAACAATCCTGTACAACAACAGATCATCTGGAGGTATCTCCATCCCCGATCTCAAGCTGTACTACAGAGCAATAGTAATAAAAACTGCATGGTATTGGCATAAAAACAGAAAGGAGGATCAATGGAACCACACAGAAGACCCAGAAATAAACCCACATACCTATGAATACTCGATATTTGACAAAGAAGCCAAAACCATTCAATGGAAAAAAGACAGCATCTTCAACAAATGGTGCTGGTCCAACTGGATGTCCACATGCAGAAAAATGAAAATAGATCTATATTTATCACCCTGCACAAAACTAAAGTCCAAGTGGATCAAAGACCTCAACATAAAACCAGATACTCTAAATCTGTTAGAAGAAAAAGTGGGGAACAGCCTAGAACTCATTGGCACAGGAGACAACTTCCTGAACAGAACACCAACAGCACAGGCTCTAAGAGCAACAATCAATAAGTGGGACCTCATGAAACTGAAAAGCTTCTGGCCTTCTCTTTGATCACCTCCCCCTGAAGGGGGAGCAGCCTTACCAGGCCACAGAAAACAATGCAGCCACTCCTGATGAGACTTGATAGACTAGGATCAGAGGGAAGGGGAGGAGGACCTCCCTTATCAGTGGACTGGGAGAGGGACGTGGGTGGGGAAGAGGGAGGAGAGAGGGAGGTACAGGGGGCATACAAAGTGAATAAACTATAATTAATAAAAATAAATTAAATAAAAAATGACCAAAAAAAATGGCAAACAGGATAGACACCAGAAGCAGTGGAAGAGAATAAACAGGATGGGAGCCTATTATAGAGGGTCCTCTGAAAGCCTCCACCCAACGGGGGATGAAACCAGCCAAACTTTGGGCAGAGCACAAAAGTCTTATGCAAGAAGAGCGTGGGTGGGGGTATAAATATATGGAGGGGACAGGAGCCCCCAAGAAGACCAACAAAGCTAAAATATCTGAGCCCAGGGAGTCCTGCAGAGACTAATGCACAAACCAAGGATCATGTATGGAGAGAACCTAGACCCCCTGCTCAGATGTAGAAGATTGGCAGCTCAGTCTCCCTGTGGGTTCCCGAGTAAGGGGAGCAGGGGCTGGCTCTGTGATGAACTCCATTGCCTGCTCTTTGATGATCACCTGTCCCTGGCGATATGGCCTTGCCAGGCCACCGAGGTTGAGGATCCACACAGTCCTGATGATACTTGATAATCTATAGGCAGATGGTAGAGGAAGAGATCTTCCACTTTCAGGGGACTAAGGAAAGGGGATAGGAGAGCAGAGGAAGGGTGGTTGGAACTGGGAGGGGGTGAAGGGAGGGGGATTCGATAGCAGTATATAGTGAATAAATTGTAAAAAAAAAAAATTAAATTTAAATTTAAAAATAATGTTATTTATGTATCATTAAGCATTCAAATTTAAGGCAGACACCATTTACTCGTGTTCTTGGTTAATAAAGAGAAACACCATATTTGCATGTTTACTCTCTTTAGATCAAGGGAAACAGATTTCTTTCTATCCATTATAGGTTTACTGGAATTAGGAATTAGGTTCCTCCCCTGTTGATTTCCTGTCCTCCGTACTCACTCTGGCTGATTCCCTTCTTTCCCCTGAGACTACGTCTCCTGCTTTCACATTATATATATTCCACCACCACCTACTATTCCTATTTCCTGAGAGTATCTGGGATATGACTGTTTTGAGATGGTGAGTGATCAGATAACCTCTGAAGGTAGAAGATAATGCGACACACTGAAGCTGAAAGGATGGAGAGATATAGAAAGAGATGGGCAGCATTAGCTGTACGATTTTTGAACCTGATTTCCGATGACCTCTTATGTAGTCTGTACAGTACCAAAATCAGGGAGGAACTGAGGCAGATGAAGAAATGGAGTCGGGAATGCTAGGCTGATCTTGGACAGAAGACCTCCAAGTTCTTGGAAAGCCAGTCCAAGGTAGCAAGGTAGAAAGGTAGCAAAGGGGGCAATGAAAATCCTTTTGTAAAGTTTTCTTTTGGGAGTTTCTCTTTCCAAAGAAAAAGGATTATTATTAGTTTACCTTTTAGTTACCTTTTAGGTAATGCTTTACTGTGGTAGAACGTTGTGCTGAGGATTTGTTGGTAAGCTAGAAGTTTGACACAAAACATACCAACTAAGAAGCTAATATAAACTGAGTAACTTCAGAACATTAAAAATATGCAAGTATTAATGTGCGTATTTTATTGCCTTAGTGATGGCTAAGACTTCATGTAATTCTGTGTGTGTGCATGCGTGTGTGAGTGTGTGTGTGTGTGTGTGAGTGTGTGTAGCTCAGTCTGAATCTGAATACAAATGAAAAGGACAGCTATGGGGTGGAAGAAGTTACTTCCTGTGTAATATAGAAAAACTAACTGTGCCAGTAAAATAAATGAAAACGATATGTATTATTTATTTAACAAGAAAGGCTCAGAATCCAACTGTGGTTGCTCATACCTATTTTCTCGGCATTTGAGGAGAAGCAGCAGGAGGATCAGGAGTTTAAGGTCATCTTCGCTCTATAGCAAGTTCTAAGCGTACATGACAAAAACCAGCTGCAGAAGGTGTCATTTGTCTTCAGAGCTTCACTTCTAGTGCAGCTTGAGTACGTTAGCCACATCCATGCAATGCTCTAGTGAGAACATGAGTAGTCAAAATGCCCCCACGGAACAGCAACCTCACACGTACTTGGTCACATTACACACGCAATCACATGATCATCTTACAAACAGCTTCCCACGGCAACCTTACACACCCATTTCTGTTTCTATGTTCGTTCTCATCTAATAGTCAAAACTTATTCCTGTGATTTTATCACACTGGGCACGCCTGCTACACAACAGGGCCCCCTATGCCATCACTTCCTTCAAACTCCTCTGCGACATTTGTTATCAGAGAACTGCCAAGTAGTTCTATCAGGAAACTTAAAAACCAGCAATGATAGCATCTTTCTGATGCCCCTGTTCCCTAGGGGCTCCTGAACCCAGTCATTCACCTCTCCCCTCTGTGTGTCAGACAACAGCCTTGTCCCTGATTTACCCATGAGTGTGCTACAACTGAGCAAGGGTTCTAGGTCCTCTCCATGCGTGGTCCTTGCTTGATTTATCAGCCTCTAAACCCCCCCCCCCCCGTTCCCAGATTTTTTGGTTCTGTTGCTCACCTTGTGGAGCTCCTGCCCCCTCGAGGTCTTTATCTCCCCATTCTTCCATAAGATTCCCTGCACTCGGCCCGAAGTTTGGCTGTGAATTTTTCAATGTGAGCTTTAAAATTTTTGCATTGCTATAAACATGCAAACGAATGTGTGAAACAGACGCAAATACATTTCACTAGTTACACCAGCATGTAGCAAGTTACATATGTTCACCAATGCAACAGGCTACATGAATAGTTAGGCATCTAGCAATCCAAGCAGAGGCAATATTTACTGAATACCAGTTGTCATTGCCTACAAGCTTGAATCTGCTTCCTGACGACTGTTGCAAAACCCTAAGGAAATGCAAGCGTGTACACTGTTAGTTGAATGAGAAATGCTTGTTCTGTATATGGGATATGGTAAAGTCATTATCAGGGCTCATCATGCCAGAAACTGCGCAAGCCTAAGGAAGCATAATGGTAAATTCTGCTTGTAACATGAATGCTTTCTCTATCCCTCCCTCCCCCCACCCTTTTGCTTCTTTTGTTGTTTTTTGGTTGGGTTTTTTATTTCTTTTTTAGTTCATTTCCCACCTTCTTCACCTAGTCCATTTTGAGCAAAGAGTCAAATGAACTATTGTCCTTAAAATTTATAAGGTTTTCAAAAATGAAAAAGCATGTAAGAGGGTCATTTTTCTTCCACTGCTACCATAGTCATTCTAACTTTATCTCAGAGACCCAAGCTCTGTGTTAACTGCAGATGGTCATCAACAATGCCTATTCTCCAGGCCCTGCATACGAATGACCACTATTCTTTGCTTTGTCCAAGCCTCTCAAGTTTAAGAGGCCATCAGTTAATCTGTGCATGGAAGACACGTAAACAATGGAATGACTACTCTGGGATGTGATGTGTGTGTGTACATAGAGACCATACATATATATTTGACCATCGTATGTTACACCCTTCAATAAACATGAGATGTGTTTGTTTATTCGTTTGTCTTTAGTTGGGGATTTTCTCCTGTGCTGACAGCCCTCAGTGTTCACAGGAGATCAATTTTTGGACCTTGATATATATTGCAAACTCGATAGATGTTCCAGTCCTCGATATAAAATGCTGCAGTGTTCATGTATATACTGTGCATATGGACTGTGCATTTTAAACCATCTCCATATCACTAAATACACTTGCACAGTGTACATACCATGTAAACAATTATCATAAATATTGTTTAGGAAAGAATGACAAAGATATCTATGTAAATTCAGATGGATTTTTTGCACATATTTTCTGTCTGAATATTGTGGATTCCACAAGTGCAGGAAGCATACATGTTGAAAGCCAATTTAATCTGGAAATTTTACTCATCTCTAAAAAGGGTCAGTGTATGAGCCTGTGGATGTGTTATTTGGATTTTTGTAACAGTGATACTTAGCCTTTTGAAACAAAGTAGTTAACTCTCAACTTTTCATTAGTTTAGAGGCATATTGATTAATATCCAAACATACATATATGTAACCTGGGTAGAATACACATGTCATGAGAGACATGTGAGTCAAGAATAAGATAATTGTGTGTATATCAGGGTATCTTCTTTATCATAAGTAAGTTTGGAGGTGAGAAAGAATATAATCTGGTGATTAGATTGTCTGGGGCTTGTAGCAGGGATAAAAAACAGAAAGCACCCATTAACTTCTCAAACAGCAGCGTGTAGAGCGTGGAATTCTTCCCCAGGTTTATATAACAACATGGGAAGATTTCTGGTTTTGTACTCACAAGTAATGCCTTCCTCTCTTTGCTAAAAGGTCACAGTCAGTCTGAGACTCCTACAATTTCTTAGCTCAGGCTTTGGGAGCAATACAGCTCATGATATTCATTTGAGAACCCAGGAGCTCATGGCTTGTTCTTTCTCTGTTTTAAGCTTTCCCATGTTGTACTTGTGTGTTCATGTATAGTTCAGTGTGTAGGGCAGAAAGTATAAATAAAAGGTCTTCCCAGAATTAAAGTTCAAAATCTGTATTTTTAAGGAAAATTATTTTTAGACTTTATGGAGAAAAGAAAATTTAAGCAAAATGATAGCCGCAAATTACTTTGTATTAGAAATATATTCCCCAGTGAAGCTGTTTATCTTTACCTTGTTCAGTCTCAAAGGGGTCTAGCTTCTACTGACAGGTAGTCTGTTTCAGTGTCCAGTTTGTGAATTATTCAGTTTTGTTGCTTTTTTTCTTCCTTCCTTTTTCTTTTGTTTCCCGTAAGCTCTGAGGACTTACAATTTTGTAACAGCAAGAAGAAAGCAGGGGAAATAGAAAGTGTAAAACAACTTCAGGACTATTTTTAATCTAAAAATATTTCATGCTACCACTTTAACTGTGCCAGCACACCATACACCTGTTTGAATATAGGAAGCAGAAGAAATTTTTTTTCTTTCTCTCTACTCAGAAATAATTAAGGTTCTTTCCTTACTGTAATAATTTGAAATAAATAAATTTTGAGCCTGCTTCCTACCTACATGTGGAATGCTGTGTAGCCTGACTCAGATTTCAAGAGCAAGTTGCAATAAGAAGCCACACTGGAGCACATAGTTTTCATCTTTGAGTTATCCCTCAAGGACAGAACCTGAAAATACCCAAATAATGTTTTATGAAGAACTAGAAGTAAATTTTTTAATAATACTTAATATGGTATGAGGACAAAAATTCAAGTAGATTAAAGAGACTGAGCTCACTGCATAAAAAGCCGTTGCTCTGCTCTCTGTATTGATCTTTTTTTCTCTCAATTAAGAGTGGTTGATTTCAACCTCATGGGGTGTTCTCAGACAGAGATTCCCTGAATGGGGCCTTCAGAGCAGAAGGGTCAGTACTACCTTAGAAACTATGGGGTACCAAGTCCCAGCTGCTGGGTCTGAAACTCTGGGGATGGGGTCAATACTTAGGGCTTGGGCCAATGTTCCAGTTGACTCTAAGGCAGGCTAAAGCTGCCAGTGGCAGTTCTAAATGTTAACGAAGAGTATGCATGTAAAAAGAGAAGTGTTTTGATGACTATAATGTATGATCCAGATATTCATTGCTATTGTGGTGATGTAATGGATTTTATCAGCAAACATTTACACACAGAATGGAGCTACTTAGATCCTACAAGAGTGAATACATATAGGCCTAGCATCAAATACATTTAATTTGAAAGAAGTTAACAGGAAACTGATTGCTGAAATACTATGTAATTAAGCACCATCAGGACAGCATGGTACCAAACGTGGAATGTCTAAGTCAGGCTAGGACACAAAAGAAAGTCTCCAGAGGTCAATAGCAATTGGTCTCTGGCATTAAGGGGGTAACTACTAGCTACCTAATTGAATAAGAAATGAGGCCATCTCCCAGCCATTGACAGTAGAGGTCATGAAAAGTCCTGGAGTGAAGCGTATCCCTCGATGAAGGGACTTTGCACAAGTATAAGGGGGGCTGTGAGCCTTAATAAAACTGAGATCAAAGCTGCGCATCCCATTTCAGGAAAGGCTTTTTACACAAAGCCATTTCACCTGGCAGGATACTGTAAGAACTAAAAACATAGAGCAGATTTTTAGTCAGAGAAATTGTTTAATGTAACATTAGTCTGGAGACCAGAAACCCAGTTGGAACCTATTTCCATACCAAAGTGACTGGGGTCTTTAGCCAGCCCCAAGAGCAGAAATGAAATGGAGCTGAAGCACATAAACAGTTTATGAGGTAAAATTAATGATACCTGATGATGGCAATGAAATTGAAGGAGCAAATATAGGAATGTGTTGAGTTTTCCAACTTACAAACTTTGTGTGTGTGTGTGTGTGTGTGTGTGTGTGTGTGTGTGTGTGTGTGTGTGCCAGAAGTCAACTTCAGGTGTTGTTGCACAGGACCCTTGTTTTGTGAGACAGGGTCTCTCACTGGCCCCAAGAATTCAGTAATTTCTATGCCTATAGTGCTGGGATTACAAGCAGGCATCGCCATGTCTGGCTTTTTACCGGGGTGCTGAAAATTGAACCCCAGTCCTCACTTTACCAACCAAGACTGTCATCCCTCCCCCAATATTTTAAAACACAGAATTTTTATTTTATTTCCTTCCTGGTAGGCCATGACACTTTAAAGTAAGCTGAAGATTCTTTTTGATTCATACGTAATAGAAATCACACAAATATATGCATTCTCAATTCTCTGAATCCTTGGTAAGTATTAGATAAAATCTCATTGACATACACACTTTCTTTTAAATTAAATATTCACATAACAATATCTTTATAAAGTAACCCTGCCTCTGAACTCTCTTTTGTTTTCTTCAAATTGATTAAAACAAATATAAAGAAGCTAAGCTTGGCATTATTGCTGTAAACAAGAATTCAGTTCATTTGAAGAGCCAGAACAGCCTCTGCTGAGTCCATGAACACAAGCTCAGCAAGTGCTCCTGATCTGCCCTGGCAGTCTGACAAATGAGGCGCAGCGTACACACAAATGACAAGAAGGACAAGATGAGTTTGTGTTCCAGGTGTGGGAAAGTAATGAATGGGTGTTGCCAAGCACGCCCTGAAATGAGCTCTTCCAGTGACACCTTGGGGAGAGCTTGCTAATAGCAGAAGACCTACTGCAATTTAAGAAAGATTAGTGTGTTGGCTGTAGCTGAAGGAATCTAATTATATTTTATTTCTCCCTTTCTCCTCTTTGTATAAAAAAACAGACCCATATGCATGAGTGGAGCAGGATGTTTATCTTTTTCTTTCAGGTGGGCTCCGCCTAATATTATAAATTTTGGAAAACATTCGGGAGCTAATTAGTCATGGGGGAAATTAGTCCAAGCAAATTAATCACTGCAATTCAGTTGTACCATTCTGTGGCTCAGAGATTATTTAGTGGCTCCTCCTCCTCCTTTCTTACCTTCTATTATAATAAATTCATCCATGATACTAACATGCCCTGCCAAGGGATTGCCTCTGGTTTCCCATTTTCTTGATACAGTCCTTGCCCATCATCCAGGAAAGACTTACATTGAGCAAAACTCTCCAGGTTCTTCTTCTTCTTTTTTTTTTTCCTGCAGGAGAAATTGTAGTGTGTAGAAATACATCTCAATGCCTGTCTCTTTCTTGCCTGTATACCTGCATCAAGAATTTAAAGATTATGCTATTTGAGGATGTTTTTTAATATTTTATTACTATTATTAATTACACTTTATTCATTTTGTACCCCCCCCCTCCCAATCCCCTCCTCCCCTCCCAATCCTACCCTTCCTCCTCTTTCTGCATGCATGCACCTCCCCAAGTCCACTGATAGGGGAGGTCCTCTTCTCCTTCTTTCTGATCTTAGACTATCAGTTCTCATCAGAAGTGGCTGCGTTGTCATCTTCTGTGGCCTGGTAAGGCTGCTCCCCCCTCAGGGGGAGATGATCAAAGAGGATGTTTTTAATAAGCCTTGAAATCAGAAGATGTAACAATGACCCTAGTTGTTCTTATGTTGTCACTAAATGTCCCTGAAGGGATTGGGGTCAACACTTATCAGATTTAGTTAAAAGCTGAGACTATTAAGACATGGAACAGAATTTTAGTGGTGAACACTCATGACTAGAATTAATGTGAAAAAGTAAAATATTCTATAAGCAACAGCTTGGCACAGCACGTGACAGTATAAGCTCATGTTTCTTTTTTTGTGTGTGTAATCTCCCAGAAATTCTGGAAGTTCTTCTTGCAGCTTTCTGTAACTGAGCCTGAAGTGTCTGAATTTCACAAAGCCATGGAGCTAGAGAGCAGACCATTTTTACCTCGTGTCCAGGTCCTCCTCTGTGTCCCCTTCATCCCACCACACACTTGCCCTACACTTCTGTAATCTCAGATGTTCTAGGTAAGGCTTAATGTGACAAAGAGACCATCCAGATCAGACTTTTCTCCGAACTGTGAATAATAAGTAAATTATTATAGTAATTTAATAGTAAATTATTATAGTAATTTAATAAGTAAAACTATAGTACCAATTACCAATATATCCAACTACACTCCATATATTAACTTGAGAAATGCCATGGGAAGAGAGCATATGTGGCTGAAACAAGACAGTCTGAAGAGTCACCATGGAAAGTTTTTTAGCATGATTTCCTTGGAGATGTAAAACTCAGTTTCTCCATACATTCATTTTATCAAAGATGAAACAGATAAATATTTCCTAATTTGTAATACGCTAAGTGTGGACTGTAAATGTGAAGCCATACTGCCTCCTCCGAGCAAAAGTGACATGTGTGCATTTAATAGCTACAAGCTGTTGCTTTAAAAGCACTAAATAAAAGGACATAAGCCTATCTCCTATAGTGCTAAGTCATGAATCTAGTCAGCAGTATATCGAAATTCACACTGCTCCTGTCCTTCTCCAGAGGACAGAGTTTAGAGCTCAACTCTCATAACTCCAGCTCTATAGAAGCCAATGCCCTCTTCTGGCCACTGGGAGCCTACAACATATGTATCATACACTCACATAAGTAAATTTTTTTTTTAAAAATCTCTTAAATCATCTTGGTCAAAAGTGATAAAGAAAGTCATAGATTCAAAGCCAAAAGCCTAAGTGTGGAGAATTGAACTGAGGAAATGAGGAAAGACTGTAGAGATAATCACCATTTCTCCATCTCTCAGTGATTTCCTGTTCTCTGTCTTCCTATTAGTCAACTACATCCGCAGAATGGCTTTTCCAGATAAACAGTACCAAGGGGACATTCTGAGCTTGCAAGAGAGTTCCAAGCATGCTTCCTCTTTCACATCAGAGTTGAGGAAAAATTTCCTTAAGGATAAATAGTCATCAAAGCATTCACCTCTGTTACCAAGCATTTGCATGGACCTATATCACTGTCCATTTATAAAGCCATCTCTGCTGACTGGGAATATGTATGCTGATGTCTCCATCCTTCCGAGTGGGATTTGGCAATGTTGGAGATTAGATGGTCCTACTCCGCCAAAAATAAAGGAAAGCTATCGAGTTCAATGGCAGAGAGATTGGTGAAATGACTTTATTGGAAGTACCCGCAATGCTGACTATAATTGGATCGTAGTTTGTACTTTAAATTTGTAAGAAGAAGATTGAAATGTAGGACTTACTATATATGCCAAGTAACAGTAAAAATGCAACCATAAAACTAAATAAATCAGATTTTTAATGTATTTTTTCTAGTGAGCTCTTTAAATAAAACTAAATGTTTGTAAGCTGACTGCAATTAAAATAACATAATTAACAATTCAAAGTTATTAGGCCTATTTTCTTTCTTCTTGGCATGGAAAAAAACGTATGGAGAAACTCATGCACAGAGGTAGGCAGGGAAAGAGACATATTATAATCCAGCATTCTGAATTAGGATGATATATATTAGGTTAGCACCAGTATTACATAATGTTCATGGCCTTTATAGATACTTTGGCATAATTTGGTAAAACCAAAAATACTTTGTTTTATACAAGAGGAAAAATCATGTTTGTTTTCAGCCTTGCCTAGACATAAAGTAGCTAAATAATTCCTATAACATTTTGGTCTTTGATTTTCAAGGTATATGATGAATCTTTGTCCTATTCTCTATTGGAACACATTTCTAGCCTCAGGCAATTATGCCACAGTTCCACATCTGCCAAGTTGCTGGGCCATACACCCAGATACTATCTCTGACTAGAGTATCCCTGTCTGGATCGTTTTTCTTTGTGGGTAGCCTTATAACTCCACAGTTCATTCACTTTTCCTGCCTCATTTCTCTCACAAGAGCCTTCGCCCTTCACTTCTGACAAGTAGAAAATCACCCAGACCCTACTAATTTACAGTCTTCATCTTGGGGTGTTAGACATCATTTCTTTTTTTATTTGTTATTCTAATCTTACTGACTCAGTAATAAGAAAGACTCCTTATAAAAATGATGATGAAAGTGATGCAGGGTTGACCTACTTTTTAAATTATTTTGTTTATGTTTCTTCTACCTCTTCCTCCATTTTCCTCCCCAATCCCTTCCAGCACCCCAATACTGAGTAGGAGAGAAAGGTTAGGCTGCTGACTAGGGTTGTCAGGTTTCTGTGGGAAGTCCAATCCTCTTTTCAGGATATCTTTAACTTCTCAGTTGACTGTATTAACAGCAACCAGGAGTAGCAGGGAGGAGCACCCAGCAGCCTTCTTTCTTCTCGGAGCCCCCTTTCTCTCATTGGGTCCTGGCATTTATTCCCTGTCAGAGTCCTCAGAATTAAACTCTCAGCAGCTGTCAAAGGGCCCCCTTCTGAACCTGCACTAGGCTAATTGTTTGATGCTGTGGACAATCTGAATCAGTCTCATCTCCTACCTCTGGGATCAAAACAAAACCATGTTTACATCCACAACATGCTAGTATTTTCTTCTAAAAACATTTTAATAGCTGTAATAGCAATTTACGGTAAGCTTGGAGGAAATGAGCCCACTTGTCTGCAGTTAGAACAGAGAAAATATTGTTACTGACTGTAGTTCTTCGGGATAGGCAGGAGAAAGTTATTTCTGCGCTGTTGCTGGAAGAACTGGAAGATACCATCCTGGCATGGTATTGATGCTGTCCTCAGGATCTGGTTCAAAGGCGGAGGACCACCCTGCCATGGAAAAGTTACAGAAGTCTAGGGATCAAATTGCTATAATTACTTCAAACTGGTTTTTCCTTAGAGGAGGTTTTGTTTGAGAAACAGATATGAAAACACATTAAATGTTCTGAAGTCTTTCTGCAACCCTGTAAACGTTTATCCTTCTTTCTCTCCCCCCCCCCATTCATTCCTCCAGGTTTTACATAAATATCACTATCTAAACATAGAGGTAGATGGACAGCAGACGTAGACGAATGATGAGCTGAAATGCAGATACTCAGACAGCTAATCGGAATAGTTCATGCTACCTCTCCAAAGGTTTTGACTTTTCCCATTATTTTTTCAAGTGGCATTCTCAGACATTTCCGTAGATTTTAGCTCTGTAGACATACTCTGCTTTAAAACAGGTATTTCTATTGCCCTGACACCAGAGTTATGGCACTCTTAGAATCTTAAGGAACCAAGTTAAGCCACACTGAACTCAGTCAGAACTGACACAGAATACGTAAACATCTGTAAGCAACACCAGCACACAGATGTGAAAGACTGCCAGGTGGTACCCATTGTTGAATGGGGACTGGCAAAAAGGCACAGAAGACTTGCAGTCTTCAGTATTGTGAGACTAGAAAGTAAATACTCCGAATTCAATGTATCTGTTGATCCATCTGAACTTCAGAAAGTTCAAAACTATACAATTGTGCTTGGTTTCTACTTTTTAAGGAATATTAGCTAAACAAAGGAGAACTACCTAATGACTTTCTAGAACCAGAAAATAGGACTTTTTATTCAGTCAGTTCAAGTTTTGAGAATGAGTTGCTTTCACAACTTTTCAAATTTCAAAGGGAGACTGATAGAAAGCATGTGCTCATAGATTGTCCTAGTTAGGGTTACTATTGCTGTGATGAGACGCCAAGGTGGGAAGTAAAGGTTTCTTTGATTTATTCTTCCACCTCACTGTTCATCAGAAGAAGTCAGGACAGGAACTCAAATAGGTCAGAAACCTGGAGAAACAGCCCTTGGAGAGATGCTGCTTACTAGCTTGTTCCATATGGCTTGTTCAGCCTCCTTTTTATAGAACCTAGGACCACCATGCCAGGTGTGGCCGCAGTCTCGATGGGCTGGGCCCCCTCGTATCAACCCCATCAGTATCCCACAGGCTTGCCAACAACTGGTCTTCCAGAGGCATTTACTCATCTGAGGCTTTCTCTTCTCCGGTGTCTCTAACTTGTGTCATGTTGACATAAAACTAGCCAGGACAGTAAACAATGCTTCTGATACACAGATTTAAACACACATATTCAAAAGTTAGTTTTAAACTAATTTGCTAGTATGTTTCCAAACCACTTCAATTGTGTCTCACTGTTTCTACTAAATGTAAATATGGATATTAACTTTTATATTAGTTTGGGGATTCATTATACCAGAAAAAAAAATTACTTAGAAAAAAAATGTTCCTCTGGGCATAGCGGCACTGGCCTTAATTCCACCCTTTGAGAGATAGAGGCAGGTGGACATCTGGGTGAGATCAAGGTCTAAATAATGATTTAGAAGTCAGTCAGTGCCGTGCACACAGAAAAAGAGAGATAGAGAAGAAGGGGAAGAGGGATATATATATATATATATATATATAGAGAGAGAGAGAGAGACAGAGAGAGACAGAGAGAGACAGAGAAGAGACACAGAGAGAGAGAGAGAGACAGAGACAGACAGAGAGAGAAAAACAGAAACAGAGAGAGAGGCAGGAAGAGAGAGAGAGTCACAAGCAAATAAACATGTCCCTCAAAAGAGCAATCTGGTTGCAGATTCTAATGTTCTGAGGATAATCTATTCCAATGTGATGAGTTTGCCATTTATATTCCTGAATAAAATAGGTTATGGAAGTCTGGTGTCATCTGAATAATTTTTGCTAAGGTACAAATGATATTAATCTAAATTCATTTTAAATCTAAGTGATTGAAGATTTCTCATCTCTTTGTGATTAGAAATGCATTTACTCTGCTGTATATGTATACTTCGAATCTTTGCTGTATTATCTGAAAGAACTTAATCTCTTCACTTCCAAAAACATGAGGGCTGAAGAGGAATCTTGGATGATCATGTGTTTACCTTTTTCTTTTAATAGCAAACACTTTTTAATAATATTTTGTTTTTTATTTTTTAAACTAACTACAGTTTATTCACTTTGTATCCCAGCTGTAGCCCCCTCCTTCATTCCCTCCCAATCCCACCTTCCTTCCCTCATCTCTTCCCATGCCCCTCTGCAATCCACTACTAGGGGAGGTCCTCCTCCCCTTCCATCTGACCCTAGTCTATCAGGCCTCATCAGGAGTGGCTGCATTGTCTTCCTCTGTGGCCTGGTAAGGCTGCTCCCCCCCTCAGGGGGAAGTGATCACAGAGTTCATGTCAGAAACAGTCCCTGTTTCCCCTTACTAAGGAACCCACATGGATACTGAGCTGCCATGGGCTACATCTGTTTTTACCTTTTCAGCATGGGGCCCAATATACAATCCCTAGAGCCTTGCTTTAAAAAAAAAAAAAAAATGGTTCTTGGCGGTATGCTTGGCATTCCAGTATTGAAGGGACAAGAGCAGGTAAATTCTGAATTTCCCCAATCCAGACGAGCTTATTTGTCAAAGTTTCAGGCCAGTGAGAGACTCTATCTCAAAAACAGGTACACGCCACCAGAGAAGTATCCAAACTTGTCTACTGTTTCCATCCTCATGCACATACATGTGTACATAAAGATAGTCATCCAGCATGAGAGGTTTTGAGTTTGAGAAAAGTGAGAAATAAGATAAAATGGCAATGGCTATTAGTGGGGAAAAAAAAGTTAATATTTGTAACAAACAAAAAATGTGTAAAAGCCAAGATCCACATTTCAAAATCCACAAGGAGAAAGATTACAACAAAATCATATTATACGAAACATGAAAATAATATCATATAACATTTTCCTGTTGACTTTACGCTTTGGCTTCTTAGCCAGTTTTCTCATATTCCTGTTATCTCCAGGTTTCTAGACCACCATCAATGTCACTATGATTCTGTTCACGTAAGCCCTCCCTCTTTGGTTTTTATCTGTTTTCTGCTCTCACATGCTGTTCTTTTCCAGGTGTGGACAAGGATGGACAGGAAATCGGTGTCACATCAGGTCCAATCTTTCCACTGCGGATGCCGTGGACGCCCAGAACTGTAGGTAACATGAGTGAACAAGAACTTGGGATCTTTAAAGTTTTTTAATCATGTTCATCCCTTTTGTGGGTTTGAAATTCTAGACATATGGAGTCTACTGGGCATCGGCTTCGGGCTCCTCGTGGCTCACGTTGCAGTGGCCGTCTGGTGCTGTCTTGCACACAGAAGACCAGTGAGGTAAGTCATGCCTTCTAGCTCTGAGTAAAACACGCACAGTGGGAAGATCTCTGCAACATTTCCTCTGTTTTACTTTCCTTTCATCCTTAAGTAAATGGAAAAAGTTCTTATGTTTCTATACTTTGGGGCTTCTTTTTCTGGACAGAAACAATCACTACTTTCTAATAAAAAATGTGCTTTTTACTTACAATAAAGAAAATGGAGCATCATTCAACACTAAAAGATCTGGTTATATTGTATCCTGTGGTGTCCAGAAATGGCCTCAGATTTGTAAGGTAGACCCTTTTCTAGCTTCCACATAGAGGATGGCCTCTCAGCACTGTGTTCCAGCCAATACTCCGATCCTCCACGCAGCACACACAACAGAAGCTAAGATCTGCTAGACACAAAGTGCTGGGTCCAAGGATAACTTAGAGCCTCTCACAGAGTACAGAGCTACTAAGAACACTGTGAGTTTCCAACACACCTACCTCTTCCCATTACGGCAATATGTCCCAGAGCTACTGATGACAAGCCACTTTCTCTGTATTATTCCCATGTCTTGCTTGATGAAATTCTCTCAGGTCTCCAACTCTAATCATATAAATTAGCAAATATCCATCTTCATATCATGCATTAAGGGGAATCAGTTACAAAACGATGGCATTCACTAATAAAAACACATTTTAACTCTATTTGCACCCACAGTTTATATTCATGAAATAATTTTTCAATTGTTTTCTATGTTCTTAAACTACTACCAGGCAGTATTTGTAGACAGATATGAATGAGAAGCAGTTTAGAATTAAAAGAGCTTATAATGTAAATGAAGAAATAGACTCATAAACCTCAAGTGAAACATTGATTGTGTATATGTGTACATATGTATGTATACATATATATGTATAGATATATCCATATATGCATGTTTACACATATGTATATGTGTACATATATACATATATATGTATATTTATATACATACATATATGCATAGATCTATACATATATATGTATACATACATATATAGGCATATATACTACACACAACCAATATGTACATATATAAAGATCTATGTATATGTATAGATCTATACATATATGTACATACATATATGTATGAATATATATATGTGTGTGAATGTATACATATATATGTATGCATACGTATATACATACATATATATGCACATATATGAGTTGAGAGCTTCCAGTGTGTCTGTGTGTAGGGTGTGGTGGAGATGAGGGTGTGTCAGGTCTGGCAAACTAGAAACCGGTAGCGCCGGCCGGCAGACTGGAATTTCAAGTCAGAGTTGAAGGAACACCCTTGAACCCTAAATCCCCAGCACGGCAGATAGGCTGGAAACTGAGACAGAGTTTCTAGGCTGTTGCAAGTAAATTTTGGGAGCCTATGCCACAGTGTAATAGTCACAGGTCTTTTCTAGTTCTTGGTTATTTGTGGCGTGTGTGTGCAGATGTGCATGCAGGTGTATAAATGTGTGTAGATGACAGAAGTTGCTCACCCCCTTTCTTTTGCTCTTCACCCCATCCTTTGTTAAATCGACCTCTGTTTTCTGATCCAACTTGTTTTAATTTTTCCTCTGTTTTTAAAAGGTATTTAATATTTAAATGGAATCATTAAATATTCATTTCTGCATGCAGATGAAGTCCAAATATTATCATCATGGAGGCCGAAACCAGATAAAAATCCACAAACAAACAAGCAGAAACCAAAATAACAGTTGCAGTCAGCAGTCAGTTAGCAGAGCGTCCCCACCTCCCACAGGGTGATCAGTTCCTTGGCTTCTGCTTCTGCCTACAACATGAACGCAAACCTAACAAAAGAGGATGCTGATGTTTCAGATCCAGACCCCAGGATCACCATCCTCCTACCCTAAGTGGAAGCATGGGTCAGTTGCTAAGGCTGCAGCGAGGAAAGGGGAGGGAGAAATGGTGGTTGCTGTGGGCTTCAAAGAGGATTTGATGAAGTGTTAAAAAGTGAAAGTGGACTCAAAGTTATGTGTGATGATAGGCCAAGCTGTGAGAAGTGGGCTGAGGAGGAAAGCAGTTAATAGCCTATGGTGAAGGTGAAAGATACAGCAAAGTTTGCTAAGTAGAACAGAAGAGCACATTCAAGGTATTCTCACTGTGGTTTTTTTTTTTTTGTTTTTGTTTTTCTTTTTTTGTGGCTTTCTTTGTGACACAGTGGACTTTGCACATTCTAGGTTATAGCCCTTCCCTAACTCCTGTGTGTGTGTGTGTGTGTGTGTGTGTGTGTGTGTGTGTGTGTGGTATTTTTTTAAAATCAGTTTCAAAGTTTCATAGTTGATGCTTGCCTTCACTCTTTCTTAACCCCTTTTCCCCCAATCCCTTCTTAAACCCTTCCTACCCCAAAGTTTTTCCTCCCACTTTCAGGTCATATGTGTCCTGTCTCTCCACTTGTCCCTGAAAGCCTCATTTTCCCCTTCTTATAGACATGGACCCCTTTCTGGTTTCTGGTTTCGTGGTGACTACACAAACTCACTCCTATATAAATAAAACACATGTGAAAATTAGAAGTTGGGGTCCTCATATGAGAAAGGACATATGACATTTGTCTTTTTGAGCCTTCACTTATTATAACAGCTTTCAATAAATTTCAAGTTTTCCACTTTTCCATATTTCAGCTAATTTGGATGGCAGACTAGGGCTGTCCTTCTTCCCTCAGAGCTCCATGCACATCCCGCCAGAGGGAGGACACTGGCTTGAACACGATGAGCAGGGCCACTCTTTGGTCAAGGATGTTGGAGTAGCTACACTGCCATGCTACCTTCAAACAGACCCTTTTGTGTTTTTTCCAATGCCGCATTCTCTTCCTCGTCTTGCTGTTTTCTATTTCTAATTCCCAAACTTTATGTCAAAAGTTGTTAGTCTGTATTGCCACCAAATCCAAATCCATTCAAGGCAGTAGTCTCAGTTTGTTATCCATATATGTACTCATCCACCCAATTCACAGCCCACAGTGACGCCAGTGGAAGTCTTACTCCCTGAATGGAGAAAATCCTCTAAGGAAGCAGCTCTAGCCCCGTGAGATGGCTCATGGGGAGATGCGCTTGCTGCCAATATTGATGACCTGAGTGTGATCCCAGGAATCTACATGAGGAAGGGAGAAAGCGGACCCTTCAAGTTTTCTCTGCCCACAGGCTCCCTCACCCCTGACACACATAAAATTATAAAGGAACCAGTCTAACCCAGACCTGACTGAACCTGAGGAACTACTGACATCTTCTACTGGAGGTTTCTCAGGAAAGAAAATGGCCTCCCCTGAGGGAGTAAAAGAAGGGTAACCTGAAAATGGAGCCTCCAACCCCCACGGAGGTTTGTCTAAAATATTTGAGATGAGCTAGGATGAGCAGGGGGTGTGTGATACATCTTTACAGTGTTTCCCCTCTTCTCTCCCTCCCTTTTTTCTCCCTTCATGTTTCTCTCCCTTCCTCTCACTCTCTGTGCTACTAACCTTTCTTCCCCACTCATTTCCTCTCTCCTCCACTCACTTTCCCCTCTATTTTCTCCCTTACTCACTCAGTAGGTATGCCTCTCCTTTTACTTAAGTCAGATGATCTTAAAACTTCTATAATTTTCACTGGTTTGACATATTTGATATTTCTTGAAATTATTATTTGTGTGTGTGCTGTGTGTGTATGTTCACATGAGTGTAGGGTAATTGTATGTGTCTATTCATATGTGTATGCAGGTGTGCCTTGGATATGTGGGCACACATGTAGAGAGGTCAGAGGTCTACTACAGGTGCCCTCATTGATAACTCTGCGCCTTATTTTAAAATTTATTGTTTGAAAATTTTATATATAAATTTAATGTTTTTTTTTTAATCAAACCCACCTCCCACTCCCTTCCTTTCGACTCCTATTGTACAGCAGCATCATGTTTCAATTGCAAATTCATATATTGTTCTTAACATCCACTGAATTCACTCAGTGCTGTCAGTGTTAGTGTGGTGTACAGTCATCCCCTGGGACATGGGCAGCCTACCAGGAACAGCATCCATGGAAGACAAACTCACTCCTACAGTGGTTCTCACGGCCAGCAGTTCTTCGGTGAGTGGAAGGACAGTGTCCTTAGCAATCCCTTTTCACCCATGCTGAGCTTTTTGCTCGCTTGATCTTACGCAGGTCCTGTCACTCACAGCTGCTACGGGCTTGTGTGTGCAAGGATATGCCCTGTCTGAAGAAGACATTCATAGCACTCACCTAGGACCTCTAGCTCTTTCAATCTTTCAGTAACCCTCTTCCAGGATGACATCTGAATCTTCTGGGGAAAAATGTGATATAGATGACCAACTGGGTAATCCACTGTCTCTTATTCTCTACATTTTTACCAGTTGCATGTCTCTCTGTATTAATCACCATCTAATACAAAAGAAATTTCTCTAATAAGTACTGAGAGTCTAATGACTCTTGGGTTAAAAGATGATTATTTAGTATTTAGGGAAGTTTAATACTATGTCTCATTAACAGAACAATAGTAGGAGATTTTCTTCTAGAGCCTATAACCTACACAGCCAAGGGTTTGGGCCCATTTAACAGTGTTCTGTCTTAATTACCATACATGGGTTTGACAGTGCCTGTCCCTGATACCATAGGCTATCAGAAAACAAAAGCACATTTCTAGGTTTGGGTTGCCTCCCTTAAGTTGCTGGTCAATAGAATCTCAATGAACCCCTATATAATACAAGCTATTGTAACTGGCCTTGATTACCCACCAGAACTTGTTAGTAAGGTTTTATTGTTGAAGATTCCATATATGTACTTTAGCCATAGGAAATAAATAAATCAAGCTGTAACTGCCCTGAGCTTCATCCTTACTGGCTGGCTACTTTTCATAGTGCCAGAAGGTGTGAAGCACAACACTAATAGGGAAGAAAAATATTCAATAGTTTTACCTAACCATGAACCATTCAAGTTGCAATAAAAGCCATCCCATTAACATATGATCATTAGATGAATACTCCCACGATCTGATTGTTTTCTGATTGGAGTTAAGACCTGTTCCCTGACATCTTATCCTTTTAGACATGGTATCTCACTTAATCCTGGATCTTATCAATTCAAATAGGGTGGCAAGCCAATGATCGAGAAGAATCCATCTGTCTTCCGTTCATTTTTCATGTGGGTATAAGGGATGTGAACAGTTTTTTTATGTTTGTATGTCAGGCACTTTACCAACTGAGACATGACCTCAGATCTTCATGGAATTATTTTTAAGGAACCTCTATAATATCTAATATTTTATATATTAAGCTTGCAAAAATAAAAAATATAGAAACTAAGTGAAAACATTAAGAGTGTGCTGAAGAGTGAAATATAGCTCACTCAGAAGCATGTTCACACACAAGCTTGAGCCCCTGAGCTTGATTCCCAGAACTCATATTAAAAACTCCAGTGTGATAAACAGTCAGTGCAATCCTAAGCTGAAGAATTGGAGCCAGGAAGACCCCTCAGCTCACTGTCCAGTCATCCTAGTCCACATGGTGGGTTTTAGGCCAGTGGCAGAGATAAGCTACTCATTCCTATTTGGTTTTGATATCATTCAAATATGTCCTTCCATCCTGTCAATATTAGTTAATTAAAATACTATTCTCAGCAGTGCTATTATAGAACTCATTATATGGCTTTGTAACAGCGATTTCCATATTATAGTCCAAGTCTTTATGTCACAGCATGTAAAATTTCCTGCATAATTGATACCTAATATGTAATAATAGATGATTAGTTATGCTGTCTTGAGTGGAACCATCACAAAAAAAAAAAATACTTAGAGCCAATCAAACAAAAATATTACTATGGAATTTCACAACAATTTACTTTTGCCCTAAAGTTATATGAAATATTTAGCCAGGAGATGATTAAGTAAAATAACAATGGCTTACTTGAAAATAATGCCAAAATCCAAAATACACAAAAATTCATTTAAGCAAGAAAGTATCACCCTCTACAAGAAAGCCTTGACTTAAGATTTTTATTAAATGTTGTAAAAAGAATCTGTGGCTCAAGAGACCCTTCAGTAACCTGAAAGAAAAATTTAATTAATTTTTTTAAAAATAGAATGTGGAGACTCGGTGCTCAGACAATGCTAAGGACAGGAAAATGACAAAGTTGCTGTTAGAGATTTCATTTCCTAGAGGTTTTTATAGTTTCCATGACCTTTGTATTATCTACTTGTCCCTTTGACTGCAGGGAAAAAGAAAGCAGACCCAGCTATCTTAATCAAAATGAAGAGTTAATACAAGACACAGGGTGTTTGTGAGAGCTCAAGGATAAAAACAAATGAGGTGGAGCTTCAGCAAGACGGGGCAAGTGGAACTCCTCAGTGCCTTTCATTTCTGCCTCTTTGTTCTCGCCAGCTTTGTGATTCTCTCTAGATACATTTCTTCTATCTCTGTCCAATGACAAACTGTTCTTTAGAGGATGAATGCTATCTATTTGTTTTCTCCCCATAGATGTAAAAAGATGAGTCTTTTTTCCTCATAAAAAGTACATTCCAAATGAAATGTTATTCCAAATTAAAAACTTCCGATTAGCCATCTTGAGTCAGGCTCCCAAGTCTGGTCAAATCCCACATGGGTGAGACTTGGGGCATACCAGTAACACACATATTCCACAGACAGCAATGATGGTCCCATGGTGGTGAGAATAGGAAAGACAGTAGTCACACCATGCCAACAATAATTTTTCATACAGGCTGGTGAGATGTCTCAGCAGGTAAAATTTCTTGCCTCAGAAACCTGATGGCTTGAATTTGATCCCCAAGTACATGGTGGGAAGAGAGAACTGACTCCTGGAATAATGTTAAAGTGGATCACAGTAAAAGAAAATAGGTGCCAGTATCAAATCTGTACCAATAGATCAAGATCAAAAGGCACAAGTACATAATAGACCATTGATTCTTTCTTTAGCTATAGCCAGGTTATACCCCATCTTTTTCTATTTTAGACTGTATTATCTTTGCCTGGGGAAAATTAGGTAAAAACCAGTAATAGTTTATTATCCCATCTCATGGCCCATATGTCAGAAATATTATGTTATTTTAATAAACAAAAAAAATTAAAATAAGAAAACATTTTATTTACTTATGGAAAGAAATAAATAAGTCCATGAAAATTGCTACAAATGTTTAGGTATGAAATATTTCTAAAATTTTTATAGTATTATAATTAACTAAAACTGGAGGTTTCGTATCCAAGATGAAAGTGCAGTAGATTTCTATGAGACCTAGTCTGTCTTCCTGGCAGTTGTCTACCAACTTCCTGTGTCCTCGTATGACTAACTTTAGACAGTCAAGTGCCTCTTCCTCTTTTAAAAGAACTCTAATCCCTTAATTTAAGGAGGTTCAATTCTTAAAACCTTACATAAACCCAATTACTTTCTAATCCCATCACTATAAGGACAACTTCAGCTTCAGCGTGTAAATTACAGAAAGTAAAATATTCAGCATATAACAGCATGAACAACTGCAGAAAGACCATCGAATAGGAGTAACGTTGCTCTTAGGAACATGGTCTTGGACAAGTCTCGTAACCCAAATACACGTTTATAGGGCTGGAGAGATAGCACAACCATGAAGTACGCTTGTTTGGCTCTGTTGAGTGTAATGATAAGATGCAAACCAAACCCTGTAAGAGTGAATGAAGAGAAAGAACGGTGACTATAATTAAGCCTGTTTACATTTTATATAAGAAAAAAAAAAACAGGTATTTTCATGATCCCTAATCCTGGACCAACTGTATTTGCAGATTGGCCCATCAATGGTAATTATAGTTCTTTGAGAATCTTGAATGAGTGGCACAGGCTACAAAATAATTATCGATTCCTATTATATTAAACTTTCTTTGTCATACCCATTCCCAGCACAAATGCTATGTCTCCTAATGTGAGTCTTTGACTGCAGAAATGTAGCTGCTGTTCAAGTTTGAGATCCCCTGATAGACCTAACCTAAATCCAGAAATGAATACTTATTCTAGGCAAAACCCCAAACTTCACTTATTCGCTGCTAGAGTCGCTTCTGAGTCTGTGCCAGTCCCACTAATGAGTATTTATCCTCAGCTGCCAGAATGCACTAGCACAGTGGACAAGGTTGGTCATAAGGCTTAGGGAACATTTGTACTCTCCAACGCACATCCACTTCACCCATAAGAACAGAGACCATTCTCACATCCTGAGGTTGGGGGACAAATGCCAAATCTCAGTGCCCCACGCATGTCCCAGTCACTCTTGGACAAGCCTGCTTAAAATTAATTTTCCAATGGAGAACAGAGTCTTGAAAAAACAGGATTGGGCTGTAAATGTTTTCCTAGCCTCCCTTTTCTCTTTCCTTCTCCCTATTTAAAGAAATAGTTAAGTGCTCTGTCCCTTGATACTTTTCTCTTAATTTTATCTCCAGCTTTCTTTTTTCTTACATGATGCTAGAAAAAAATCTAAGCCAGATGCCTCAAAAGAAAGAAATTATATTCTACCCTATTTACAGTAGAGACCAAGAGATACTCGAGGCATTTTGATGTATTACTTGAAGATGGTGCAATCTGTGGAGCTGGCAACTAAAGGCGTGACAAGGGCTATAAAGAGGAGGCAGCATTTGAATTGAAATCTGAAGGAAGAAGAAATCACATTGAGTTCAAAATAAAGAAAGGAAAATATGGAAAGTTGTGGGCTCAAAATTGGCACAATGGATTGTAGCATATGGGAAGGTAACTGAAGAAATCGCTCTTTAAAAATGTATGTGGAAGGTTAAAGGGCTTGAACACCTACTGAAAAGAGTTCAGTTTACTTTGTCCATAAAAGGAAAAAAAAAAAATGCTGTCTTCTGTTATTCCTAAAAGGTCCACTTTCTACCTCCAAATGGAGTGGATTTTTTTTTTGTTGTTTTCTTTTGTCACTTTGATTTAGAGGCCAAACTTGATAGAGTTCACTAAAGAGCCTCTGTCACCTGCAGTTATACTGAATGTAGTTAATTGATGGTATTTGAGGGGAGGTAAGAAAGGAGGCCTAGGTATTTGTAGTCTGATAGGTCTATAGGTAGACCCCACCACACCAAGCATTTAACACCACTGCTGTGTCTGACTTCCAATAACCCTTTATTATTTCTCCTTTTTGCTTAAGTGACAATAGGCCTAATATTCCTACCTCAGCATCCTGAACCATCCATTCCTCGCAGTTTCTCTGTATTCTGGTGAGACCATTGTGTAAGCGACATTGTACCAAACAAATTTCTTTTGCCAATTTGAGTACTCCAGCCATTTCCCACTAGGATTTTACCTAATCCGATTCAGGAAAGTGTTAAGTAAATGAATGCAAAGATCATGTCTATGTTAACGAAAGAACAGTGTGAGACTAGATTGGAAGAGATTAACAAGAAGACTGGCAGTCTAAGAATGGAAACCTGTTTCAGAGTTCAGGTGGGACAGAGGGAGGGTGTATTCAGTACAGGAGGTGGGGTGGAATTAGGGCAGATTGCAGAGTAACAGCTGACCATGCTAATGAGACCATCCCTAAACCAGGAAGAAATCAAGCAACTGGACTATCCTACCATGTAAAAAATATGCTCAAATGTAGGCTACAGACGCATAATTTTTATAATTTTTTTCTATTAGAGTTAATAATATTTTTTACTTAGTCATCTTGAGCAAAAATATTCATAAGCTCATAGATTTAGTATTCACTTTACATTTTCTATTATACTTCAGAATGAAATGGAATCACATAGTTACAATGTTTGTGTCACTAAATTAATCTTTCATATCACTGGTGTTAAAACAGTGACAAAATGGGAAATTATAAATTCAATCATTTTAAATTTCTCTTCCCACTTTAAAATTGCCTGGTTTAAATTAGATATGAAGCTTAGCTCTTTGGGGGCCTAGGTATTCCCTGGTTGTCATTTAACTGCATTAAGCCTTTCAACTCTAAAGGTGACTTTTATTTGGCAGAGTATTGTCCTACTTTTAACTTTGCTTTGTGAGTCCCTGAAATAACTATGCTCTGTTTAAAAAAAAAATCAAAAAGTAATCTAATGTATAGATTAAGATTAACTAATGTACCTGGCGCAGTTTCCTGCATGGCATAAATTTTGCCTTGTAACTAGCTGATAGTCGCAAATATCTAGACCTCAATTACTTTTTTAATTTTATTTCCCAGCTGTATCCCACTCCCTCATTCCCTCCCAAACCCACTCTCCCTCCCTCGTCTCCTCCCTAACCCTTTCTAAGTCCACTAACAGGGAAGGACCTCCTCCCCTTTCTTCTGACCCTAGCTTATCAGGTATCTGCAGGACTGGCTGCAATGTCCTCCTCTGTGGCCTAGCAGGGCTGCTCCTCCCATGGAGGAGGGGAGGTCAAAGAGCCCGCCATTGAGTTCATGTCAGAAATAGTCCCTGTTCCCCTTACTAGGGTACCCACTTGGATCCTAAGCTACCATGGGCTACATTCGAGCAGGGGTTCTAGGTTATCTCCATACAGGGTCCTTGGTTGGAGATACAGTCTCACAAAAGACCCCTGTGCCCAGATATATTTGGTTCTTGTGGCGCTCCTGTCCTCTCCAAGTCATACTAACTCCCCTTCTTTCATATGATTCCTTGCACTCTGCTAAAGGTTTGGTTATGAGTTTCAGTATCTGCTTTGATACACTGCTAGGTAGAGCTTTCAGAGGCCCTCAGTGATAGGTTCCTGTTCTGATACTTGTTTTCTCCTACATTCAGTGTTCATCCCATTTGTCTTTCTGAGTGAGGGTTGATCATCCTACGCAGGGTCCTCTTTCTTTTTTATCTTCTTCAGGTGTGCAGATTTCAGTATGTTTATCCTATCTTATATAGACCTCAATTATTTTCATTCTGTTTTCTTGACAAAGCTCTGGCAGCAGGGGAGGTGCTGGAAGCAGGGAAATAATGACTAATTGTTTTGGATCTTGCTTAAACCAAAATAAATATTTCTAAATTGGTTAGGACACATTTTTTTCAAAAAGATGTATAAATGTTATTTTTATTTTCTCCTTTCTAGCTCTTTTTGAACTCTCACTGGCTGGTTCCTCTCCAAGCTGTCTGATTCAGACTGGTTTCTCTCAGCTTCTGACTGAATTGCTTTGCTTGGCCTTAAACTAACTCTAGCAATAAGTACTAATCTTCTGGCTCCTTCTCTTCTCCCTCTCTGGCTCATTCTCCCTGCCACCTGTGCTGTAAAACTGTTCAGGTAAAACTGTCACACACTACACTACTAATCTGACTACGTCTTTCTCTTCCTGCACTGCTCTTTCATACCCTCTCTTTCCTGTGCTTTTCTCATGAGAGTTGGGTGTATCCTATCTCTGTCTTCCTGTAAAATGTTTCTGATTTGTCATTTGTCTGCCCTCCAATTAGATGTCAATTTCAAACATGGCTGTTTTCTTCTATAAACTAATCTGACATCCTTGTTTGGGATTAAAGCTGTGTACTAAGGGTGTGTCTGTATTCCAGCCAGATCATGCTGTAATCCAGAGCATGTCAACAGTCCAGCCGGATGACATAGACCTAGAAGGTTTTAAATGTGATCCCTTGCCAGAGCACCCATGTTCCTGGATTAACATTTGTCTACAAAGAGAATTGGGGCGTAAAGACTTACCAAAAACAAAACAAAATAAGAAAACCCTCTCAAAAAAGCCAAAACCAACCAACCAACCAACCAACCAACCAAACAAACAAACAGACACACATTGAAGTCTTATGACCAGGGCTCTATGGGATAAATAAGACCATGTTACAGGATAGTGAGTGAACATGAAGGACTTATTGTTCAAATGGAGATAGAATAAATTTCCTGAAATGCTTAGACAAAGAACAAATTTCCAAAACTCTTCATTTAATTCTTTCAACTGTAAAAATAAAATATGAAGAGTGAACACTTTCACCAAGGCCAAATCCAAAAATGGTATCCTCTGCCATTATTCCCAGGATACCATGGGATAAAGGAAGCACTGTTTGTCCTCAAGCATTATTTTACTTGGCTGATTGACTTGTTTCTATCTTCTGTAACAAATCTCAACCATCATTATAGTTGAACCCCTCCCACACATACTAATATTTATTCCTCTAAGCTTAACAAATGGCAAGGAGATTAAGCCGATCAAATGTTTATTAAATCTAATTTTTTATCCTGTCTCTCCTTGGTTACTGGAGATTTTATATTGCAAATACTACACTTTCCCTATAATTTATTCATCTAATAATTCCATCAGATGTTTGAAAAAAGCTTGGATATCCTTATATTCCTGAATAATTTTCTTTAAACTTGGCTGGCTTTCATTCTATTCTGTGGAAACCAAAAGGATATCTAAAGGAATGCCAGATGATATTTACCTGTGTGGCCTTTGACATAGCAATTCCTATATTAGTGATGGACTTCAAATTCATTCTTGATTAGGGTTGTAAATATTAGAATTTTAAAGTAAGGAGTCCAAAGAAATACAAGTCCAAATATTCATAATCTATGAAAAGAGTTACTTTTGTTACTGAATAACACAAATCCTGACATTTTAAGAAGGCAGAAAATCAACCTAATGTGTTGGTAGTAAAATTAATTAATTTAAGTTAATTAATTAATTAATTTAAAAATTAGTACAGTCCTCATACTAAACTATTTAATTTGATGGTCATATGTGTGACAGATTTTTGCTCTGGAGTTACACTGGCATTTGACAACTTAATTACTACTGCTCTTTATAAAAATAATATTATTTCTGTTTTTTTTTTTAATCTTAGAGTGAAATGTCATTTCCAAAAGATTTTATGATGAGTTTTTTTTCAAGAATGTAAGATATATATAACAAAATAGAATGTTTACATGATTTGAAAATGACTTCCTATTTTTACTCCCTATCTCAAATTTCTTTAAACAATTCTCCAATGATTTAAGATATTATTTGCCCATATAAAATCAGTCTGATGCCAGTATAGAATAATCCATGCTTCACAATGTATACACATATTAGTATATTATTATCAAGTATCTAAACTTGTTATTAATGTATTATCACTGGGCATGACTGCAGATAGACAAATAAGTGTTTGTGATAAAAATATCAAGGCCATTTTTTGATTGGCAGGTCCATATTTCAATTAGTCATGCTAAAGGTAACCAATCATGATTATTACTGTGTGCCAATATCTCTGTTAGGTAGAGGTAGTCCCTGGGCAGGATTCATTTTTCAGAACTTTTCACTGTCTTCCCTTTGTTCACTGTAAATCATGCATATAAGAAAGCTGGTGCCTTACAGCCTGGTATATTTCTAGGTTGGACTTGTTTCCTCCTGACCAGGCAACTGGGGTAAACAAATGCACTATAGAAGAACCAGAAACACTCCTATTAAGTGATAAAACTCAGGAAGGCAGCAAGGGCACGTGAGTGACTGTCAGTAGAGGAGCATATAGCATTACTATTACCTGTAGTTAGTGTACCAGGTGCCCTAGAAGAGACATCAGAATACTAACAGATTTAGCTATGCCACCAGAGAGCAGAGAATAGGAGAGGGATAATTTTTTTTATTTTCTTAATTAAATCTATATTTTTTACATTAATTACATCTTATTCACTTTGCATCCCAGCTGTGCCCCCCTTCTTCATTCCCTCCAATCCCACCCTCCCAATCTCATCTCCTCCCATGTCCTTCTCCAAGTCCACCAATATGGAAGGTCCACCTCCCTTTCCATCGAACCCTAGCTTATCAGGTCTCACCAGGACTGGCTGCAGTGTCCTTCTCTGTGTCCTGGAAAGGCTCCTCCTCCCTCATGGGGGGTGGTCAAAGAGCCAGCCACTGAGTTTATGTCAGAGACAGTCCCTCTTCCCCTTACTAGGGAACCCACTTGAAGACTGAGCTGCCATGGGCTACATCTGAGCAGGGGTTCTAGGTTATATCCATGAATGCACCTTGGTTGGAGTATCAGTCTCAGAAAACACCCCTGAGGAGGGATGACTTTTTAAGTTTTCCTCAGTAACTGCTTTGTTATCCTTTTGATAGACTTCATTCACATAATTTCTCTTGAGAAGAATCCTTGGAGACACCCCAATAACATCATCAATCTGTTTTCTGGGTTAGAATTTTAATCATATTAATGAATCAAAGGATAGGATGACAACAGCCCTTCTGAAATCAGCAAACTTTCATCTTTAGAGGGAAAAATATCACAAAAATCATAATTCTTATTGATTCTTTCATGTACTGTTAGCAACCATTTATCATGGCCCTGACGAGTGCTTAATTATACTGTAAGCTGAGAATGCAAAAACACCTCCTAACTTGAGTTTCATGCACAGCTTCTAAATAATCTCCAATACAAACTCTGGGCAGAGGGAACGGATGTTTTAGCTAGCATGTCAGAAAAAATGACATAGAGTCAGGCATGTGAATGCTCCAATTAATTTATTACATTATTTTAAGGTATAGTGTGCTATATTTAAGATATAATTCACATTTAATTGAGTTCACACTCTTTATTTGATCATTTATTTCAGGTCTATTTTATCAAAAATTGTTTTACTGTCAAAAAATTCTTTGGTCATGTTCATCATTCATTCCAGTAACTCAATTAATTAATTCAAATAATTATCACTGGCTAATTGCAAAACTGGGGAAGATAAGAAGAGATATAAAGTGGAAAATAAATGCCATTTTTCCAAAACAAACAAAAAAACAACAAAAAACAAACAAACGAAAAGCAGCAACAGCAACAAGAACCCACCTCCTAACACTGTGGAGATCAATGGGCAACAGTACCTGCTATATAAGCACGAGGGCATGAGTTCAAACATTTAGCACTTAAAAATATGTAGTCTTAGCAACTTATACTTAGAATCCTTATATTGGTGGAAACAGATCCAGGGAATTTACTGGTTAGACAGCCTGGCCAAAAACTGCGAGCTCTTGATTCAGTGAGAGGACCTACCTAAAAACAAAAATTAAAAAAAAGTCAGAGATCGACAGAGGATATTGAAAAGCTCTCACAGCACCTGCATTCGCATGCACAGGCATGTAAACCCACATACAGTATGCATAACAAACACTACGTACATCACTAATTAAATAAGTAAATGGTGCTTTACGGGCTGGTGAGGGAGGGGTATGTAAACCAAATGATCCCAGTGCCACAATAAAGATATACCAGCTGCATAGAGAGGAAGGCAGGGTGCTTTGAAGGTGACAGCAATATGACAGGAAGGCTGGCTAAGGATTTGGGGAGGAGGAGACAGCACAGGTGGAAATCCATGAGGTGACAAAGGGAGAGCATCTCAGGAGAAAAGAATCTGTCTAATAGTGTAAGGCATCCCTGGGCCAGATAGAAATGGCTGCAATTAACTGGAAATTCAATATGCACAGATCAACTCAAAGCAATCTACATAGATTTCTAATTTTGTATTGCTCTACTTAGGATGCCTCTGTATGTTTCTTCAAAAGAAATAGATTAAAAATAACTATAAATAAAGGCTCTTTTGTTACTCTTTGTAGTTTTCTAAAAAGTGTTATAAACTGAAATTAGCTATAGATGCAGGGACATTATAACAAAATATATTAATAAGGGCAAAATAGCATATATTTAGAGGAATTTGAGGATATCCAGAATTCTTAGTGAAATTAAACTGATTATTTCAATATATTTCTTGCATACAGTTGCCAACTTGAAATTAATTGCCTGAAAGCTTTGCAAAGAAAGAAATTGCTCTGTAATTGCTGAGGAAAATCATGGAGGCTGATAATTAACTTCAACATTGTAATCAGTTTTCAATCAAACAAACTATAAGTCTAAAAAATTCAATAAAGAAATTAGAGTAAGTTTTCATATTCAGCAGTTTACAAGGAGGAATGCTTCATTCTGACAAAAGAGGACCATAAAAAAAATGGTCTTCATCAAGATGACAGAAGAAGAAAGGATGGGAAGACTATTTCTGGAATAGTGGCTAACAAGAATGAATTGAGTGAAGGGTGAAAAATCAACCATGACAATGATCACTTATGAACATTTGATAACATGTGCTGTAAAACAGAGCTCTTCCAACTGTGCATGGAGGGAATAGCTAGGATTTTGCTCCAATTCCTAAACTATCATAGGTTAATGCTTTTGTAAGACAAATGATCATTAGAAAAATGAAATTAAAACACAAACTGTTAGTGAAAGTTAAGATGAATGAGATTAGTTCTTTTCTTCTTGAATAATGTCTTTTCTTTTTAATTATATTTTTCTTTATTCTTGAGAAGTTCCTAAGGTATATAGTGATTTAGGATCATATCCAACCCCAATTTCTCCCTCTCCAACTCTCCCATTTCCCATCTCTTCCAGCAGGCCCCCCCTCCCAACTTCTTGACCCTTGAAAGAGCGCGATGTCTAATTACCGTTTCCCATATGTACAGAGGTGGGGGGATATTCAATGAAACCAGGAAAATTAACTACATCCCCAAAATGAATGAGTTTCTCTTCTTCATCACCTACCAACTGCCAATGTTGTCTCATAAATGCTGTGCCTGCAGAGCAAGTCCACCACTTACCCTAGAAATTTGACTGACCTGATCTTATTTAGGTCTTCTGCACCCCAAGTACTGTGTGATGTGCTAGCCATGCCATGTCTAGAAGAGAGCATTTTATAGCACACGTCTTCATTCTATGATTCTTACATTCTTCTGCTTCCTCCTTTGTGGTGCACCCTGAGCCATGGCAGGGAGCATGAATTTGACAAAGATGTCCCAATTAGAGCTGAACACTCAACATCTCTAATCATGCTTCGCTGTATTGACTGCTGCCCACTGAAAAAAAAAGAGGCTTAGCCCTGATGTATGCATATAAATAAATAAATAAATAAATAAATAAATGTTTAGAAAACAATTTGACAATGACCCTTAAGTAAATTAACGAAAGTGAGTTCTAGTCTGGAGAATATGACCTCTCTAACTATGTTGGGTTTCTGTTGTTTGTTTGTTTAACCTGTTTTACAGTTAACCAGGAGTTAAATTCTCTGCTATAAAGCAGGGCTCAAATCCACTCAGAAAGCACTTAGTTGGCTCAGAACAGTCATTCCACTGTTGTACCAGTGGATACACCTTGTCATTGTTATGCACAAAGTCGCTGTTTTAGCATGCAGGGTCTAATTCTGAGACAATCAGTAGGTTTTCCCCTCTAGCTCCCTGCACAGCACCACCCAGCAGCGTGGAGGTTATTTACCAGGAAGGAAGTTTCCCGTGTTGTCCGAGACTGATTTCTGTGTGTCCTGTAGCCGCAGTGTAAGGAAAGAAGTTTCCCGTGTTGTCCGAGACTGATTTCTGTATGTCCTGCAGCTGCAGTGTTGTCTTCAGCAATAGAATCTTACAGGGTGGTCACAGAAAATAACCAAGAGCAATAGCAAGACCCCTGATTGTTTGAGATCTCTCTGGGGTCTCCATAATAAGCAGGGAGAAACCCAATGCCTTGCAATGCAATTTTTATTTAGTAACATTTGTCCTCTAAGAGCACCATTATCCACCCATGTAGGTAATTCCATTCAATCTCTTTTTAAATGTTATACTTTAATTAGCTTACTAGATAGTGGGCTTTCTTATACTTTTTAAATGACATTTATAAACATTTCTTCTCCTCTCCTCTCTTGCTCTCTCTCTGTCTCTCTGTGCATGTGTGCCCGTGTGTTACATGTTAAGGCCATAGCTTTAAACACTAAGCCACATTACCAGCTCCAAACATTTACTGTTATTTTTATATTACCTCATCATGAAACAATGATTAATGAAACAGAAGCTACATGTCAACTGCTCCCTGAGTTTACCGAAGATAATTGGCTAATGTACTGTTTTCTAACAAACTGAAAAGGCTATATACATTCTGCCCATGGAAAGTTAATCTTGAAGCTGGAGAAAAATGGATATAAGTAAACGAATGTCACAATGTCCAATTTTTCTGTAAAGATTCTTACATAAGTTGTTGTCTTTTCATTCCCTAAGCAATTAAAAAAATACCAGGTAATGACTAGTGGCAGTCATAAACAAGGCAACATTTCACCCAGAGACTTAATGTATATGAGAATTCAAACGGGAAATTAAGGTGAAATTTCATGCATAGCAATACAGCTGGAAAACAATTTTATGCCAAGAGAAATTACTGTAAGTCCTGATAGTAGGTAAACAATGCATACAAAATAAAGCAAGGAGAAGCAGTCAGTTTGAAGTTGACAACGCTTCTGACCAATGAGGAGAGCATAGAAAACAACCTGGAGAGAATGGGATTCCTTGCTCACTGTAAACCAAACAGTGCCATCAGTTAGCAGGTACTTTGAGAAGACACAATAAGGGGTAGATCACAGAAGTCAGTCGCTAGGGAAGCAGAAGTCAGTCAGGAACAGCGAGGTCTTATCTGCTGTTGGAATGCTTACAAGGAGCTGGGGAGCTGGAGAACTCATACACAAGAAGCACTGTGGGAGATTCAGAATTCCACAGCTATCACCCAATTTCGGTTCAAAACCACCCTGGGAATCATACTTAGGAACCCAAAGCAAAGACAAGTAAGAATTTTAAAATATAATTTAAGCTTCCTCTCATGGTAGTAGCATCATGATGTATCTTCTGAACTTTATACACACCTTTATGTCACCTTGAAATAAGATTTAGTATGTATGAACTTTTTCTCCTTTTTCTACTTTGTTCATTCCTATTTTTTTTTTATTTTTAAGATAGGTTTTTTTCTCTTTCAAATGTTATTGAGGACTTCCAAGAGCTTTTATTAATGTGGTTTATATCTACCAAAATTTTCTTAGAAATTAAAACTAATAAATATTTAAGACTATATTTCATTTATTTTAATAATGTGCTATATATTACCAAAAATATCATTAAAATGTACATTATAGCATGAATCTATATATTAAAATCATTGTTTCTGAGAACTGAATTTTAAACACTGTATAGCTTTAAATTATCACATTCATAGATGAAAAGGATAAAAAAAATATTCTCAGGAGATGCAGCTAGCAAAAATCTACTGAAAAGCTAAGCATATAATCTCACACTTGGAATATAGAACTCAGAAGGCTGAGGAAGGCAGAAGCTTGTGTTTGAAGCCAGGTGGGGTACATGGAAAGTTCTAGGCCAGCGTGGGCTACAGGGTAAGATCTTATCTCAACTTCCCATTCCTAAAACTTTGACATGAAAGTCTTTATTTGTTAAGTAAATGATTATCAAAAGAAAATACAGGTGTCTGTGTGTGTGTGTGTGTGTGTTTGTATTGAAAAGCAATGTTAATTTTTAATAAAGATAATTGTGGACAATTTTATACTACCCTCAGACTTGAGACTGTAATAGTTTAAACTGTGATATATAAAATAACATCAGTGAAAATTTATTTTTATTTTTATTTACTTATTCACTTAACATCCCTACCATAGCCCCCTCCCTCCTCTCTTCCTGGACAACTCTTTTCTTGCTTTTCCCTCCCCTTCTTCTCAGAAAGGGGATCAAGTTCCCCTCCGTATCAACCCACCCCAGCACTTCAAGTTTCATCAGGACTGAGCACAACCTCTTCCACTGAGCCAGACAAGGCAGACTCACTAGGGGAAAGTGATCCAATATCAAGCAACAGAGTCCATGTCAGAAACAGCCCCTGCTCTGCTCACTAGAGGACCCCGTGAAGACCAAGTTGCCCATCAGTCACATATATGTAAGGGCCTAGGTCCTGTCCTCTTTGGTTGGTGCTTTAGTCTGTAAGCCTCCATGTGTTAGATGACTATGCTGGTGTTCTTGTGGAGTTCTTGTTCCCTTGGGAGGGTCCTTTTATTCCCCCTCCCAAACACACACTATTTCACAAGGCTCCCCAAGCTATACCTCATGTTTGTCTATGAGTCTCAGCATCTGTTCCGATCTGCTGCTGCATGGAGCATCTCAGAGGACAATTAGTCTAAGCTTCTGTCTATAAACATAGCAGAGTATCATTAATAGTGTAAGGGGTTGGCTCTCTCCCATGGGGTTGGTCTCGTGTTGGGCCATTCAGTGGTTGGTCATTTTCCTCAATCCCTGTTCCTTTTATATTCCTGCATTTTTTGGAGGCAGGGTAAATTTTGGGTAAAATGCTTTGTGGGTAAGTTGATATTCCCCTCCCTCCTGAGTCCTGCCTGGCTAGTAGGTGGCCACTTCAGTCTCCATGTCCCCTGCTGCTAACAGTCTCAGCTATAGTCACCACCATTTCCTCCCAGGAGCCTACCCTGTCAGAGACCTCAGTAAAAATTTGTATGCTGTTGTCTTGATTAGGTTTCTATTACTGCAACAGAACACCATGACCAAGGCAAGTTGGGATAGAAAGGATTTATTCAACTTATACTTCCACAGCACTGTTCATCATTGAAGAAAGTCAAGACAGGAAGTCAAAACAGCTCATGATTGTGAAGGCAGAGGCTGATGCAGAGGCCATGGAGGGATGCTCCTTACTGGCTTGCTTCCATGGATTTGCTCAGCCTGCTTTCTTATAGAACCCCAAACCACCAGCCCAGGGACAACAGTACCAAACATAGGCTGGACCTTACCTGGTATCAAAAACTCAAGTGACAACACATGCTAAAGAGGATATGGAAAAAGGGGAACCCTCCTCCATTGATGATGGGATTATAAACTTGTACAACCACTTTGGAAATCAATCTGGCACTTTCCCAGACAATTAGAAATAGTGCTTCCTTATGATCCAGCTATACCACTCCTAGGCATATATCCAAATTATTCTCAAGTATACAACAAGGACATTTGTTCAACCATGTTTGTAGCAGCTTTATTTATAATAGCCAGAATCTGGAAACAACCCAGATGCCCCTCAATTGAGGAATGGATACAGAAATTGTACTACATTCATACAATGGAATGCTACTCAGCAATTAAAAAAACAAGGATATCATGAAATTTGTATGTAAACAGTGAAAACTAGAAAATATCATCCTAAGTGAGGTATCCCAGAAGCAGAAAGACACACATGGTATATACTCACTCATAAGTGAGATTAGGATATTAGACATATAATATAGGATAAACATACTAAAATCTGTACACCTAGAGAAGCTAAGCAAAAAGGAGGACCATGGGTAAGATGATCAATTCTCAATCAAAAGGCAAATGGAATAGACATCAGAAGAGGATGAAACAAGAAACAAGACAGGAGCCTACTACAGAGGGATTCTGAAAGACTCTACCCAGCAGGGTATTAAAGCAGATACTGAGTCTCATAGCCAAACTTTGGGCAGAGTGCAGAGAATCTTATGGAAGAAGGGAGAGATAGAAAGACCTGGAGGGGTCTGGAACACCACAAAGACAGCAACAAAACAAAAAAATCTGAACCCAGGGGTCTTTTGTGAGACTGATACTCCAACCAAGTACCATGCATGGAGATAACCTAGAACCCCTGCACAGATGTAGCTCATGGCAGCTCAGTCTGCAAATGGGTCCCTAGTAAGGGGTTCAAGGGCTGTCTCTGACATGAACTCTGTGGCTGGCTCATTGAGCACCTTCTCCTGAGAGGGAAGTAGCCTTGCCAGGCCACAGAGGAAGACAATGCAGCCAGTCCTGATGAGACCTGATAGGCTAGGGTCAGACAGAAGGGGGGAGTACCACCCTATCAGTGGACTGGGGAAGGGTCATGGGAGGAGAAAAGGGAGGGAAAGCAGGATTGGGAGGGGATGAGGGAGGTGGCTCCAGCTGGGATATAAAGTGAATAAATTGTAATAAAAAAATTTTAAAATTTAAAAATTCCGAAAATACCTTATAGTTAGATCTTATGGGAACATTTTTCTCACCTGAGGTTCACTCCTTTCAGATAACTCTAGCTTGTATCAAGTTGATGTAAGACATAGGTGCAGCTGTCATAGGACAAGTTTCACTGATCTATTTTACATCTCAGGAAGGCTGTTTATCATATGTGATTTTGACGCAGTCTCCAACTGTTAGCGCGGGTTACTATGTAATAAGAGAAAAATTCTCTACAGTGAACTCTTCAAAGTATCAAGAGTCTGTTGTACTTGTGGAAGAAAACAAGTTTTTCAAAATTTCTAATTTTTATGAATATTTCAATATTTATAACATTAATAGATATACTCATGTGTTTGACTTGATATGAAGAGTCTTACTTAATATATTTTTTTTACAAAAATGAGGACAAATTGCCCTAGTCTGAATAATCATATTTTGTTCTGTCAGTCATTTTTCTGAAGAGAAGCATTAGATTATCGTGTAACTCAATCTCCGCATTCCTTCTGAAAAAGTAAAATGTGTCTGTATTCTGTACTTGCTTATTTCCCCTCCAAGTAGCTATTATACATACTTTCAACAATGTAGCAGGACATGTCCTTAAGAATTGAGAGTTAATATGATTAAAAATGGTTCCTGCTTCATCAAAATCAGGAAGTCTTCTTAAAACTTATTGCATGCTTGTGGTGGAAAAACCAACAAACAAACAAAAGCAACCAGAAAGCAATGTGCATTTCCCTACCATGGCCCTAAGTGGTGCATAGTTCTCATTGGGCACCTCTCTGTTACTATTAATGAACTTAGAAATGATAAAGAGTCTGTTATAAGAAAATATTCTGAGTTACCCTTGTCCTACATCATTAACGTACAAGTAATTTTGAACTGACAGATCCTTGGGTATTCAAACACAGTGTTCCAGAGACCATACTTCCGAAATACTGCTGTATTCATCTAAATATTCTTTAAAGTGTTGGCAGGGCTGTACAATGCTGTCACCGTTTCATGGTCCTTGGGTTATTAGATGTGGGGGTTGCAGCTAAGGTTTTGATAGCTTGTCATGACCTCTTTCTAATAAATCTTCATCCTCCCTTCTAATTACCAACTAAATATTATCCTCTAGTAATTTTACCAGGTCAGGAAATACGTGCGTGTTCTGCTTTCAAATCCTTGTCCATAGGAAATTCCCTGCCTTCCATCTGGTTTAAGTTAAGTGTCTGTGAATTTGCTAACACTGCATTCATGAAGCAGTGATGACCAGGCTCTCACTGGCAGCTCTGCTTCCTCAAGGTCGAGTTACAGGAATCCGTGTCAGCTTCATACCTATAATTGCATCCATATTCCTGGGCATGTTCCCATGCAAGTGCTCCGTCATGGCCAGCTTGTTTTTAAGTGGTCACAGGTTTTGTGGTCAACATATTTATCTCCTGCATGAAAAGAATAAGAGAGGAATATGACAGTTACTATCTCATTTCAGTGAGCTCAACAAAATTTGGTGTTCCAGTGTTTTTGGTTCCATAACCCTAAGTGATTAATCTTTTCCTCTCCATTTTGTGGCATTTCTAGTTGCATATGTAAATCTGAATCACTGAACATTTTCTCTCAAATATTTTGTTCTTAAGGACTTGGAAACGAAAACTTCTAGCTCATTGATATTCCCCCCACTTATCTTTGTGTTTTCAAACTAGCCTTCTTCCTTTCCTTCTCTGCCAAGAAATTTCACTTTTCTCCAGCTCTCACCTTCTTCCTTCTTCCCCTTTCTCTAGCGTCTCCTTTCACTTTCTTCTTTCCTTCACACAAATTATTTCTTTTAAAAAAATAAAACCACCATTTTGATACCAATTTTGAAACATATGAAAATGAATTATTTCATTCTCTTTCTAATTCTTTCAGCTTTTCATTACCATATCTGAGGTTACTTGATCTTATGTAGATCAGTGAGAAGAAGTAACTCTATTGAATTCTATCTTAGGTTATTGTGCAATGTTATTGTATCTTCATATACTTATAATAGATTTAGTGTTGCATTTTTGACTTTGGCTTTGTTTCATCTTTGAATGTGCGGATATGTGTGTGAATGTTCCCTTGAAAGTGCACATATTCTAAGGTCTGAATTTGGAAGTCAGAGGATAACCTTGCCTATGGTCTTCACCTTCTAATAATTGGAGACAGGGTCTCTTGTTGCTGGCCAGGGCTTATTCCAGCCTCGGTGTTCTGTCTCTTCCTCTACCTTGTAGTATGAGTGCTAGCACTGCGGGAAGCATCACTTGCAGCTTTCCATGCCTTCTGGGCATTTGAACTCAGGTCCTCATACTTTGTGGCAAGCACAGCACTGAGACATTACCCAAGCCCCCAATGCTAACTTTTTAAAAATCGTAAACATGAACAGATAAAAATCTTCCAAATTAACTTTCTCTTTCTCTCTGAGCTCTAGGACTCTGGAGAGCCTCTCCTCATTCTCTGTCAGCTGCTTTTCTGCTTAGCTTTTTACAAAAACATATCTTGGAATAGACTCAACATTGTATTTTGAGGGACATTAAAGCAATGTGCAAAACCTCCTGCTGCCTTGAAATAATGTTCTGAACTTGTTACTTATTTATGCCAGATGACAGTAGCAGGCTGCACATAGTAAATGTCACTCATGCTTATGAGAACCTGACTTGTTTCCCTTTGAAAGTGTGGCCTGTGTAATTGACTGTCCTGCTTACATTTGACTTCCAGCATCTCAATGTCTCACTTCTGTCATACACTGAATAAATACATGATATCTTTTCCATGTGCTATTTTATTTCCTCCAGTTCCCTCCATTCTCTCCCACTGTCTATGTATTTATTTGGTGTCCTTTCACTGCACATATTTTTCATGATGCTTTAAATATGTCATACAAAAATGACAAAATATTGTGTAAAATTTTACGTATGTAATAATTATATTTAAAATTAGTCTTTCCAGAGAAACAAAAATTTAGGCCGAAAATTAAGTTGCTGGTTGTAAAATAAATGTTTCTAAGAAGATGACCTAGATGGATTACTTATCAGTGAATAGTTCAAGGGATACAATCTCTTACCGAAATATGAGCAAACAAGCAAGATAAAAGCAACAACACTCACCATCTCTCAAGGTGAGAAAACAGGAGAGGAAACAAACAAACAAACAAACAAAAAAAAAAAAAACCACCATTTTTTCATGGCCTTTTAGAGAATAACATGGGGTGGGAAAAATTATGATAGGACACTATTGAAGAAAATTAAATGTTTCTGAAAAGATCTCTCCTGGGCAGAGAAAATATATTCAGTGAACATTAAAAACACATACAAAGTGGCTGAGCACATAACTCAGCCTTATCCTGTTAGGAAAACACTACCTCTGAGCTACATTCCCATGTAGATACTAATCAATAAACAGGTTTCTTCAACCTTGCTAGCTACCATAATAATTGACACATAAGGACTATGGTTTATTTTACAAGCTTAAACACTGGAGCTGGGCAGATATCAACCTTCTAAGCCATTTCTCTATCTCTCAGCTACACCACCCAAGTTGCCAATAAGTGATCCTTTCTGGGCTGGATCTGCTCCATCAGGCCAAGTCCTTCTTTTCCTTCCTCTATCACTTGTCCCTTTTTCTCTTTTCCTGTTTTCTTGTGATGGCCCCAAGCTCAGGAAGCTAAACTCTGCCTGCCTTTCTTATGCCAAGTCACAGGCTTTAGGATTTTTATTAGCCAACCCACCTAGGTAGAGCAAGATTTACAAAACAAAGACAGAAATATGTGAAAATGTGCTGGTCTGGGCATTAACCAGAACTCAAGGCACTGAAATCAGCATCTGAAAACAGAGTGCCAGAGACCCCCCCCCTCCAGTGTTCCTAGCCCTTGCTGACCTGTTGCGGTGTGTAGAAATGAAGGATTAACACAGACAGTGAAGAACTGAGCTTGGCTCCATCATCAAGCCTTCAGAAACCAATACATAGATAGTTGCTATTTCTTTAAAGGTTTGCTTAATTCATACTATATTTCTGACAGTGCTGGGAGAAATGAGGAAAATAGATATGATTTTTATCCATCAAGGGCCTAAAAGGAGACAGTCTCAATTGTTTTATCTTCTAAAAGATGGAGAAAAGTGAGGACATATGCACACAGAGAGAGAGAGAGAGAGAGAGAGAGAGAGTAAGAGAGAGTGAGAGGAAAGATGAAGCATAATGGTTTACTTACTTATTTATCAGATTCTTAATAGCATTAAACAACTTTTAAATGGCAGTACTGGAGCTGGGTTTGGTTCCCACCATTCATATCAGGTAGTTGCCTGCAATTCCTACTCCATGGCATCTGTTGTGCCTGAATACCCCAAAAGACCACCACCAGGAGCCGAGTCTGTTGCAAACCAGATGAGGATCTTTTTATTACAAATTACAAGCCATGGCTTGGGTCCACACACCCCCACTGCTGAAGCGGTGAGAGCTGAGAGCCCTGTGCTCAGGTTAGTTGGGTGATTTAAAGATTCTGGTCCCTCCCAGCATGCCCAAGGCAGAGGCGATTCCTGCCTGGCAAGCATCTATTGGTCAAAATGATACAATTTGAAATGATTGGCTATAGGAAGGTCCCCAAACCATTAATGATCTGGTGTCCCTCCCTAGGGGCATGAGCCAGTTTCCTAGCAACTGTATCTCTAGTGATTGGAGAAAGAATGCAGTAAGGCAGGTTCTTCCCCTCAGGGCATTACTGGACCTCACCCAGCTAGTTCAGGCCTTAAACTTTAATAATAATGGCTGATTCTTAATCTTTGGGTCTCTCACATCCAGTATACTCTTTTGACCTTGATAGGTACCTGAGCACACAAGCACAGGTACACACAGGTATACCCACACACATAAAAAAGAAAATATTTTTCTAAATGCCAGTAGTAGTAGTTATTACCACTACAAAGGTTTATCTTTCCATTTAGGCCATTTCCATTCAGTCTGGAGGCAAAAAACAAAAACAACAAAATTAAAAGAAAATATAAGTGACAAAAGAAGACAAAAAATGAACAGAATAGTATTCGATCATTGTCAAGTCAATGTGTAGAAGGCACTGGTAAGAGTTATATCTAGCAGAGTCTAGCGTCTCACAATAAACAAAGAAAGAAAGAAAGAAAGAAAGAAAGAAAGAAAGAAAGAAAGAAA
>NW_026596149.1:5332549-5349417 GCF_907164565.1 Psammomys obesus | reverse complement strand
AAAGAAAGAAAGAAAGAAAGAAAGAAAGAAAGAAAGAAAGAAAGAAAGAAAGAAAGAAAGAAAAATCTGTGAAAAGAAATTCTACTGGGATGAACCAGGCACGGATCAACTTTGTAAGGCCAGAATCTAGTAGACAATTTCACACATACTGAATGTTTTACAAGCATTTGATGCATTTTAGTAAGTGAAAATGGATGATGAAAATGGCGCAGTCATCCTGGCATCCAAAGAGTGTGTGCCTAAGGTGCAGTCACTTCCATTTGTGAACTCACAGCATTCCTGTCTGGGAACTTGAGATATTGTCTGACTTCTCAGAAACAATGCAGAGAAATTAGCTTATTAGGGAAACCAGTTCTGTGACACAATGTACACAGGCAGTATCACTTAATAGAAAATTCACTGTGGTGATTGCTTCAGATCATCTTATGTCTGCAGTGTAAGTATATCAATTTCTGAGAGTAGTGTTCTCCTCATTCACCAATGGCAAAAAATATAAACTTATGCAGTCACTATGTAAACCAGCATAGAGATTCTACAAAAAACAAAACAAAACAAACAAACAAACAAGAAAACCCTGAGCAGAGAACCATCATGTGACCCAACTATGTAAGTTCTGGTTATTTGTCAAGTATCTGTAATTCAGCGTCCCACAGATACTGCTCATCTATGTTTACAGCTGTACAATTCTCCATATCCAGGAAGCAGATCCAGCCTAGACGTCCATCAGTAGATGAGTCGATAAAAAAAAAAAAAAAACTGCAGCACCAATCTGGAGCAAGAGAGGGGTAGAGATGTCCAAACCCCATAAATATTATCCTTTGATCAGCAGGAGTAGGACGGCTTCCTCCCTGCCCCCAGGCCTCATGCCCAGGTACAAGTAGCCTTGTGCCGCAAACCCCTATTCTCCTGAGGATGTCAGTAGCCTGGCCTCCAGGTTGAACATTCTCTTCCCTTATAAAGCCATGTCCAGCAAACACCGGGAATCCCTCCTTAGGAAAATAAGTCATCCTGAGCACCGGGGCCACAGCTGGTGGTATACACTCATTCGTGGCTCCTCCTTACCCCATAAAGGATTAAATGGCCTTTGTAGCCCAAATAGTAGTAGGGCCAGGTGTTGATGTTTCTTTTATTTATTTATTTATTTATTTATTTATTTATTTTATTTTTACTTTTTAGCAGCCACTCCACTTCACGTGGAAAATGACATACATGAAATGGAGAAAACCAAGACTATCAAAAATATTAAACCATACCTGATAAAAATGGCAAACAAATATTTAAATAAATTTAATAAGAAACACCCTTGCTAATCATAAAAGTAATTAAAAATTATGAAAGTCCAACAATGCATAAAATAAACTTACAGTGCGTGCATGGGGGGAGGCGCTAACTTGGCCTTTTCCCGTCACTCGTGGTCAGTCACCTGCTTATACTGTCTTCAATATTTAGAGTGCCAGTTGTATTCATTCACCTTTCTGTTCCTTCCAGCCTAGTCAAGGATTTATGTTTTCGATAGTCTAATATTTTATAATGGAAAGATAATTCTACCAACACACTAGCAATTAGTTGCATATTACTGATTAATAGTTATGCAGTTTCAATTTGAAGTGATGAAAATATTTTGGAAATAAATAATACTGACAGTTTTATAACAAATAATTGATAACAGTGAATTGTACAATTCAAATTGGTTACCTTGGCAATTTTATGTCAGGTATATTTATTATAATATTAGTAAATAAATATAATAAAGTTAAAATTATCATAAAACATTGAATCATATACACACATACATATGTGTGTAAAATTGTGTCAATTTGGGGCTAGAAAAATGTCTCATTGGGTAAAATGCTTACTGATCAAGCATAAAGATTTATGTTCAGATCCTCAGAACCCATCTAAAGCCAGGTGTACATGGTAGCCTGTGCCTGTAATCCAGTACTCATGCAGTGAGGTTGGAGGAGGGCACAGGAGAATTCCCTAAAGTTTGTGTGCCAGCTAGTCCAGTGAACCCAACAATGAATAACAAAGGGGCTCTCTTTCAGACAAGGTGAAAGATGAAGAGTGTTACCCAGCCGAGGTTTACAATTCACCTCCACACGTGGACACCTACACTTAAGAAATGAATGTGCATGCATGAGATGTTTTGAATTTCTTCTTGAAGGCACTTAGTGCTATGAACTTTCCTCTTAGCACTGCTTTCATTGTGTCCCATAAGTTTGGATATGTTGTGCCTTCATTTTCATTGAATTCTAGGAAGACTTTAATTTCTTTCTTTATTTCTTCTCTGACCCAGCTGTAATTTAGAAGCAAGTTGCTCAGTTTCCATGTGTGTGTGTAGGCCTTTTGCTGGTTTTGTCATTGAAGTCCAGCTTTAGTCCATGGTGATCAGATCAGATACAAGAGATTATTTTAATCTTCTTGTATCTGTTGAGTCATGCAAATAACTTAATGGCTCACTTAAAAGCCCTAGAAAAAAAAGAAGCAGACACATCAAAGAAGAGTAGATGGCTGGAAACAATCAAACTCAGGGCTGAAATCAATAAATTAGAAACAAATAAAACAATTCAAAGAATCAATGAAACCAAGAGCTGGTTATTTGAGAAAAATCAACAGGATAGACAAACCCTTAGCCAAACTAACTAAAAGACAGAGAGAAACTATCCAAATCAACAAAATCAGAAATGAAAAGGGGGACAGACACTGAAGAAATTCAAACAATAATTAGGTCTGACTTCCAAAGTCTATATGCCACAAAATTTGAAAATCTAAATGAAATGGACGATTTTCTTGACCAATTCTACATGCCAAAGCTGAATCAAGACCAGGTAAACCAGTTAAATAGTCCTATATCCCCTAAGGAAATAGAAGCTGTCATCAAAAGTCTACCATGCAAAAAAAAAAAAAAAAAAAAAGCCCAGGACCAGATGGTTTCAGTGCAGAATTCTACCAGACCTTCAAAGAAGAGCTAACTCCAATTCTCTTCAAACTATTCCACAAAATAGAAACAGAAGGAACATTACCAAACTCATTTTATGAAGCCACAGTCACCTTGGTACCTAAACTTCACAAAGACCCAACAAAGAAAGAGAATTTCAGGCCAATCTCCCTCATGAACATCGATGCAAAAGTACTCAACAAAATTCTTGCAAACCAAATCCAAGAACACATCAAAGATATCATTCACTATGACCAAGTAGGCTTCATCCCAGGCATGCAGGGGTGGTTCAATATACGGAAATCCATCAATGTGATCCACCACATAAACAAACTGAAGGAGAAAAAAACACATGATCATCTCCTTAGATGCCAAAAGGCATTTGACAAAATCCTACATCCATTCATGTTTAAAGTCTTGGCGAGATCAGGGATACATGGCACATACCTGAACATAGTAAAGGCAATATACAGCAAGAACTCAATGGATAGAAACTTAAATCATTCCCACTGAAATCAGGGACAAGGCAAGGCTGCCCACTCTCTCCATATCTCTTCAACATTGTTCTTGAAGTCTTTGCTAGAGCAATAAGACAATTGAAAGAGATCTTCTGCTCGGATGTGGTCCATGATAGCTCAGTAACCAAGTAGTTTTCCAAAGTAAGGGGAACAAGGACTATTTCTAACAGGATCTCAAGGGCAGGCACTTTGACCTCCCCCCACCCCCAGGGGAGGAGCAGTCCTGTTAGGCCACAGAGGAGGAGTTTGCAGCCAGCCCTGAAGATAACTGATAAAACAGGGTCAAATGAAAGGGGAGGAGGTCCTCCCCTATCAGTGGATATGGAAAGGGGCCTGGAAGAGACCAGGGAGGGAATGTGGGGTTGGGGAGGGAATGAGGGAGCTGAATACAGCTGGGACACAGAGTTAAAAAAATGTAACTAAAAAGAAAAATAAAATTAAAAAAAAAGAAAAAAAAAGAGATCAAGGGGATACAAATTGGAAAGAAAGAAGTCAAAGTATCACTATTTGCAGATGATATGATAATATACCTGAGTGACCCAAAAAATTCTACCAGAGAACTCCTACAGCTGATAAACACCTTCAGCAAAGTGGCTGGATGCAAAATTAACTCTAAAAAATTAGTAGCCCTCCTGTATACAAAAGACAAAAGGGCTGAGAAAGAAATTAGGGAAACAACACACTTCACAATAGCTACAAAGGACATAAAGTACCTTGGTGTGAACCTAACCAAGCAAGTCAAAAACTTGTATGAAAAAAAAATTCCAGTCTCTGAAGAAAGAATTAGAAGAAGATATCAGAAGATGGAAAGATCTCCCATGCTCATGGCTTGGCAGGATTAATATAGTAAAAATGGCCATCTTACCAAAGGCAATCTACAGATTCAATGCAATTCCCATCAAATTACCAACACAATTCTTCACAGACCTTGAAAGAAAAATTCTCACCTTCATATGGAACAGAAAGAAACCCAGAATTGCTAAAACAATTCTCTACAGTAAAAGATCTTCTGGAGGTATCTCCATCCCTGTTCTCAAGCTGTACTCTAGAGCAACAATACTAAAAACTGCATGGTCCTGGCATAAAAACAGACTGGTGGATCAATGGAATCGAATAGAAGACCCTGACATAAATCCACACACTTATGGACACCTGATTTTTGACAAAGATGCCAAAACCATTCAATGGAAAAAAGACAGCATCTTCAACAAATGGTGCTGGTCTAACTGGATGTCTACATGTAGAAAAATTCAAATAGATTCATACTTATCACTCTGCACAAAACTAAAGTCCAAGTTGATCAACATAAAACCAGACACACTAAACGGCTTAGAAGAAAAAGTGGGAAAGAGCCTTGAACTCATTGGCACAGGAGACAACTTCCTAAACAGAACACCAACAGCACAGGCTCTATGAGCAACAATCACTAAATGGGACCTCATGAAACTGAAAAGCCACTTCTGTAAAGCAAAGGACACTGTTGTCAGAACAAAACAACAGCCTACAAATTTGGAAAGGATCTTCACCAACCCTATATCTAACAGAGGACTAATATACAGTATAAAGAATTAAAGAAGTTAAACAGCAAAAAATCAAGAAATCCAATTAAAAAATAAAGTACAGAGCTAAACAGAGAATTCTCAATAGAGGAATATCAAATGGCAGAGAAACACTTGAAGAAATGCTCAACCTCATTAGTCATCAGGGAAATGCAAATCAAAACGACCCTCAGATTTCACCTTACACCCATCAGAATGGCTAAGATCAAAAACTCAAGAGACAACACATGCTGGAAAGGTTGTGGAGAAAGGGGAACCTTCCTCCACTGATGGTGGGAATGCAAACTTGTACAACCACTCTGGAAAGCAATCTGACACTTTCTCAGACAACTAGGAATAGCGCTTCCTCAAGATCCAGCTATACCACTCCTAGGCATATATCCAAAAGAGTCTCAAGTACACAATAAGGACATTTGCTCAACCATGTTTGTAGCAGCTTTATTTGTAACAGCCAGAAGCTGGAAACAGCCCAGATGCGCCTCAGATGCACAAATTGTGGTATATCTACACAATGGAATATTACTCAACAATAAGAAACAAGGAAATCATGAAATTTGCAGGATAGGATCTGGAAAAGATCATCCTGAGTGAGCTATTCCAGAAGCAGAAAGATGCACACAGTATATACTCACTCATATAGACATATAATATAGGATAAACCTACTAAAATCTGTACATCTAAAGAAACTAATCAAAAGGGAGGACTCTTGCTAAAATGCTCAATTCCTATCCAGAAAGGCAAGGAGGATGGACATCAGAAGAAGGAGAAAAGAGGGAACAAGTCAGAAACCTGACACAGAGGACCTCTGAAAGGCTCTGCCCTGCAGACTATCAATGCAGATGCTGAGACTTATGGGCAACCTTTGGGCAGAGTGCAGGGAATCTTATGAAAGAAATGGGAAACAGTAAGGACAGGAACTCCACAAGGAGAGCAACAGAACCAAAAAATCTGAGCACAGGGGTCTTTCCTGAAACTGATACTCCAACCAAGGACCATGCATGGAGATAACCTAAGACCCCTGCACAGATGTAGCCCATGGCAGTTCAGTATCCAAGTGGGTTCCATTGTAATAGGAATGCCTCTGACATGAACTGATTGGCCTGCTCTTTAATTACCTCCCCCTGAGGGGGAAGCAGCATTACCAGGCCACAGAGGAAGACAATGCAGCCACTCCTGATGAGACCTAATTGACTAGGATCAGAAGGAAGGAAAAGAAGTCCTCCCCTATCAGTGGACTTGGGGAGGGGCATGCATGCAGAGGGTGGAAGAAGGGAGGGATTGGGACAGGAGGAGGGAGGGAACCACAGTGGGGATACAAAGTGAATAAAGTGTAATTAATAAAGAGTAAAAAAAAAGTGAACGTGCACATACATATGTATCATACACACACACCACACACAAACACACAAGGAAACACACACAGGCACTAAGACTCTTAAATATGTGAGCTATACGGCATATGAATTATCCTCTAATTATTCTGTTAAAAACAATATAAACATCCACCCCAAAGTCATGTTTGTTGGCTATTACATACATGGGTTTTGATTTAATTCTTTTTCAGTTTTCAGTGTCCTTGTAAAATATTTGTAGACTAATATTATGCGTAGCTGGGTATTAGAATATTGTTGGAGCTATCAGCATTGCTAGGTTTCGCACAATGTGTGAAGTAACAAACTAACTTTAATGGAATCAGGCCCTATGTGATGCTTAATCTGTAAATAGAAACACACCAACATTTAACCACAGAAGCCAAACATTCCCAAGAATGGGAGTTAAACTGTTGCTTGAATGACTAATAGCTCGAGGCTGCTAAGAAACACAGTTTGAAGTTTGAGGATTTACATCCACTTGTCTTTCCTTACCGCATACTTACTGCCTTTTATTACAACTCCATACCTTTATAGCCACATTATCATGCTTTTACGTAGCCACCAACCCCCTGAGATCCAGACTCATCCCATACATTTCACATTAGTAGGAAAGATAAAATTTTAAATTAAAGACTGAAGGATCTTTTCAGAAGAAAAGTTGCTTTTATACACATATTTAGGTGGTTGGAGATTTTACAACTTATGTAAGTTCTTCCTGTTAATCTTTGAGTTGTCTGGGGTTCCATCAGTCCAATGCCAAAAGCTATTGCCTTATATCAACATCACTTGTGTCACTGTGGCTGTTTCTTCAGGTTCTAGTCTCCCGCACAGTCCTTGGGCTCTGTCCTGCCTATAACTAGAGTAAGGCTTCTTCCTACTTTTGATCCCATTCCCAATTTGAACTTAAGTTGGGTTTTTGTTTCCAGTACTTGCTGTATCTGGCTGCCTCACATTTCCTAGTTCCCACCTTCACTGTCTTTTGATTTTTGCTAAGTCATGTTCAGTCTGTTCTGGAATGGCTCTTGCTTTGGCATTTTGACACATCTCAAAACCACTAATTCTCTCGCCAGTCACCACTTAGCGAGTTCTCCTGCCTAGGTGCATGCCCTCAACTACTGCTCTGACAATGTGACTCTGACCAGTTTGGAAAGAAACAAACACAAAGACTCAAAATGAATTTATCCCGTTTAGTTGAAAAAATTCATAAGTATCCCATTAGTGGGTTAAGGAATTAATAGATAAAGTGTTGAATTATGTAAAGGTAGGTCTATTGCTGTTTTTTAAAATTATGACCACAAAAAAGCTATATTAAATATATTTATCAGTAATAAAATATAGTCTTAATGACAATGAACTACTTCATCAGTGGTATATTTAATCCAATGGTTTAAAAAGCAGTAATGGGAGCATGCTTAGATGCAGCTACCACAAGAGAAATTTGTTTCCAGCTGGACATGCTTACCCAGATCAGGCTTTCAATGCTGCAGCTACTTCGGAAAGAACTGTGTGGTTTTGGTAGCTGGTAATAGGAGGCCTAGCCTCTGGAAACTTTAAACAGAATATCAATAAGAGCTTCCTTTTTTCCTTTAGTATTTAGGGGTGTATACATCACTTACAACCTTGCTAATTGACACTGTACCCCAATTATACAAAAAATAAAGCAGTTTATCTTCTTGGTGTTGCTATTAAAACAATGGTAATAATCCCAAAATTGACCTTTCATCTCTCTCTCTCCCATTCTTCCTCGCTCTCCCTCCCTCCCTCTCTCTCTCTCTCTCTCTCTCTCTCTCTCTCTCTCTCTGTATGCATATATTTGGGATTTCCACTCTATTTGTAACTGAGCAATTATTATTTTTGGTTCTGTGGTGGTTGCCATTTTTATTGGCTCTTCCAGAGTTGATTGTCTTCTAACGAGATGAAAAAGTATAAAAAGAAAGCAATCATTTAGAAGCTCAATTATGCTCACTTGTACAAATCTAGTCCAAAACCTGAAAAGAATTGCTCACATGAAAAAACTTTACAAGAGGCTTAACAGATGGTCCCGTGCATAAAGAACTTGCCATGCAAACCTGAGGACAAGAGTTCAGATCCCCAAAATCCATGTAAATGCTGGGTGAGCATGGCCAGCTTCCATAATTCCAGCCTGGAATGTAGGGAGGAAGCAGGGAATCACAGAAGAAAAGCTACTGAGCTAAACTTGACAAAATGGTGAGTTCCCAGGTCAATAGAGAGGCCCTGCCTCAGTGAAGAAAGTAGACACTCATCAAAAGAAACTTCCTATATCAACATTACATTTCCATACAACCTTCAAAAAGTACATGGGTATCACACACACACACACACACACACACACACACACACACACACACACAAATGTGTACCCACACACATACGAATACACACACAGAGATACACACACACACACCAGATATGTGCAAGAATAATTAAAATAAAATTCTCAAGCACCGAGATATAAGATTGTTGATTAAACTGCTATATATTATGACCAGTGGGATACAGATTTCTATAAGAGACACTGTCATAAGACATGGTCTCTGCTAACACTTCTAGCCTAAGGGAGTTCAAGGCAGACTTTTCATATTACAGTGTCATCTTACATTGTTCTTTCTGGTGTTACATTGTTAAAATAACTTGAGCAATATTTAAAAAATCAGCATTGAAACCAACTTATGCTCCCTTTATTTGCCAGAGTTTATTTGGATCCAAATACTCGAGTTCAAATTTTATTTGTTTTCAAGAATGTGGTTGCCTTGGTGTCCTGAAGAGAAAAGAAATTTTGGTGATACATTGATGAAAATAAATGTGCTGGCCAGACCCTGTGTCTCTCAAAAAAGTCTAGTAAGTAATGACTTACTAGAAGCACTTAGTACTTACATAATGCTAGGTAGGGTGATACATGCCTATACGTGTGTACTTGCCCAGAGTTCCTAGTCTACAGATTAATACAGAAAGACAGAGTTTGAGGACAGACTGGTACACACCAACATCAATGACAACAACAACAAAGTACAGCTTCTTTCACTAACATCTGTGTCTTGGTGACCCTCTTTTTTCTTTGCTTGTTTGTTTTTGTTTTTGTTTTGTTTTGTTTTTAAGGAAATCTGAGCAGGGAGGCAACTGTGCCTTTGTCAACCCAGTTTATGGGAGCTGCATCAGTGCCGAGAAAACAGAGGTAAGTGGCAAGGAAAAGAACATTGATTCAGAAGTACACATGAGAGAGAGCACGACCAAAGCCCATTAGTTGAATTTGGATCCACTGTGACATCATGACTGAGAGAAACGTTCTAGTGCATTTATTTCAGTTGGGGGTGAGAAGACAGTTCAGGCTCAAAATATGAGTGAGATTTTCCATTTAAGACAGTTTGATTCTGACTATAAAATTAGTTTACTGTTAAATGGCTTTGTGGTCACTCTACACCCTCCAAGAGAGCTGGTAAGTCTGGAAAACATCAGTTTAGCCCATGTAACTACTCCCGGAGAGTTTCACTGGCTTATTTGTATTCTCAAAAGTAAGTCTATAAAAAACTTAAGTTTTTCCTTATGCCACTTTTAAAGATTTGTTTTTATGTGTGTTATATGTCTGCATATGTGTGTGGTGGGGGAGGAAGCTACACACACTTGAGTGCAGGTGTAGGCAGGAGGTGTCCCTGGGCCAGGCATGATGCCGAAATCAGACTCGAGTCCTCTCCAAGAGCAGTAAGTGCTCTGAACTCCACAGCCATAGCTCTAGTCCTCCTTTCTCATTCTAATTTTAATTTTTTTAAAATCTATCAATAGTTTCTTTTCTTTTTCTTTCTTTCTTTCTTTTTTTTTTTTTTTTTTTTTTTTTTGATCTTGACGTTGAAAATGAGAACCAAATTGTCAGGTCAGATAGTTTCAAACATTTCAGAGCCTTGTATGATGTGTTTGAAGACCAACAAATGTTGGCTTTTTAAAATTTTACATTTTCTTCAACAAATATCTCATGTATGCTTTTAGTTTTGTTTATGTGGAAATGGAAAAAAAAAGAAAAGAAAAGTAAGAAATTTCCCTGACCATGAAGAGATTTAATGTGGATGATTTAGAGAGCAAATAAAACATAACCCTATTCAACTGATAATATGTATTCAGAGAGATACCATATTTAATCCACTGAGTTGGAAAGGCATAACAAAATATATTTCTATTTTTAATGAAGATAAGAAAACATGATCTCTTTACCCACAACTTACTGGTAAGGAATTATAGAGAAAAGCTTAATATGTCAAATGGGAATGTTAGTATCTCAACAAATGGATGGTCAGTAAATAGTCACTAAGAAGATGTCCTGCACTTCTTAGTTTTCCCTGAGAAGACAGCTTTCCTAGAGTTTGGGATGTAAGTCCCAGAATGCACAGGGAGAGGTCTAGATCAAAGACTCACTTTCAACATGCTTTCAAGCAGGTTTCACTGCAGGCTGCAATTGATCATTCAAAGCAAAACTTCAGAATTTCATTTTATTTCCCGATAAAAGATAAATTACTCCCTTTTCACATTCTTTTTAAAATTCAACTTTCAGTTCATTAAGGATGACTAGGGAAGAAATCCTGTCACATCTGTTTCTATTGTTTTAGAAAAAAAATGTCTTAAATATATTCTAAGTTCTTTGATATAATAGAAAAATGGATTTATTTCAAATATTATTTAAATGCTCTTACAGAAATGTCTTATACCGTTATTGATTTGGGGAGAATAGTAAAAAGAACTCTCTATCATCCATCATCCACCATCAAATATGTCCAACTTTTAATTACCTTATGTCCTTTTTCTTACCACAAGTTTCCTCAACCTACTCATGATTTCTTAAGCAAATCACAGCTATTATTCAACTCTGAAACTTCAGTTATACCTTTCAGAGATAAGAAGACATTTAAAATATACCCATGGTATCATGCCTAAGAATGTAGCAACATTTTCTTGATAATATAAAAAAAAATTCAGTGTTCAACCTGCACAATTGTCTTACAAATAACTAAGGCTTTTATAGCTACGTTTAGATTTTTTTTGGTACTGTATTTTTAAATCAAAATCTCTGTAAGGAACATGAATGCAAATTGATAGCTATCTCTTTTAAGGCTGTTTTAATCTTTATCTCTATATTCTCTTTAGTTTTCTTTTTTACACAATGTTTATTGAATAAACAAGTCTGTCTTCTCAGGGAAATGTATGAAATGTAGGACACCTGCTTAGCTACTGTTTACTGATTGTCCACTTTTTTGAGATACTAACATAGCAATTTTCACTTCTAAAGCTTTTCTCTGTAATTCCTTCTATAATTAGCATTTATCAGACACCAAAACTTATGTAAGTTGGTGGTGAAAAGATCAAGTTTTCTTATCTGGAAAGTTAAATATGAACATCTCATATTTTAGAGTTTCTACTATACCCTACAACTTTGTTCTACTAACTCAAGGTATTTCTTTTCATCATTGTTTTATTTTCTTTACCCTAAATATAATCAATATATTAAGCTGAGTGAAACAGCACAAGAGAGTAGTTAAAAATATTGCCTCCTGAATTTCTCTCAGCTCTCTTAGGTGAGGGGAAACAATGAGACCCAAGTCTGCAGGGTCCTTCAAACACTCATTGTGTGTTCCCATGTCAGAGACTCTCCAAGTGTGAGCTGGTGGTGTTGATGCAAGGCTCAGGGATACTCTGGTTATCACGCCTAGAGAGAGTCGCTAGCAATAACTTTCCTTCTTCATGACCGTTTCAGAAGTTATCTTACTCCAGAAAATACTAACCTTCTAAACGTGCATTTCCTCCTTAGACTTCCATCTTTTCCTTCCCAAATCCATTTTATGGTGCAGCGTCGGGAAGCCTGGAGACGGTGTGTCAGCATCTCAAATCATAACATCAAAACTACGCTTCATCCAATGTGTCTACAGTAAATTTCACTCACTGAATTGATTCAGTATGAAGTAAAAAAGAAAATATTCACATGTTAGTGTGATTACAACATTCTGAAACAGAGCTTTTTACAGATTCTTCGAATGTTTCCATGGAATCACAGACAGCTCCTTATCTTCAGTGTATTTCTGAGTACTTTAATAAAACATTCTGCCAATCAACTTATGTTCCTTTTATTCTATATCAATTATTATTTTTAAGGACCCATATTTGAGTGATCGTTGCCTGCATTCATAGATTTATGTTATCCTAAATTTCATGTTTCACATTTTGCAGAACAAAGAAAGTCATAAATCAAGGCAAGTTTAAAATAATTTGGATACATCAGAGAGGATGTTACAGTGATAAAACGAACTGTTTATAGGCCTCAGAGGTTATCTCTAAAAGTTAGAAATTTCATTACATCACATCTGGAATATAATGTATTAAGATGTTATTTCTTCTCCCTTCTCCACACATGCCCCTCCCCAAGTCCACTGATAGGGGAGGTCTTCCTTTCCTTCCTTTTGATTCTAGTCTATCAGGTATCATCAGGAGTAGTTGCACTGTCTTCCTCTGTGGCCTGGTAAGGCTGCTCCCCCTTACGAGGAGGTGATCAAAGAGCAGGCCAATCAGTTCATGTCAGAGACAGTTCCTGTTCCCATCACTATGGAACCCACTTGGACACTGAACTATCATGGGCATCATTTGTGCAGGGGTTCTAGGTTATCTCCATCAATGGTCTTTGGTTGGAGTATCAGTCTCAGAAAAGACCCCTATGTCCATATTTTTTGGTTCTGTTGCGCTCCGTGTGGAGCTCCTGTCCTCTCCAGGTCTTATTATTTCCTACTTCTTTCATGAAATTCCCTGCACTCTGCCCAAAGGTTGGCCATAAGTCTCAGCATCTGCTTTGATACCTTTCAGGGTAGAGCCTTTGAGAGGAGGTTGGGATTGGGAAGAGGGAGGGGTGAAAAAAAAAACTTCACCTTAGAAGGAAGAAATAGATTTATGTATGGAAGTCATTGGATCATCTTGTAATTCATAATTATTACCTGTGATATCTTATTTATACTTTATACATCAATTATGACTAAAGCAAAATTCCAACAAAAAAAGCAGTTTAAATCAGAACCTTTTAACTTAATTTACATTTCAAACACTTCTATTCTACCCAAGTTTTCTGATAAGGTTAAAATGAGTAAGAAAATGTAGAAGGAATGATGTATACGTAGGATACATACAAGCACATTAGCATACCGGCAGCACCACAAAAAAGACATGAATTACACATGAAATCAAGATGTTTGCCATGAACGTCTGAATCCAATCACATCGAAGACCCAAAACAAGCAAAAGAATGTTAAAAAAATATTATTTCTTTTCACTGAAGCTTAGAAACAAAGAACGTACTCCCTTTCTAATCTCATGAGAACAGGCAAATGATGTTAGCCCTAACCAAGTTATTTTTACATTTTGAAAAACATGTGATAATTAATCCTAAACCCATGTTTTTCAGATAATCATGAGATTTTTATGTAGATATGAAAATTGCTATAAGTTAAGAAGCATTGAATTATATAAACTGAAAATTCTCTACTTTAATAGCTTAAATAATATATGCATATTTCAGAAAATTAGATGTTCACAATGTACACTAATCTGCTTACCCATTGTTGGAGTTCAGTTATCTCAGAAAAAAACACACAAGTTGTTTACAACTCTTATCCCTGTCTTCCAGGGATAGTTGCACTGCAGATGACTTGACGGCTTCATCATGTACGAGCAATAAAGTCCAAGATCGGATTGGATGACTTTTATCCTGTGTGTCATGTTTTAACACTCAGAAAATCCTTCTCTGCTTGACCTTCTAGTTACTACCTCCCAGCATTCACATACAGCAAAAATTTTCCTTCATTAATTTCTTATTTGTCAGCATAGGCAAGACAACCTAAAAAGATGGAAGCTACCAAGATTGACTGAAACTCTTTACTATATAATTTAAGGCTAAAATAGACCTTTGTAGCACGTATTCAAATAGATGAACTATTTGAATGAAATTGAGTTTAGAAAGTGTGATAGTTAATGGTAATTGTCAACTCAACAGAATCTAGAGTCACCCGGGAGATGGTTGCTAGGCATGGCCTTGGGGATTATATCAATTGCCTTGACTGAAATGGTAAGCCCTGCTCAGTGTGGGTGGTGCCATTCCCTAGCAAGGATGCCAGATTGCATTAACAGAGAAAGGAGCCAAGTGTGGCCATCTGTCTCTGCCTCCTAATTGTAGGTGTGATATGACCAGTTGCTTCCAAGTCTGCCACCTTGGCTTCCCTGACAAGGTAGACTGTACCCTTGAAGTATGCACTGAAATAAGTCCTTGCTTTCTGTTAATTGCCATTGTCAAGGTAAATAGCACCTCTACAGAAAAGACACTGAGACAGGGAGGATGAATCAGTACATACATTTTCCAACATTTCGTGAGAATACATCATGGCCCAAATTATTATTTTTTCATTATCCTTCCAATGTCTCCGTCTTACATTTTACTTTACTAAACTTGGAAACATCTGTCCTAGTTTTTATTTATGTGCACATAGTAGGGCATATATGCAACATGTGTGCGGCTACCCATAATGCCATGAGACCACAGTGGAGCTGCTGGGGCTTGAGTTGTGGAGCTAAACTTGGGTTCTCGAGAAGAGAAGCAGGTACTCTTAGCTGTGGAGCCCTCCCACCATCCCTTGAGGCATCTTTTGAAATTCCTTGTATAGTTTATCTCTTGATTGGTTATATTTTCTAAATTTTTCTCTCATTTTAACAGTAAAATTACTGACCCCAGAAAAAACTAATAGAGGAAACAAAAGGAGATGTTATTAGTTAAGTACAGCCCAATCATTGTGGAACTTGTGTCCATGGATTCAACAAATAATTTAAGGCTGCTACATGAAAAAATGTGAAAATGTACAATTTTCTTCAAAAGAAAATTATTAACTAGCCTAAACTTGTCTGTTTTGGATGAATACTAAGAGAATTCATGATACATAGAGCTTTTATGACAGAAAGTCAAACCAGAATAGCAATGATACTATAAGAATATTTACATTTTTCAGGCAGAGTTATATACACCCTAAGTTTAATATACACCCTAAAATCTCTTCACATTTTGTATGATATTTTAAACACATATGGAAATCCTAGAAAGCTGAAAAAATAAAATTAGTTATTACTCGAGCCCATTTTTCTGAATTTACTGTGAGATGGAGATAATTCACCACTGTTCTGCACATGCTGCTACTTCTGAAAGTTTGCACGATGGTGATTATAAAGTTGGGGGAAGGAAAAGGAGCTGACAAGCAAACTACACAGTGTACAATCTGTCTAACTCAGCTTCAGGTCAGGAAAGCATCTGAACCTTCAACTAGCTTGGACCTGGTAATATCTGCATTTCTAATCTAGGATCACAAAGATTTGTGCTAACTGATCCTTTGGTCCATAAAACATACCTAAGAAGTCTCTTTAGTAACCTGCTTCATGTAATTAATGAATTCATCAAATGCATTTAAACAGATAATAATCATGATGAAAATGATGATAAACAGCGCTTGCAAACATTAAAACAGTAAAAGTATGTACAAAATGCTATTCCATGTAGTTTACATATTTTAATTTATAAATGTGAATAATGTGCTATATCGTTTGTAGTGGTGTTGCTATTTACATGTGACTATTTAACGTGGTGGTTGATTTAATTTAAACTAATGAAAATTTAAAATACAGTGTTTCCGTTGAATTAACAGCATTTCAAGAGGTGCATGTGCTAGAGACATCTATCCTGGACAACAGAGAGAACATTTCATCATTCTAGTAGGTTTTCTTAAATGACTGTCTTAGATCAATGTTGAAATTGTTTTCCTATAAAGAACTTTGTTATAATGTCTATAAACCTAAAGAGTATTAAAGGTTGTTATTTTCTGTGCATTTTGACTAGAAGCATCTAATTTCTAGAGAATAATGATGGGTTATAAGTAAGACAAAGCACATTTCTCTGAATGAAAACTAGGATGGACATATAATGAGGTTCCTTTTAATAATGCTTTCTTGCCTTAGAAATGTTTCATAGAACTCAAATAGAGCCACATCATCTTTGCCCGTTTCATTGTTTTGTGTTTCAATGGCACCCTGGAAACACTAAAATTATTGGCCTTCTCTTTTCTTCTTCTTGAGCTTCAATTGTTTCCCCATGTTTATTACACCATAAACTAAAGATTCAAGTTTGCCTCTAAATAACAACTACTTTTTCCTCCCACATAAGTGCCTCTTACATTTAAAGGAGAAAAATATGATAAACCAAAATGACTGCATTCATAGTAATATCTTTTACAGTTCATAGCATCACACTTCATTTTTATTTAAATAAAACTCAGAGAAAATTTATATTGAAATATAAGAGGACTGAAGGATTTTCTTTCCCAAAGGAAATCTTTCTTTAAAAGAAAGAAAGAAAGAAAGAAAGAAAGAAAGAAAGAAAGAAAGAAAGAAAGAAAGAAAGAAAGA
>NW_026596149.1:5299948-5332539 GCF_907164565.1 Psammomys obesus | reverse complement strand
AGAAAGAAAGAAAGAAAGAAAGAAAGAAAGAAAGAAAGAAAGAAAGAGAAGAAAAAAGAACTCTTGAAACATACACTTCACTGAAAAACCAACGCCAGCTTTTTAGCCTTAATACTTTTCTGCTTTTCTCTGTGTCAACTTGCAGAGTTTTGAAGTTCATTGTTAACGTATCTACGAAACCATGGTGGGGATTAATACCTAGGATGAGGAAAATGGTGGTACCTGTTCTTCCTCATTGCTAGTGGAAAGACACTGCTCCTGAAGCCACTTTCTGAAACTTCATAAAATGAAGTTTCTGGCCCATCTTGAAATAAAGAACTAGATAAGCATGGATCATTCAACGTATGCATAAAATAAGTAGTGATAATACCAAAGTAGCTACTTAAATATTCACGCAGACACATACCATTGAGCTCTCTGCAGTTAGGTGCTCTGAAATCATGATTTTGTTGTTGGTTTTGTTTTCTTTCCTAGAGTATGGGAGCAGTATAAATGAGCTTCCTATTTTTTTCTGATATTTAAAATATTTGATTACTTAGGTATGGTTCCAAAAATTTTAGAAATAACTTTGTGAGCTGTCCAATATATTTGTGGAGAGATTTGTTTCTAAGAAATCATCACAGAAAACGGAAGTAATTATCTTATATCAACATAATAAAACCTTGAGTCAATAAAAAGGGGTGTCAGTCTACAAGACTAGGAATAGCATTTTTCCCTTTCCAGGTTTTTCGTTTTCTTTGGAGTTTTTAATTTTTTTTATTTTGTGGTTATGAACATGTGTTTGCATGTATGTGCACTCTGTGCATGGCTGGTACCCGAGGAAACCAGAAGAGAGTGACTGAACTGGAGTTACAGACAGGTGAAACGCCCCGAATCAACCCAGGGTCCTCTAGAAGATCACACAGTGCTCCTAGCTGCTGAGCAGTCCCTCCAGCTCCATGCTCTGATTTTTGAGACAGGGTCTCATGCTATAATTCATGCTGGAAATCTTTGCAGTCCTCCTGCCTCAGCCTCTAGAGCATGCGTGTAAAGGCATGAGATACAGTTCCAGGTTTCTGCCCAGTTTTTAAACATTGAACCTATTACTAATCCAAAGCTAGTATCAAAGAAAAGATCTAGCCAATGTATGGGAACCAAGCAGGATAACAGTTTGTTCAACAAATGTTTGTAAAGAAAAGGAAAAAAGTGAGACTGTAAGAAGAGCATTTAAAGTGATGTCTGTAATGGGCCTTTACCCATGTGGGACCCCTATTCTTCCTTAGAGGCTGGTCCTACAATTATTTTCTGTTGTTAACACTAGAGTTTCTTCAAATGCATCAGATAAGCAATTGATAACTAAGTAGTAATTTTTTGGAACGAATAATAATCTATAATGAAATAATATCTTGTAAAACAAATTAAAAATATATAATAAACATGAAAGTAAATATATAGCAAGGGAAAAATATGTCCAAGTAGCCAATGAGAGCAATTGATATGGTGTAACAATCTCAGGGCAACAAAAACTAACAGATGATGGATATATAAACTAAACTATAATAAAAATATCAAAAGTTACAGGAAACAAATTCCCAGAACATATAATTTTTTATAAAGCAAACATAAGAATAGATGAAGACCAAAGCAGTCCTGGAACAAAAAATATTAATATTTAGATAATTCTAAAGATTGAAATAAAGGCTCAAAAATAAATTTTCTAATACATTTAAGATATTTTCAAACTCATACATATATCTATAGAAAAAGAAAATAAAATTATTACTAACATACTTAATAAAGATAGTTCTAACAAAGGCATTATAAAGAAGGCAAACTTTAAATGACTGTCATTTATAAACAGATGGGAAGCCCTAAACATGCATCATATGATATGACATTATAGACATGTATGTGATAGGTTTGTGTGTGTGTTATGGTGTGGATAGGAAGTGTTATCTTACTTAAGGCAAAGAGTGTTCAAAAGTGAGGCATCTATTGGCATAACACCCTTAAGAGGCCAGATCTTATTTGAGCTACGAAACGACCAATGACCAAGTCATTGGAACATGAAGCATTTCTGTTTTCATCAGCTGCACTGATAAATGTAGGGAACTAGAAGAACTAAGTCAGTGAGTATAGTAGAATACCAAATACCTCCCACAGGATTATGTATTTGAACCTTGGTCTCTGTCTCTAGTCAGCACCACCTTGCTGAAAAAAATAAGTTACTTGGAGTGGACTTTGAGAGCTCAGAGATCACCCTGCTTCCAGTTTGCTGTCTTTGCCTTCTGCATGTGATGGGAGAAGGGTGTGATTCTTTAGCTTCTTGCTCTGGTGGCCTGTTGCAATACCTTCCTTACCATTAGGGACTGCCCATCTGGAACTGTGAGTCAAAATAAATTCTTCCTAAGTGGCTTTCGGGCATGGTATTTTGTCATAGCAACAAAAAATTAATAAGCTGGAGGTCTGTCTCAAAAGGTTTACCTTATCCCAAGAACTTCCTGTCTTGTTTTTTTCTTCTTCCCAGCTACTGTTGTGGCCCTGCTCCTCAACACCCTGTGCATGACACAATCTTAGAGCAACCTCTGCCATCCTCTGACTGTGGGACAGTAAAGTGGCTCAACATGTAAAGGGGCTTGTTGCCCACGACAACTAGAGTTCTATCTCAAGACCTAAAATGATACAAGAGGAGGGCTCCAGAAAGCTGTGATCTTTCTCTCTCTCTCTTTCTCTCTCGCACACACACACACACAAACACACACACACACACACAGAGAAAGAGACAAAGGCAAAGATAGAGAGAATAAAATAAAATTTAAGTGATGCTATTGATAATAGAAAAAGATTTTAAAACTGGGTAACAGTGAATTTAAAAAACTGTTCAACAAAAGAAACCAGTAGGCTATGGGAGAATAAATTATAGAGAGGGACATTTTATTTGAAACACTTGAAACCAATGAGTGACGTATGTACAGATTCTGAACACTATATAGACCAAAGAAAGAAAGAAAAGTTGGTAATGATCATAAAATTCACAAAAGTAAGGAGCCAATAAATACTGGAACAAAATTTCAACCGTTGAAGTTATCAGGAAAATACAAATTAAATTTACAACTAAGTGACAGTGGATATTAAGTTAATACATATGTTAATGTATGTCAGATAATGCATACATTTTAAAAACATGTTGACAATACCAAACGCTGGTGTTCGGGATTGAATGTTCATGTACACCCAAAATTAATGTGGGGAAGCTCTAAAACCCAATGAGCAGTGTTTAGAAATGGAGTGTTGTGACATCATGTCCTTACACAAAATGATCAAAGAGTCTAATTCCAATCCCCAGGGCATGCAAAAGGAAGAAAAGATGGGGCCACATGCAAGACGAGAGTCTTCAAATAAAACCTACCTTTTTTTTTTTTTTTTTTTTTTTGATATCTTGATTTTGCAATTTTCAGGCTCCAGAACACAGTCTCTAAGCATTTTATAATTAATGGTCTGAGTTGACCTAGATATTTATCAAATTCTAAGGATGTCACATATAGGGAATGCTTACAAGACAGACCAAGGAAAAGAAGCAAAGAGGCTGTTCATTCTTTCTGACAGTGAGCATGCTCATATAGCCCAGCCATCACCTCTTTTAGGAATTACTCATATGTGAATCTGTGGAACCAATCAAACATCTTTCAGCTTCATAGACATTAAAAAATCATTAATGGAATATAATAATGAATGAGGATAAAAATAAATGCAGTGCAGCTACATTTAATAACACTGAACAATCTCATAAGAAAAAGTTGAGTGAAGAGGGTGGATGAAAAAATCACACGTCTGAACGCTGTTCAGAGTTAGAGGTTTAGGGAATGAAATTTAACAGAAGACTTGAGAGATATATTAGCAATGCTTTCTTCTTCCCCCAACTTACGTGTTTTCACACAAATATTATTTTTATAGTTTTTAAAGATTTTTCTTTTAAATCAAGAGTCATATGCTGCAAAATTTAACCTTTCAAATGATGGAATTAAGGTCTGGCAAGATGCCTCAGTATGTAAAAGCACCTGCTTAAGAAGCATGTGGAACAGATTTCTGCTATTTAAAATGTTTTCTGCCACCATCTCCCATTTCAGTTACAATGCCTGCACTGTGCTAAAAAGTAAACAAAACAAAAAAATCAGAATACAGCAAAATTAAGTACAATGTTGGCTAAAATTCCCTTTAAAATTGATTTTTAGTAAATCCTAAATTATATACACCAATTCAACTGATCTTAAAAAAATTAATTTCTTTCTGCTGATAACTAGCATCATAAGGAAAGATACAAAAGACTGAAAAATGGTTGGGTATTTAAAGGAAATCCCTGGAAGGAAGATGACACAATTTTAAATTCATGGTCGACTCAGAGTAAATGTGAGGCACCTTCGCAGGTCCTGGTTATTCTGCCTTCTCTTTAATCCTATGTACTTCTGCATCTCCTTTTAATATGTCCACTTCTTCCATGAATGAGTCAAGGGCACAAACTGCTATTTTTCCTCAGCTCCGGTTTTCGTAGTAAACTACACAGACTTTGTAGTTTACAGAGGCCTCCATTTCACACGACATCTTTCTGCAGCTTCAGATTGCTGCATTGGTGTCTCCTATTATGAGAGAACAAATATGACCCCAAGGGACCCATCCTAATGAATTGTTTTGATTAAATTTCCTACCCCATCTCTGAGTGCCTTCACACTGGGGCTCAGAGATTTGATATGTACAACGGTTGTGCATAAAGCATTCACTCTGTGAAGAAGTTACATGGAAATGCTATTATTTACCTTCCATAGTTTATACATTATATGTGTTAGACATAAATTTTGAATTGTCTAGACTATTATAAAGGATGCAAACTTAAAATGTTGATACTAGCAGTGGCTATGATTGCAGAGAAAGAATATGTCAGGAAAATGTAGCTTTTCAGATTCCAGGTTTCTCAATATTCTTTCAGCCCTTCTTCACAAAAATATTTTTGCTTATGAAGGATTACACATGCCAAACCGAGAGACACCGGTGACAGAAAGTTCCCGGAACTAACTTTGCTCATGACCACTCTGCAGTGAGACATCAGCAGGCGGCGCTTGGTGTTCCTCACACTGTTGTTCAGGTACAAATGTTCAGAGAACTGAAGGTATAAAACTTGAGACTGTCGTTATAGAGTTCTCCTAATAGTATTCGTTATTAACCTGCCCATGAAACTTACCTTTTACGATAAGCTAATGCCAAATTAAAGCAGACTTAGGAAAGTTTAACATTAATATTATTATATAATAATAACACTAATATTATTAATATTAGTGTTATAATAACTGACAGAAACTATTAACATTTTTTGATGTCAGTATGCCTGTCGGTATGCCTGAAAAGTAGGAATTCTTTCCAGCTGAAATAAGATAAATGTGCATTCATATAAACAGCTATGGAGGTGGACCCATAGTTAAAACACTTGTGAGCAAGTGTGAAGACAGGAGTTTGTATGAGCACCCACAAATAACATGAGGGCCTTAGAAATCTACACGTAATTTCAAATTCAGAAGGCAAAGAGAGGGGAGATCCCTTTCAAGCTATAGTTATAAATCATAATCTAGCCAAATTAGCCATATTGATAATCTTTAGGTTCGATCAGGGGATTCCCCCTTCAATGAATGAAGAATAAAGGTGATTGAGGAAACACTTTACATCGACTCATGCTTGCACACACGTGTCCACACGTATGTGCCCACACTAATGTAAAATTACACTCGTGTTTGCGTACCACAAAAGACAAACTTAGATGACATCAGTTGTGTCCAGGGATGTCAACAGCATATTCAAGACCATATAAAATTCTATGCTACACATATGGAATAAAAGCTAAACCACAGAGGAATGATGACGGAAATAAACTGTAGATACATAGATGAAGAGTGAAAATAAAGATAGACAAAGATCGTAACAGAGATGGTAGAGAGGGGTGAAACAAAACTTGTTACTAGTAAAGGCCTTGGAATTTCATTTTTCAAGAACATTTGATAATTTGTCACAATCAGAAATCTTATATTACATAATTAACTAGAACTAAATATTTGTCGTGTTCGTTTAAAACTGTAGATGTTCACAAAAGAAAATGATGACGCGTAAGCTCTAAGAATACAGACAACACAAACTAGAGATGTCCCTCAGCACATCTCATTAAGTCACAAAGCACTGAACATTTAGCTTTCAGAAACTACCTGTTTGGTAGACTCCTCTCTGTAGTCTCTGAAGACTGCATTTCTGCACACTTACCTGTCTGCCTGATGACTGTAAAACACCTAATGTCTGGCTCAAAGAATGGCTGCTTCAGTGCATGGTACCTATGTTTCAAGGTTTTGCAATTTATTTTCCATCTGAGGCATCATGCCTTATCCGCAGACGCACCAACCACACTGAGCATGTACACCACAGAGAGCCTATCTTCCCACCAAATCCAGGCTCAAATGATTACTTCGCCCTGATATTACAAAAGACGCTTCCACAATAGGTACTTATTCTTGCTACACGGCTCAGCTCTTGTCTATGATTGATGCATAATAGATACTATTGTAGCTGCTTCAAACATCCTTATTCCCCTTCGTCAGCCTCTATCATACCATGGCTAGAAAGACAATGAAAAAGTTGCAGCTTTGGAGGCACTTTGATCTACTTCAGCATCAAGAGGCAGAAACCAAAACAAAGAAAGAATGGGAAAGTCTTAGAAAACCAGCCTTGTGTCTGCTCCCTCCTCTGCAGAGGATAATACTACCATAGGGCCTAATAGTAGAATAGATGTAAACAGACTAATTTATATAAGGGAAGGGGCCGTGGTTTGAATCCTATCAGAGCACGCGGTGTGTATATGGAGGTGGAAAATAAAGCAAAGTTGGTGAGCTTTATGTTTCATTGGGATTAAATATGATCATAGTCACTGAATGGACAAGTGTAGTTTCCTTCTGTCTTTTGGATCCAAGGCATCATTAAAAATAAAGTTATTTTTTTTTAAAGAACAATAGTAGGAACAAAGAAACAGCAGTATTTTTTCTCATTAAAACTAGTACATGTAAGCTTCTTTTCGCCAGGAGCTCCGCGTTCTGTACATTGTCTGTAGACTTTTGATGCTATATTTGAAAGCTGATACCCTGGGAAGTGATTTCAGAATAAGGCATGAAAAGTAGGAGAATTCATCTTAGCGCTTTCTGTTTAAACTGAAAGACTCCTAAGCTTCCAGTACGGGCTGAGAGTATACACAGAGATATAATGTTTGTCACACAATCATTTACTATACTAATCCTAGTTTGAGTTATTATTTGAATCTTCAGAGGACTAACATCGTAAAAGGACAAGCTGTTTTTTTTTTTTGGGGGGGGGGGGGTGGGGTGCATTTTTGCCCTGTCTTCAATGATGAATCATTCTTGTTTGTTCTAGATGCTTCTGGACTTGTTATCTTGTGTGATTTCTAACTGGTGCCAGGTTTTGACAAACGATAGCATCAAAGCATGGACCTACCTATTTTCCCTGAGTGTTTGGATGTAATAATTTTAAAGATGGCCACAAAGCTAATGAGTCTTGCTGCTAGGAGCATAGCACAGAAGGAGTCCTTACTAGCCAATCAAATGCCTCCTTGGAAAATGGTTGAAGTGGGAAAAAAGCTAACTGGTTTTAAAACTGGCAATGTGCATACAAATATTGTATTTTTCAATCTAGTCAGGTATTTTATAATGACAGTAGATTTTCATTAATTGTATACTCTTTTAAAAAAACAATAATATCTTTTATTTTAACAATTTTTACGTAGTTGTTACTGTTTCAGATGGCATCTGTAGAGTCTAAAATGTGCTCCATCCACTCTTTGCAGCTTTCAAATGTCATTTCGGGGGTGAGAACTTTAAAATAGCATTTTCCTCTTTTATACGCAGTTTTGTAATGTTTTATAAATCTCTATAGTGTCAAAACTCTATATCACATCACTCTTTTGCATTTTCCTTTACAGTAATTCAAAATATGAAAAAATTACCTTGTGTTTCCAGTCTTTTTTTACAAAGATTTACTTATTTATTATTAATTCAGTATTCTGCCTGCATGTGTGTCAGCAATCCAGAAGGGGGCACCAGATCTCATTATAGATGGTTGGGAGCCTCCATGTGGTTGCTAGAAATGGAACTCAGAACCTTTGGAAGAGCAGCCAGTGCTCTTAACCTCTGAGCCATCTCTCCAGCCCCTTATGCCATTCTTTACTTCTTGGAGAGTTTTTTCCTAATTTCCTATGTTCTGTCCTATACATAGCTCTCCCCCTGTCTGCAGGACCACCTCAACAGGCATGTATCTAATGGTAACAAATTTTCTAGACTTCTATCTGCTTGAAAATGACTGTATTTTATATTTCTTTTAAACAGCTAATTGAATGTCTTGTTGAAATCCTTTTTTCAATTAAAGATGCCACTGCAAGTTACTTCAGGTTGCATATTTTGTAGCGAGCCTGAGGGGAGTATCACCTTTGTTCCTCTGCCAAGTGTACTTCACTCAGCCCTGCTTGGTCTGCTCATGTGCCCATTGAAGGAATTCTTGGTCACAAAGAGTGATCATCTCTACCTCCCTGCAGACATCTCCAATCTGATCCGACTGCATGGCCAGGAGTGTTTCTAACAAGATACTCACCTAAGTGACTATTCAATGTCTGAGTCATTCTGACAGTGGAGCTTCTGGGTTGTCTCCTCGGGACAGACCGGTTTTCCTCGCTCTTATGTCTGATAGTGTGTTGTTGTTGGATACTGATATCCTGTATGGAATAATACAAAATGGATGACTCAAAAATGTATATTTCTCCTCTTTTTCCATGGCTTCAGCATGTGAGATTAAGATATTGATACCGGCCAGCAGAGATTGGCTGGCATTGGATACAGAAAGCAATACTAAAACATCATTAAAAAAAGTTATAAGCAACCAATGACAACTGTTGAGAGAAGGAGAATCAGTTTTCTTCAGGGATGAACACTGTTCATAGTATATGAAATCCCACATATTCAACTCCAAAGAGATTTACACACGAGCAACTATAAAAGGACTCTTTGTAACGTGTGTGTGTGTGTGTGTGTGAGAGAGAGAGAGAGAGAGAGAGAGAGAGAGAGAGAGAAGCAGAGACAGAGAGCAGTGGAATGGGGACTAATACTTAAAGAAGTCAGGAATCCAAGCAGGAGGAGGGGCCACAGGGAGTAGAAGAAAGAGAGGTTAAAATTTTGTCAATACAGGACTCATGAATAAAATTATCAAAACATGGAACTTGTCCACTGATGAGGAAAGAGCCCACAAGCCCCAAACCATCTCCCTCACCTGCGCTAAGGCAGTCTTGATGCACAGTTCAGGTGGCTCTTCTGACACTTCATATGTTGGGGTCTCCAGTCTCTCCATAGTTCTAGCGCATCCTGCAAATGCTTACTCCCTTGCTTGTGGTCCAGCTCCATGGAATTCTAGCTCCACAGGTACCTTAGGCTATCTGGGGGACTTTCGTTTCCTCCAGGCTCTCCATCCCATATTAGAAAAGTCCTAGGGTTCTACACCAGTGTGCTCAAAAACAGGTTCAAATGGATTTTGAAAACTGAAGAAGCTTCCATTTTGTACTAGTCTTCAGTGTTTTCATCAGCATTTTCCCTTTATTGCTGGTTCAATAAGGACTTCAAATACCTCACAAAGCCACGTGTTTTGATCTTGTGATTTGAGTGTGACTGATTCTGGAAGATTGCTCTCAACAATCATGCCCTGCCTTCATTTCATGTTGAATCTGTCAACTTTCAGGTCCCAAATGAACCTCAAATGGTTCAGTGTGAGAGTGGTCATAGTCCACTGGTTTGGAATTCTTTACCTGTGCCTGGAAAGAAATCCTGAATATGCCCTGCAGATGCTGGTCTCTGGAAGCAGTTGTTTTTTCTCAGTATCTGATAGTGCTAGGGAAGCAGTAGGTACATAGAAACAGCAATAAGGGGCACCCTCTAATGTTACAGTCCCTAGGTTTTTATTTGAGTATAGGGACTCTTAGCCACACAAATATCATAGCCTCTACCTAGGCCTAAGATATGAAGAACTGGCTGTGAACAGCAGCCAGTGGTAGAGCTCCAGCTCTTGCATTTGAGGTTTTTAAAGTCTCAGCAGGAACTCTGAATTTCTTCTGACCACCAAGGCCCTCAAGTTCTTTTACTCACTGTCTCTAAGCAGTCATTATAGTTCTCCACCTCACTTGTCATTTCTACTTCTACTTTCCTCCTTCTCTGGTCCAAGCCACCCGTGAACTGTTCAGCTGTATCTGTGACTGCTGAAGTTTCCACTGGTCTAGCCATTAATGTGGTTTGTGTTTAACATCAGTCAAGGACTTGCCTCCAGTCGTAGTAATTGTTCCAACAGAGGTGGTACTGTAAGACCTGGAGTCTCACTGCTCAGGAGCTCAGGATCGTGCCCTTCGCGGGAACACTCACAGACCATAACTTGATGCAAAAGCAAGAGGTTTCATTGCTATTGAGATAGGGTCGCCCCTCCAAAGACAGGAGACGACCACAAACATGCAAAGCACAAGGTTTTTATATGTGAAAATCAGATCACTTTTGCTCTATAGTTTACAGCTGGTTGTAGATAGTTTACAGCTGGTTGTTTCTCAGAACAGTTCACCCTGCCCTTCAAGAGCTAGCTGCACCTGGCTTCAATTCAAATAATCACAGTTGTTGTTTTTTTTCTCATTCCCAGGTGGTCCCTCACTACCTCTAAGCAAGGTGGAAATGGTTGACTGCATGCCATTTCAAACAGTCCTTCAGAGCGCATCTAAAGCCTCAGGCTGCCGTTTCCCCCACTTTACTGTAACATACCTGTATTGGCCAGGGTTCTCTAGAGGAACAAAATGTATAGAATATATATGGGATTTATTAGAATAGCTATAGGCTGTGATCCAACTAGTCCAACAATGGCTCTCTACCAATGGAAGATCCAAGAATCCAGTAGTAGTTCCTTCCACAAGACTGGATGTCTCAGCTAATTTTCAGTATCCGCTGGAATCTTTAAAAAGTAAGCACTAATGCCAGTGAAGGGCTGGACTTGCCAGTGAGAGTGGGAGCAAGCAGGCAGAGAGAGCAAACTACTCTTTCTCCTTGAGCAGAAGGTGTGGCCCAGATTAAAAGCGGGCCAGCCCCCAACCTTTGGGCAGAGTGCAGGAAATCTTATGAAAGAAGTGGGAATTAGTAAGATCTGGAGAGGACAGGAGCTCCACAAGGAGAGCAACAGAACCAAAAAATCTGATCACAGGGGTCTTTCCTGAGACTCATACTCCAACCAAGTACCATGCATGGAGATAACCTAGAACCCCTGCACAGATGTAGCAGTTCAGTGTCCAAGTGGGTTCCATAGTAATGGGAACAGGGACTGCCTCTGACATGAACTGATTGGCCTGCTCTTTGATCACCTCCCCATGAGAGAGGAGCAGCCTTACCAGGTCACAACAGAAGACAATGCATCCACTCCTAATGAGATCTGATGGACTAGGATCAGAAGGAAGGAGAGGACCTCCCCTATCTGTGGACTTGGGGAGGGGCATGGGTGGAGTAGGGGGAGGGAAGGTAGGATTGGGAGGGGAGAATGGAGGGGTTTATGGGGGGATACAAAGTGAATAAAGTGTAATTAATAAAAATTAAAATAAAAATATTTAAAAATTAATTAATTAAGAAAAGTGGGCCAGCCCCTCAAAAGATCTGGATTAACAGTGACTCTCCCCACCTTAAAACATCCAGATTAGAAGCGGGTCTTCCCACTCTAAATTATTTAATTAAGAAAAAAAATCCTCACAGTTGTGCCAAGCCTTCTAGGTTTTAGTTAATTCCAGATACAGTTAACTTAACAGTTATCATACCACCTAACTGAGGAACCCACCAATGTATTTGAAAGATGTCTGGATTTGTGAATTTCTTTGTTCTGTTAGTATAAAGATCCCGTCAAGCTGTCACCACACTAGAATACAGAAACTAGGGCAACCTGAGTCTCTGTTTCTGGGCTCAGTCACTAAAACTTGTCTTCAAAATAAACTTATTCTTGCCACTCCTCTCAACAACAACAAAGTACAGTCCTGGCTAGGGCTGTGTCTTTAGAGTAAGGGAGATGAGCTGCAGTATTTGGAATGTTGACGACAGTCAGGGGTGAAGAGATCCACCAGGCTGTGTAAGTGATATCAGTTTTGCTTCACGCAGCAGTGGAAGAACAAGAGAGTCCAATAGCTACAAATTTTTAAGGAGCCTTTGCACATTCCCAGTGCCTTTATTCATAAGAGGGTGAAGTGCTTTCCTACAGAATTAAAGAAGTTATATTAACACTTAACAGTGATTGAAACATTTCAACACTATTTTACACCTACCAAGTACTTAGAGGTGGGTCCTCTGCTGTATCTCATGAGGAATGGTAGAGACAGTTTAATATCTTGTTCTGGCTCTTAGGGCTGTCGTTAAGGCTTATGGAGAACAGTTTCCTAACCCCATTCCAGTATTACCTGATCTTTTCTCAATCTTCAGTGGAGATCCTAGATGAGAATTCTGTGGTCTTTCCCAGGATCAGTGGTTTTAACTTCCACTCTGCTGTGAACTTTCTTGCGTCCTTCTAAAATGTTTAATGTACATATGTGGGTATGTGCCCTGACATCTGGGTTCCTCCTGGAGTCGCAGTTACAGGTAATTGTGACCTGCCAGCCATGGGTGCTGGGAACTGAACCCAGTCTTCGGGAAGAGCAGAGTGTATTCCCAACTACTGAGCCGTCTCTCCAGTCCCCAAATATCAAAGTTTTAAACCCCAAACTTGAGAATGTAACTGTATTTGAAGTCACCAGGGCCCTTCCTTGCAGAGGTAACTAAATAGAAAGGAGGTTATTTACAAGGGGCTGTAATTCAGTCTGTCTCACAGGGAGACACCATAGATGCCATGCCACAAGCTGGGAGGGCAGGCCTCAAGAGAAGTCAAACCTCAGCTGACATTGGCTTGAGGCTTCCAGCATGCATAACAATAAATAAACTCCGTGACTTCAGCCACCCACCAACAAACCAGATCCGTGCCATTTAATGTCATTTTAAAAGGAGGCTGAGCTTTTCTATAAAAATTTGTCCAAAGAAGAATTCCAAATGATGAATAAACACTTTAAGAGACTCTTGACATAATTATTCAGCAGAAAAAAAAAAATGCAAGCCAAAACTAGGGGCTGCTGCTTATAAACTAGATTGACTCTAATAAAAAGAGTCCCAGAATACTAAATATTGTTTAGAATTTAGAATGTCAAGAAGACACTCTCTCATATGACTGAGAATAAGGTAAAAATACTAGATCTGCTTTAGAAAATGTTGGATGTTACTCAGATTATTAAATATGAAATTATTACATGACTTGGCAATTCTAACTCTAGTTTATATCCAAGAGAATGAGAACACATAGGCACTCAGAAATAAGATCAGAAACAAGACTCAAAGCAATTTAGTGAAGGACAGTGTGTCTTTATAGAGAACATGGACTGTAGTATAAATCTTTCTGAAAGCCTGTGGAGATTAGATTGGATTGCATGACCACACAGTTTTTATTATTTTTACCTGACAAAAAGAACTCAGGCCGCAAAGTGATACATGGTTAGCGATACGGGACAACGGCGGCAGTGACACCGGCATCAGGGGTGTCATAGGGACTGGCCATCCTTTGAGGCAGAGTGAAGTTATGGGCATGTAGTGAAGGATTTTAGGAAAGGTCTTGTGACCGTTTCCTCAGTACATGTGTGGAGCACATTGAAAAATGAGAAATGTAGAATTGCCCTCAGTTTGGAGCCTGAGCTTCCCAGAACAAGAAAACACCTCTATGAAGTACTTCCTCTGCGGGACATCTCTGATGCTCTTCTGAGGTCATTTGTCTTCTTCTATTGGAAAAAGATTTTACTGAAGGCGAAACAGCACCAAAACACCTGCCAAATTAGGTGTGAAACACATCACTCCATTAAAGAATGTGAACATTTTGGTGATAATGATTTTTTTGCAAGTCTATATTGAAATTCTAATGCTGTCTCACACACACACACACACACACACACACACAGACACACACAAAGGCAATCAAATTATAAAATGTTACTATTGTCTCTAAGAGCAATTACCCTTACAGAAAAGCTAGCACATCTTGTAAGTTTTTTGCAAATATAGAAAACATTCAAGGCAAATGAAAGTTATGTTCTAATTTTTGTCTCTTGTTTACCCCTTTATGCCTTCAGTATTCTCTTTTCCTGAAAGGCTAAGAGATAAATATTCATAAGGCTGACTGCAGCATATATATGGCCTCTTGTTCCAAAACCAGGAAGCATTTCTTGAAAACTTATTCCTATGGTGTCTGTTACCTATCATCATACAGACTGTCAGTTTAACCATCTGTGAAGTGGAATTTATTATTTTAGAGCTGTTCATGGTTTTATTTAAAAATTTTCTCTTTTTAAAGGACCTTGGAGGACCTTTCTTGCTATTACAAGAATGCTTTCTCTTCAAGCTGGTTTCTACTTCTCTCTCCTCATCCTTGAAGTAATGTCTCCTGCCACAGGATGATGGGGACTGAATTCCATTCAGGCAAAGAACAGCAGCAGTCCATGGAAAAATCACAGCAATAGATCTGAGCTTCATTTAAAAGGTGTAATTATATATTAAATGATCCGGTTTATGCTGGACATCTGCAGCACATAGCTGTAATTAATCACAAATGTGTAAGTATAAAAACTTAGCCACTAGGATAAGCCTCTTCTCCTTCCGTTCCACTAAAACAGAAAACAAATATCATAGAATTGTGAATAAAATTTTTGAAAAGGCTCCATTGAAAGAACACCTTGAATCATCACATTTTTAAATACAACTAACCCTTAAGAAAATTGGCTGTTGGAACCGCAAGACGGGGAAGTGAATGAAGGTGGGTGTCGCCACACCTGACAGCCAGAGCTTTCCCATCGGTGCCTGGGAAAAGCCCTCTCCTCTGTCTTCTCCTGGCTATATCCTCTAGCCCCTCCCGAAGTCATGTGCAATTAGAGTAGCGGTGCATGCAACAGGGGGCATGGAGAAACTGTACGCCAAGTCTGGGTTCAAGTCCCACCCTTCTATGACAGGGTGTAAGCAGACAACAAGGCCAGCTGGGATGATTCCGCAAGTGGGCACAGCTGCACTCCGGAAGGTGGAGGTGGCAGCACTGTGTCTCGGAGGGTAACCGTTGCGTCCTGGAGCCTTGTATTTGACTTCCAGGATCTGAACTCAGATTCTGTGCTTACCCGGCAGACAAATTTACTAACTGAGCCATTTTCTTAGCCCCCCCAAATGGTTCTTAATAAAAATGCTTTATTGGTGGATTCAAAAGTAAAGCATAGAGAAAATATTTTATTATTATCAAGAGAAACAGAGCAGAGAACAAACTTTGGGAAATTTTAGCTTAGTCATTTCTTCACAGGTAGTTAAATGACTGAATGTATTTCTACTACACAAGGGCTTAAGCAGTGTTAGGGAAATTACAGTGTGTAAAAGGACCCAGAAAAAGCAGTATGTTGTCCATGATTAAATGCATTCTCAGTCTAAGCATAGATAGATTTCAAAAATTACATTTATACTGGAAGAATTTTAGGTCCCGAGATAAAACGAAGTTTAGTTCATCAAATTTCTACAGCATCAGTCTGTAGAAATCAATCTTATCTGGCCTGACCATTTTTCTATAAATACAAAAAATGAACAATATTAAAGAACAAGCAAGAGAGTAAATGCTAATCCATTATTGTGAATAAATTATCACCAGAATGAAGAGAAACAAAGGCTAACTGCTTGGCCTGAGGGAAGGAAGCAGAAATACAAAACAGCATTAAGCCTTACTGGGAAGTGGCATTTGATACATAAGTAGTTGTCTCTAGGTGTGATGGGAAGAAGTAGGTGTTTTAGGGTCACTCATGGTCACTTTGAAGTGTTTAATTTCACATTAAACACATTTAAAACATGCCTGGACCTGATATTACTGTATATTTCATGAATAATGCTATTGTCTAAGCTATATTTGACTAGATGCTAAGATGCTGCATTTTATAGATACTTATCAATTTGACCTTTTTCATCCAGGCTATACAATATTGTAGCATTCAGTTTTCTGTCACTCTGACAAAATACCTAAAATGGTCAAACTAAAGGTAGGAAAAGTTTGTTTGGGCTCATAGTTGTGTGCATTCGAGTTAATGGTTGGCTGGCAGAGGAAATGTTCTTTTTGTGGTAGGGAAGTAAAAATGAAGGACAGAAAGAGGTTGGTATGGCAATAGCCACTTCGGAGGATACCCACAGTAATCTTCCTCTGCTAACACACCGGAGTGCCACACGCTGACAACATGGACTTTGGCAGCAGCTGTTTGGAGGCATAGCAACCCAGGAGTAATGCACTTTCCCCAATGAACTGGAAAACTCAGTCTCAGAGCACACTTTTTGTGGTTTCTACAGGAAAAAGACTGGTGGAAAAGCATCCCAGCCACCGGATTTGACTTAGACACAAAACCTGAAACATCTGTATTTTTACAGAAAAGTATCCCAGTACCAATAGACCGAGTGGCTGTACAAACAAAAAATGTGTTTCACACAGTCCAGGAGACTGGTAGGTTCATGATTAAGACACTAGCTGTCTTCTTGCTGGCCTTCATACAGTAGAAGCACTGACGGTGCTCTCTGGACTCCTACACTCCTGGGAAGGCGCACCTCCTAACGGCTCCACTTCCTAATGCCATCACACTGAGGATTATTAAATGTCACTGCATGGGTTTGGGAAGAGCATAAACATTCAGTTTTATATTAGTCACTTTTATGTCTCTGTGAACAAACAACAGAGACAGCTTAAGGAAAGAAAGATTTGTTTGGGCTTATGGTTCAGGAGGTGTTAGTTCATTGTGGCCGGGAAGACTTGGCAGAATGGCTCAGTTCATGGTGGGAGAAGGGTCTCAGGCTACTCTCTGGTGATCAGGGAGCAGAGAGATTGAGATGGGAAGTAGGAGCCCAGCACCACCTTCAAAGGCCTGCTGTTACTGAGCTACTCTTGCCAGTGAGGCCTCTCATCTAAAGGTCCCACAGTCTCCCAAATAGGTTCAGTACCTGGGGACTAAGTATTACAACATCAGCCTGTGGCAGTCCAGATTCAAAACAAAACATGTGTCAGCCATAAGTAATACAATCATTGATTAGCCTTTTGTAAACATACATGTTTCCATATTTTAATAAGACATCTCTCCACTGTGGTCAGGTCAGCAAAAGTCTGTATGATGGGCCACTCTGAGACTACATTTCCTTCTGCTATCTACAATTATAGATAAGTCTCTGAATGTCTTCAGTTTTGTTTTATTTCTTTATTCATAACATAAAGATTTAGCTGCGGCACTGTAAGCGTGGCGACCTTGAGGTCTTGCATGGGAGACTTTCTAGAGCTGGATTGCACCATGGCAGCTGCAGTGCCCAGTGCTTTTGTCTAATATTTCCCTTCGAACCCAAACAGCAAATGTTCCTAAAATGTTCTCTTTCCCAGGCAGACATTAGGACATGAAAAGATGCAAAGAACTCCTTGATTCTTTGCCTTTGGAAAGCATCAAATGAGATGCTGTCTTTAGTACATAGCACTTGAGAAATATAGATTATCTTTGTGAATTATGATATGCAAAAATCACAGCTTGATTGATTGATGCGGAAAAGATGGCTGATGGGAAGGTGGGTGGAGAGACGGCTCAGCATTGGAGAGCACTTGTTGCTCTTGCGGAGGACGAGGGTTCAGATTTCCTGGTGCTCACAGCCGTTGGTAGTAGCTCCAGTTCCAGGGGATCCCACTCCCCTTCTGACCTCTCCAGGCATGAAGGTGCTGCACGATGCACATATATAACACAGGCAGCCACTCAAACAAATAAAATAAACAAAGACTTTTCAAAAAATTTAAAAAGAGTGCTGGTGGTACAAATGGGGAAATGAGTAAATTATTTTTTCAAGAGAAGCAAAAAAATTTAAATGCCTAATAAGATGAATATTGAATCTGAAAACTTTACAAAAGAAATCCCTTTTTGACTTCCTTAAGCAGCATTGTTCAGCACACACTGAACTCTCATAGTTCCACATTAGCAGCCATCAAAGAGAAAATTAATTATGACAGTACTTTCTCATTTTGATATGGCTATCCTTGCAAAGAATTTGATTATTCCATTGTGCTTGTTACATATTTACTTAGATTTTTGTTATGAAGTTAAATTTATGCGCTTCAGGTACTAGAATGAGATGTCTTTTACTCTGTCCATGAATGCCATATAGCTGGCAAGTCTCTATTTTCCCCATAATCTGCCTCCCTTATCTTACCCACATCTCCCAAAGAACCATCTTCATTGATACTCACAGTAAATATTTAGGTTAACATTTTCTGTGCTTTTTAATTTGTCTCCTTATTTCCACAGGGAATTGTAGTTTTCACCCTCATCAAACAAACTTCTGCAGCAGGCAGAGATTATTATGGAAAGCCACACTGGTCAAACTGCAGGTACCATGGAGTGCTGATTCCCACACATTTACCCTACAACCTCTATGCCTAAGCATCAGGGAATATATTAGAAAACACAAAGGAAAATAAGAACCAGAGAATTAGGACATCCTTTTTCTTCTTTAAAAAAAAAAGGAGGAGGAGGAAAAGGAGCACCACCAGCAGGAGGAGGACACTAAAGATGTAGATCTGGGAGGTATGATCAAAATACATTGTAAGAAATTATCAAAGAAATAATAAAAATGTTGTGTTTTAATTCTAGTTTTTGGGGTTTTTTTAGCTTTGTTTTTTTTTGTTTTTGTTTTTGTTTTTGTCAAAACACAGTTTCTCTGTGTAGCCTTGGCTATCCTAGACTCACTTTATAGACCAGGCTAGCCTCAAACTCACAGAGATCCACCTGTCTCTGATTTCCTGAGTGCTGGGACTACAAGTGTGCATCACCACACCCGGCTGTGTTTTAATTTTTTTAATTGGGGTTAAAATTAAATTAAAATAAGTCTCAGTATCTGCTTTGATAGCCAAACTCTTGGCAAAATGCAGGGAATCTTATGAAAGAAGAGAGAGATAGTAAGACCCGGAGAGGACAGGAGCTCCACAAGGAGAGCAACAGAACCAAGAAAATCTGGGCACAGAGGTCTTTTTTGAGACTGATACTCCAACTAAGGACCATGCATGGAGATAACCTAGAACCCTGCACAGATGTAGCCCATGGCAGCTCAGTCTCCAAGTGGGTTCCATAGTAATGGGAACAGGGCCTGTCTCTGACATGAACTAATTGGCTTGCTCTTTGATCACCTCACCCTAATGGGGGAGCAGCCTTACCAGGCCACAGAGGAAGACAATGCAGCCACTCCTCATGAGACCTGATAGACTAGGATCAGCGGGAAGGGGAGGAGAGCCTCCCCTATCAGTGGACTGAGGGGAGGGGAATGGTAGAGAAGGAAGAGATAGGGTGAGATTGGGAGGGCAGTGGAGAGGGAGCTACAGGGGATACAAAGTGAATACACTGTAATTAATAAAAATAAAAATAAAAAATCATCCTTAAAAATTAAACTAAAATAATCTAATGCTCACTTTAGACAATTTGGTTAGAAGGTTGGAATTCGGCATCATTTGCAGGAGTCTGGAAGGTGCTTTGGTAGAGACGAGTTACAGAGCAAAGTTTTTGAGATGCAGGAAGGACATGGAGAACAGAGAGAATGTTTGTTTCACAGACTTCTCTTCCATGAGCCTCTTCCCTTAGAAGGAACTATGTATGATTCCAGCTTTCTGCTTCACTGCTGCAGCTCATGTTTGTACAAGGAAAACCAAAAATTTATGAGCAAGATTGGGTATACGCTCCATCAAGTTCATAGCACCCTAAAATTTTATCACAGAAATGTGTGAATTCTATCACCATCCTTTAGTCTGTTGATTAGGAAATGTGCTTATAGACATTTATAAGGTCTTCCATGTGCTTATTCTCTTCCTTTTGATATATAAATATTTTAAGATAGTTACATAATAAATTTGATCTCTATTGTAAACTAGGAATAATCAATATAATTTAGTTTAAATGATATTATACATTTATCAAGTGAAAGTAATACTTACAACAGGACAGATTCAATGTTCATAAATCAGAATAAAATATTTCTATATTTCCTTAGGATAGATTGTATACAAATTGCAGGACAATCAGGAAGATTTACTTATTGATTGTACTATTGACTGAATTATTCTTGGGTGTGAAAGCCATACAAATCAAATTTCTTGTCACAGAGCACACAGAAAGCTCCTTCGCCTTAACTCCTACAACCACAGCTGCGTCCCACAAAGAGGTCATCTTCCTTCAATTTTGAAATTATTGGTTAAGCCTTTTCTGCATTTAAGTGATCACTGCGGTTGAGTGCCTTCCAGAATGTAGATGGTAAGTTGATTCAATCAGGCCGTAGAAGAGTGGAAAGTGAGACTCACATAGAGGCCTTCAGGGAATGTCCTAAGTGCCCAACTTTACATCGCTGGGAGGAACTCATCTCTTGTGGGGAGGAAAGGGTTTATTCGGCTTACAGTTCCATATAGCTGTTCATCACTGAAGAAGTCGGGACAGGAACTCAAACAGGGCAAGTAAAAGGAGGCAGGAACTGATGGAGGGTTGCTGCCTACTGGCTTGTTCAACACTGTTGGCTCAGCATGACTTCTTATAGAACTATGACAAATAGCCCAGGATGATGACAAAGCAGAATCAAAAGAATGATGCATAGTGAACAATACCTTGGAGAACTGTCAGAGAAGCTCCAGTTAAGAAGGTAGAATGCATTTTGTTCTTGGACATGATTTTATGCCTCCTGTGTTAAAGACTTGCATTCCATTTATAATGCATTTATTCTTGTTGGATATCAGATCATAGCTATAGAAGCCAATCTGGTGAAAGGGCATGCTAAGTGTTGTCCTTTAGTGTACCCTGAATTTTGATGTGGCCTTGCTTTCATGCATTCCCACATATAATCTATATAATGTTCCAGGCAATTGTGTTTAAATTGGTCTGTCCTTAGAAAGTTCTGGAAAAGAACTGCTCTGTTAACATTTAGTATGTGCTTACTGGTGTTTATTTACATGCTTTTCTGAACTCAGCCTCCCTTGGATCATTGTTGTTTTTTGTTTGTTTGTTTGTTTGTTTTGTCTTGTTTTTTGTTACACTCTGGTATAAAAGCACACTGAAACTGCAGTGAAATGGTATACAGCTTTAGACTGTGCTCTGCCCCATTCTCTCATATCTCCAATCCTAGGTTTTGAAGACAGAGCTGCATAGACAAATGGCATCACCCACAATGGGCTGGATCCCGCTCTATCACTCACTAGTTAAAATGCCCTGCAGGCTTGTCTACAGCCCGATCTTATGGGGGCATTTTCGTAACTGAGTTTCCTTTCTCTCAGACGATTTTAGATTAAGAGGAAGAGGCTTAGACAAGTGAATTCATTTATAACCTAAGGGCAAAGATGCATTGTAGCTTATTCATCCCTCTCCACCCTACTAAGAAAATAGAAACATATATATGTATATTTAGATAAAACTGGTAGAGTGCTACAAAGAATGCACACACACACACACACACACACACACCCCTTTGGTCCTAGGGATCATTAAATTTAGATGAAGTCATGAAGGTAGGATTACATAATAGGGATGGTAGTGTCTTAAATGCACAACCAGAGAGCTGCTGCTCATGCTCTCTCTCTTTCTCTCTCCTCTGTCTCTTCTTCCTCTTCCTCTTCTTCCCTTTCTTCCCAATTTCACTCTCCCTGCTCCTCTTCCTGACCCCCTTCTCTCTCCTCTCCCCTTCTCCATACCAGGGGTACAATGCAGAAAAGGAGCTGCCACCTATAAGCAGTTAAGGAGAAACATTCGCCATGGAAGCCACTGGATCCATGTCTGTTGTTTTGTTTTCTTTTCTTTTCTTATAGCCCTCACTAATGACAATACTCACAGCTGTCTCATCAAGCCAACCACGCACCAAAGAACTTGGAAGCATGGGAATATACGAAAAGCAGAAGAGGCAGGGGATCTTGCCAAGGAAGAGTTCACAGCTGTACAATAAGCTCCTTTATATGAGCATGCATTTTTCAAAGAACAAAATATTTTTAAATATGTGTAAGACATTTAAACAGCATTTAAAACCAAAAATAAAGATCAGTGAAAGAAGCTGTGCTGTGGGCAGGCCCTCCACCTCCCAGTGGCCTTCCACCCTCTGCTGATCGTTCATATTTCAGAACTGTATAATCAAGGAGAATGCTGTGCCCTGAGTGCTTAAAAACAAATCGCCCAAGTTTCCATAGTTTGTCACAAGCTTCAGTGAAAACCAATCTCATTAAGTCTAGATGCTTGCAGAGTCTCCCTTGGTGGGGAACTTGGTGGGGAACTACACAGGCCCTTAAGCTGAAATCTTTGGTAGAAATTGAACCATGGAAGCAAGAACTGAACAGATAATGAGATTGGACCTCAAATTCCAAGTCTTCCAATGGAGCATCTGGGGTACCTGCTGTGACCTGAGAGAGTGGGGAGAGGACTGCCTTAGTTTGGTAAATAGTGTTAAAACTTTTTACCCTTGTTAGAATTGCCAGCTTTAAAATACATTATTGGGCTTTGCTATCTCACTCACCCTCAGGACCTCACATTACTAGAATCTCAAATCATCTGGGCTCAAAGCCTCATAGTATAACAGTCTCCCTTCAAATGGCAAAACATCTACTATCTTTTTCCCATCCCACCAAGAATGGCTGAGATTGCCCCAATACTAGTTGAGGTATCTTGCTAGAGTCACATGATAATCCTGCCTTTCATGCTCAACCAGAATTAGTATCCCCAAGGTAAATTTGGCTTCTTGGACAATATGCTATGACCTGTCTCCTTATCTTTCTTAGAGCCAAGGTTTTGAGTTTTTCTACTTTTAGTTATGTAGAAGTAGTGATATTCTCACGATTGTTTCTAACATGTATTCAAGCGTATTGGGAGTTGTTACAAGTATTAATTCAATAATTTTTCTGGTTCTGAGGTATGTTACTATCCCTATGTTACCATTAATAACTTTGGAACAACAAGAATGGAACAATTTCTCCTAAACCATAGCTTACAAGTGTGATGGTAGCAGAATTCAAACTCAGTCTGCCTCCAAAAGTTGTAAGAACTAGTATAGATTGGAGCCTCTCACATTCAGCAGTAACAATTAAAAGATGGCCTATTCTGCTGGTTATTTCTCAATAGGTTTAATAGGTTGTATTAGACTAACAAATAAATCATTTGTCCCTCTGCATGGGAACATCCTCAAGGAAGTAGATCTACCTGGAGCTAAAAAAAAAAAAAAAAAGTTCTATACCTTATAGCCTTTGTGGCATGTGTAACTGTTTACAGTGTGCTAATATCAGAATATACTTCAAAGTATAATTCAGTGTTTACATATATTCCTTTTTGCTGGAACTTACCATAGAACATATAACCCATTCCTTTCCTATAAACAGAAAACCTGGTGTTTAATTGTTAGAAGAAAGAATGCAGAAGTGGAATTTGGATGGTTTCTCACTTTTCTCCGGGAAACCCACCCCTGCCCTTTATGAAAGAGACAAAAGAATATTGGAAACCCTTTTTGTTCCTAACTGCAATATTTCCTGGCTCTCACATCATAGATATTAGAAATATTCTGAAATATTATGGCTTTACTGGTTCTTAGAAAAGTGTTTATCTTTGCTATTTGTTTGTATTTCTGATGCATTAAGATACAGGAAATATTTTAGATTTTATTTGCTATGTTGTAATAGTAGACAAGCATTCCAATTACGTCCTTAGAATCTATTACTGTGCATTCAGGAGCCTTGATACTCTAGAAACATTTTAATGCTCTCTTATTTTTCTCACATGGTACCCTCTAAAACTTTCACAGTTAACTTTATTGCTGCCTTCCTGAAATAAAAGGACAATCATCTCCTATCTTGGCTAATACCATATAAAATCAAGTGTACCCAATTTTACTATCACTACAAAATTAATTATTGTTAGAAAAATAATAAGCTGAATACAATTTTTCTAGAAATTTAGAATTTACTGATATAAGTATTTAAGATGGGGAAAATACCTAAAGCTGACAAATCCTTTCTTACCTTTAAGAAGACACGTAACATAAAATATAACCCTTCTCTTCTTAGAGAACTACATATTATTATGGATGATGGCAATAACACAACAGCCATGTTCTCCCAACCAAATTCCTCCTTCCTCATTAACTCATTCAACTTAGTTATGCAAAAAAAACTATCGAATGCCTGTTACATTTGACAAACACTGAAATGCAAAACTGAGCATAAAAACCCCCATATAACAACATTCACATCAAGCCATAGAACCATCCCAATACCCCAAACACATCACCTGGGCTTCTTTGCTGTTGTCCCTTCCTTCCGCTAAGGGTAACTAGCATCTGACTTCCCACACATGTCAGTTATGGAAATTTGTTATAAACTGAATTGTGAGTATTATCCTACATTTTGTTCTATGGTCAACAAAATTTTAGGAAACAAATTCTTCCAGGGCCCTACATTTCATTATTATAAAGTACTGAGAATATAATATGCAAAAAGCTGTTTGTCAGTTGACCTGTAAACATGAATCTATACTGTTACGTCCAAGTCTCAAGGACCCCAAAGACCACTAAGAAGCAGATTCCAATGCAAATGCAGTAGGGTCTTTTATTTTAAGCTCCAGCTCAGGCAGACATCACCTAGGCAGGGAGGCAGCAGTGTAGAGCCCAGAGCTCAGGGGTGGAGTGGGGTGAGATGGGGTGTATTTAGGGTTATTGGAAGGTTCTGGCTTAGGGAGAGGGGGTTTATCTAGGGTTACAGGAAGGTTCAGGGAGACAGGGTGGTTATTTAGGGTAAATAACCCTAAATTTAGGGTTGTTACGGTAATCCCAGTTTAGCAGTTACACAATTGGGTGACATTCAGCAACGGTAAGCTTGTTACAAAGTGACTGTGCCTAACATGAGGGAGCTCTCTACACACCTCAGGAGTGTAGGTATTTCTGTGCCTTGATGTTCTACTATAAGGTAGTGGGCTGCCCAGCACAGATGCCCCACTCTGAGATAAGATATCTTCCCATTCTTGTGGTTACCTCCAGGCTATTCCTTGGGTAGGGTACTTTATTGTCATCTTCCTGGAATTGGTGACCTATGGCTTAGTTCCTGGGACTAGGGTTGGGGGTCAGGCCTGGTTCTCTCAAAATTTTTGTAAGTATGTATCTGAGAATATAAGAAACATTGGCTCAGCTTTAAAGACTGAGAAAGCATGAGTTACCTAGTGGATATAACCTAGAACCCCTGCACAGATGTAGCCCATGGCAGCGAGAGACCAAAAAAAAATATATTATTTTAAAGTTTAAGGCCTGAACTAAGACTAGCTGGATGGAGAGGTCCAGTAATGCCCTGAGGGGAAAAACTGACCTTACTGCATTCCTCCCCTCCCCCACCAAGCTCACTAAAGACACAGTTGCTAGGAAACTGGCCCATCCCCCTAGGGAGGGACACCAGATCTTTAATGGTTTAGGGACCTCCCTATAGCCAATCAACTCAAAATGCAATATCCCCTTTGCGTTTTAGACCAATAGATGCTTGCCAGGCAGGAATCCCCCTACTTTGGGCATGCTGGGAGGGACCAGAATCTTTAAATCACCCAGCTAACCTGAGCAGGAGGCTCTTGGCTCTCACCGTTTTGGCGGTGGGGGTATGAGCCCAAGCTGCAGCTTGTAATGATTTGTAATAAAAATAACCTAATGTATTTACAGCAGAGCCTATTTATTCCTGGTCTTTTGGGTTCATGAACTGGGCATAACAGCATCTCAGTATCCATAATGGGAACAGGGACTGTCTCTGACATGAACTCAGTGGTTGGCTCTTTGATCACCTTCCCCTGAGGTGGGGGCAGCCTTGCCAGGCCACAGGGAAGGACAATGCAACCAGTCTAGATGAGACCTGATAAGCTAGGGTCAGATGGAAGGGGAGGAGGACCTCCCCTATCAGTGGACTTGGAGAGGGACTTGAGAAGAGGTGAGGGAGGGAGGGTGGGATTGGGAGGGAATGAGGGAGGGAGCTACAGCTGGGATACAAAGTGAATAAACTGTAATTAATATAAAAATAAAATTTAAAAAAATCTTACATAATATTTACAACAAGTTTTTATTGTCTACAATCCCTTCTTAGTTATACTCAGATCTACAACGAGAATTTGGTAGAATTTGGCTGCATAGGTTAGGATGTTTAATGAAAATCTTCTACCAAGAAAGAAAGGGGGCTAGAACGTGTGTGCCATTGACTTAGCTCTTTCTTTAAAAGAACAACCTAGTCACCCAGTGACTCCCATGAAATCCTGGCTACTCCTGTCCTCTTCACACACAGTTCTTCAGCAAATCCCTGGTTCTAATGCATCTGGAACTCAGTCTTCTGTTCTCCTTTGCTGAACCCATAGGACAACCATCAGATCTTGGACAGATAATATCTTCCAGTGGCCTTTTGTTCTCTTTTCTTCCAGTTTTATACCCCTGTAGCATTCAAATGGCTTGATTTGATTTGATTGTTTTCACTGATTCTCCCTGCCCTCCCCAAAACCCTCTTAATTGTTTTCTGTATAAAGTTCTGCAAACAAAAAGCAAAGCTCTGTTTTTTATCACAGTGGCTGTCATGAACATCGACCCCACCTGTCACCCTCCTCCAGCCACGAAGCTTCATGTGCTGTTTCCACTTCCAGATCTTTGTGCCAAAGTGCCCATCTACCTTTGGGGGTTCTGGGTGTGATTTAAAATCAGGCCTGTCTAACCCTGGCTAGTGCTCAGCTTTGTTAAATGAACAAGAACGAAAACTGATGAAGCACTGTGATGGCTATTCTTGGTTGGCAATTGGACTACATTTGGAATTAACCAAAACACAAGCAGCTGGGTACAACTGTGAGAAATTTTGTCTTGATTAAATCACATGAAGTATGAAGGCCCACTTTTAATACAGATCTTTTGAGGTGGGAAGATCTACCTTTACTCTGGAAAATCCTTTCTGCTGTCAGCCTATATAAAATACATGGAAGAAGGAAGCTCTCTCTCCTGCTATCTCTTTGCTTGCTTGTCCTCACTTGCTGGCAAGACTATTCTTTCCTTCACTGGCAATACAATATTCTTCCAGATACTAGCTGATACTGAAAACCAGCTGAGACATCCACTCTCATGGACTGGACAACTGAAAGGACTAGGCCTGATCTCCTCCAAAAGTCAACAGTCCCAGGAACTAGGCCACAGGTCACTAATTTCAGGGGAAAATAAGTAAATAAATAAAATTTCTTACCCAAGGAATAGCCTGAGGATAATCATAAGAATGGGAAAGTATCTTATCTCAGGGTGGGGCATCTATGCTGGGCAGCTGGACTTAACATTCCGGAGATCTACAGATAGCTCGCTCAAAGTCAGTTATGTTAGTTAGCCAATCACTTTGTAACAGCTTGCCCTTGCTGAATATCATCCAATCCTGTAACCGCTAAGCTGGGAATTCAGGGTTCTTGCTCAAACCCCAATAAAAACCCTGCTGTGCAGCTGCTGCTAGGGGCTTTCCTCTCTCATCCACTACATTGGTGACAGTGGAAAGAGCAAGCTTAAGCCTGAATAAGGCTCTTTGCTCTTGTATGCATGATCCAGCTCCTGGTGGTCTTTGAGGAACTTAAGATCTGGGCATAACACAACTAATGTATTCATGGAGATTTTCTATTGCTAGGCAGATATTGTAGGACTAGCTAGACCACAGCCTGTCCACACACACATAGACATATACACTCACACACACACAAACACACACACATTCTATCAGTTCCTGTTTCTCTAGAGAACCCTGACTAATAGAGGCCCAAAGTTTCCATATGACTCAAATGAATTCTGAACATTCTGAATGTTTAGCATACAAGTATTGCCTTTGAATGTTAAAACAGTTTATTTGGTGAGTATATTAAATAATTTGTATTGTGCAATTAGAAGCCTGAAGTTAACTAATTAGTTAAAAATCACTAAATCCTTTGCTGCAGCACAAACAATATATGAGACACAGGCTTAGCATATCTGTAGCAAATAAGGCTGCTGCACCGTACAACCACAAGTTGATTCAGAAATAAGAGTGAAGAATTGGGCACAGCTGTGTGTATTTGAATGTTAACTTTGGTTAAATACTATAAAAGATTAAGAAATAATATGACAGTGGTCACTATACAATCCCATGCAATTCCTTGCTCGACTGTTATATTGAGAGATAAAAGCTGCTGTATGTTCATTCAACAAAATAACCTTTTCCATCCTAATTCATGTTTTGTCATTATTTAATCCTCAATGGATCTCTGACTCTTGCCTGTCTTTGGATCCCTTCCCCCTGGCTGGGCTGCCATTTCTGGCCTCAGTGCTTAGTCCTGCTGTGACTTGAGGTACCAGGGTGGGGTGGTACCCCTGAGGGGCCTCCCCTTCGCTGAGGAGAATGGGGGGAAATGGAAGTGAGGAGGGCATATGAGGATGAGACTGGGAGGAGAGGAGGGAGGGGGCTGGGATCGGGATGTAAAGTGATTAAGATTTTTTAAGTGAAAAAAAAAAGTAAAGAAAGGAATATCAAAAAATGGAAGCAAGAAAAGAGGGGAAGAAAGAAAGAAGGAAAGAGAAGGAAGGAAAGAAGGAAGGGAGGAAAACACACACATACACAGCAACACACACACACACACACACACACAAAGGGAGAATATAATTAACCAAGAATGAAGCAAGCTCCCAAGGATGGCTGCTGTCAGGATCCAGATATTGGGGAAATACTTTTCCATACTTGGCCAAGCCTAGGGATGCTGTTCAGCTCATTTCAGGCACAGTGAGCAGCTTACTTCAAATATGCTGATTAGTCTGCTTTTGTGAGAGGATAACAGCCTCAGGGAAAAGCACCATTAGGAAACCAAAGCAGAAAAACTTAATGCCTCCAAAGACCACTAGAGATAAGGTAGTTCGATTTTCAGAAGAAATGTTTGGGGGCCTTAGTTTATCTTAGAGAGTAAGTGCCTAGTGACATTGGAAAGTGCTCAATAAGCAGCTTATTTATAAGAACCAAGACTAACATATAATGCATTGCAAAATTTAGCAATCTTATACTCCTATTTAAGCTCACTTTGATCATTCCTCTTTCTTTTATTCTCCACTTCTGGAAGATACTTGTCACCATAGGGGTTTTATTCCTTTATTTATTTATTTATTTATTTATTTATTTATTTATTAAGATACATTAACCTCAGGAATCTAAATAGCTACTTAGGAAATGGTAAGTACTCATAATGTAGCATGAAAAGCTACATTTTTCAAATTACTTGGTACTTTGTACATGAGCGCATTAGCGCTACTTAATATATATTTGTTTACTGTATTGTTGGGAAAACACTGAAAGTATCAATATAGGAAGAATTAAGATTTCTCTCTCAACTCTGCCACTTCAATTTTGGGTTGTGAGCCTCCCCTTTTACAGCTGAGCCATATCTCCAGCCTAATCAACTGTGTGCCTACTAGATTAGATTTTATACTTGGTTGTTGTTAAGAGCCCCTCAGCTGTTCATCCTTTGGTTTTATTATTCCTTTCCCAGCTTTCTCCTTTTTTTTTTCTTCCCTTCCTTTCCTCGCTTACTTTATTTCCCTCCTTGTCGTTATGTGCGTCATGATGCCCCATTTGGTAGACTGATCACCACCTTTGCTGAAAGTCTGCTGGCCCCACTGTGCTGAGCAGCACAGCAATCACACGCCTGCCTTTGCCTCTTCCTGCTTCCTGAGCGTGTGCTTACCCGAGGATGGCTACATCAGTGTTCCCTTTACGCTTGCTAGTGTTTTCAGACGGGGCCTTTACTCCGTTGCCAAGGCTAGCTTCACACTTGGGGTCTCCTTGCCTTAGACTCCCAAGAACTGGGATTACAGATGTCTCTCAGCATACATGGTTTAAATTGTTTTTATTTTTTTCCAAGGTGTCTAGAAGTATCCAAAGTATCTATACTTTGTAGATATCTTAAGTGTGTGTGCTTGTATGTGAGTATATGAAGATATAACTGAGTGAAGAGGATAATGCTGGAATACAGAGTGAAACTTTAGCCTCCTTCAGTTTGAAAATCATTGTAATTTTGATAAGATGTACTTAAAAGGAGCTCCAGATGGCCTCAGAGAGACTGAAGCAAGGAGACAAAAGTAGGTAGTCACAGAAGGCTTCATTTCTCATGTGTCCATCCTCCATGGAAACCTAATTTTCCTAAATTAAACATCAGTGTCCTTAAGCAACCCTGAGAACTCTCAACTTCAGCATTCACAAGCAGAAGGTAACCTAGGCTGTCCCACAAAGGACCCCTCCCCCAAAGTTCAGGTCACTCTCCAGTGTCACCCACCAGTGATTTGAGTGTTTCAGCAAAGTTTCAAAACTGTTTCAGTTTAATTACATTTTGTCCTTATTACCTTATGAAGAATTCAAAAACTGAAAAACAAAACATGTGCCTTTGCTGTCAAGAACATGACTGCCATGAATTTAAACTTTTTTGAGGGTTTTGAAAGTACATTTAAGTAAAAACAAACAAACAAAACCCAAAAACCTTCCATCTCAACCCTTTTAGATTTAAACAGGTATATATCTGTTACTAAATTAACACAAATTGAAAAAGCATTTTTAAGCACAGGCATAGAACATTGGAATTCTGTCACTGGAAATAGTAAAAGAAAGTTTTCTTTTTTTAAAACTCTGAGAAAAGGGGAAATATATTTGTCTACTGTGTAGGTGGCTTTTGCGCATGTCTTTATAAGTAGGTTAAGTATGAAAGTGAGCTCACTCAACTTGAGTTTCTGGTCATCTGAAACAAAAATTCCTCTTTTCTCCATTGTTTTATCTTCATTGTTGCGTGCCTTAGTCTTTGCTATGCATTTGGCCTGCTAGTGCCACCTAGAGGTATCTTCAGGCATTGCACAACTCAGCATAGACCTAAAGAAAAGGTGTTGACCTCTAACCGGGCATTCAGAGCATTCAGAGCTGCAAAGAGCATATGTTTTTCACACCAATTATTCAAGTCTGAAGTTCCTAGGAACTTTTTAAATTTTACAAATGGTTGGCTTCACAAAATATCCTGGTGGAAAATGTGTATGCATGTGTGGAAGGGATTAAAAACTTGGCTCCCATTGATCAACCTTGAGTTAGTTGCTTTTCCACTCAGGAAGTGTGTCTCTTTATTCACAAAGCGCATGCTAACACTTGGCTGCCCAAGATTATTGGGAGGATTGGGAGCACATCTGCCTTGTGCTAGATAAGGTCCACTACATAAAACAGTACCTATAGAAAGCATCTGGTCTACACTAGATAAGGGATGGGTTTATCGTAAGTATTGATGCAGGGCTAATTAAAATTATATGATATCACAGTGAACTAAACTGTTGCCTTTAAAACACAAAACAATTAAATGATATCTAAAATTCTCTATTTGAAACCTTAAACATTAACAGCAAACTCTATTAACCTTCCATATGTTTTTCTAGGAAATGTTGATGAATTTTAACACTGCATCATTGCGGCCTTATGAAGCTGTCACAGATGCTCAGCTAGTGAAGACCGTGGGCGTTATCTGAGGAAGAGGAAACTTTCCTTAAAAGAGGGCAGTAAGCAAGACGCTGGTGGATTTCTCCTAGCATAGAAATTCCAGCATGGCGCTGAAAGCCGTGCATTCCTATTGTCCTTAATTTAGGCAAAACCATGGAAAGAGTAGGATCCACTTAGAACTTAAACTTTAAGTTTTAAAGCTTTAAGTGAAACTTAAGCTTCAGCAAATGTTACATGTCTATTTCTTCCCCCTTCCCAGCACTGTAAAAACCTGAATAAACTCAAGGGCACACAGAGGGCAGTTATTGAATAGCAATAGCAGCATGAAGAGTGTGAATCACTCAAAACAATGGCTACATGCAAGAAAGCCCACATTTCTCACTGGACCTTCTCTTACAGAGATGATGGGTTCAGTCTCCAGTAAACTGATGGTTGACAACCAAAGATGCTTAAGGGATTGATTGTGTACGTCCAGTACAAAAAAGAAAAAAATAAAATAAAGGGCGAGTTCCAAGAGAGGGAAAATCTCAGATTTTAGTAAGTTGTTGACATTCATGGCTATAGAAGAAAGGCCCATCAAGTCTTATCAGGACTGACTGGTTCCTCTTCCTCTGTGGCCAGGCAAGGCCACATTGCCAGGGGCAAGTGATCAAAGAGCAGGCAATCCAGTTCATGACAGAGTCAGCCCCTGCTTCCCTCGGGAACACACGTTGAGACTGAGGAGAACTTCCCTTTTCAGTGGACTGGAGAAGGGGATGGAAGAGGGAGGGAGGGTGGGACTGGGAGGAGTTAAGGAAGGGAACTAGAGTTGGGATATACAATGAATAAACTGTGAAAAAATTAAAAATGGAAGAAGAAGAAGAAGAAGAAGAAGAAGAAGAAGAAGAAGAAGAAGAAGAAGAAGAGGAAGA
>NW_026596149.1:5271979-5299938 GCF_907164565.1 Psammomys obesus | reverse complement strand
AAGAAGAAGAAGAAGAAGAAGAAGAAGAAGAAGAAGAAGAAGAAGAAGAAGAAGAAGAAATAAACGTCCAGGCAGTAGTAGAACAAGATTTGAATGATAGTCTGAGTAGAACAATGATGTATATTTGGAGAAAAGAAAGAGCATAATGGCTGAAAGAAAATTACCAGAGCTATTTAGGGAAGGTGTGGTTTACCAATAATTCTTAACAGTGTACACCAAGGTTTAAAGCATCTGAAATAATAAATCTAGGATCCTTACCCAAGGACATCCTAAACAGAAAATGACCGTGTTCCTCTCATTACCTCAGCTGCAGTGTGGGGTTTGCATGTGGTTTCAGTGTGTGTAAAGTAGGGTGGGAATTGTCACCTACACTTTACACAGGAAAGAGGTTACACCCAGAGGCCAGGGTAGACATACAACAGGCCACACTGCTAACAATGTAGGCCTGATTACAGTTTTTTATGTTTAAACTAGTACTTTCAGAAATCAATAGAAATCACTATGATTTGTCAATTATTTAGAAGATCAATGATGTGGGATAATATCCTCAGCTTTGAGCAAGACACAATTTCTCTGTGAAATTATAAAATAATCATAAGCAGGAGAAACCTATCCAGTGAGAGATTATTCATGCTTTTTTTCCATTCCCACATTGTTGGTTGGATGATATCATCAGAAATTATCTGGAAGTGGTAAAGTTGTAGGTGATGCCATCAACCGGATTCCTGCAACAGATGTCTTTCCAAATCTGTTTCAGAGTAATCCAAAATTGGAAATTGTTGATGGCTGTCCCCAGCTACAGTACCTAAGACAATAGATGCCTGTGGTGGCTAATTGTTATTAAGAAATAAAAATTAATTGAGGACACCTTTAAATATGCACATAAGGGTGTTTCCAGAGAGGTGCACTGAAAAGGGAAGACCCTTCCTGTCTATGACCTGGTGTCCTAGACTGAGAAAGAGGAACACCAGGCTGAGAGCTGTCATTTGTCTTGCTCTGCCTCTTGGCCAGCACCACAGACCAAGCAGCTTTTTTTTCTTTTTTTCCCTATACAGGGTTTCTCTGTGTACCCTTGGCTGTCCTGGACTTGCTTTGTAGAACAGGCTGTCCTCAAAGTCACAGAGATATTCCTGTCTCTGCCTCTCCCAAGCTGCTTTGGGCACAAGGCCTTTTCCCATAGGATGGACTACATTCCTCTGAATTGCAAAGCAAAATAAACACTCCTCTCATCCGTTACTTGTTTCAGCTATTTCATATCCATACAAAAATGGCAAATACAGAAATCTGGCAACAAGAATGGGAGTCAATTCCGTCACTGCCTGCCATGCCACTTGTGGTTCTTTAGAGTTGATTCATGAGGGAAATTTCAAATAATTGAGACTTGTGGGCTACGGAAGCCTTAGAGCGCTGTAAACAGAAGTTAGTGGGCTGTTCTGATAGGAACTGGAATGTCTAGAGAACAGTGGGCAGTGACGGCCTGACTCTTCATCACGAACAATGACTCAACTGGAAAGTAGCTGAAGGCCACTCATGTTATATTATATTCTGGTAAAGAACCCTCCTCCCGTGCTTTGCCCATGACTTGAAAACTTGAATGAGGTTAAATGCAAAGTAATGAACTAATTTGTTCGTTTCATGACAGCAAAACATCTAGGCTCTGGCATTACTGATGATTAATCCCTTTACTTGGGTTAGCCAACAGCAGTAGAATGGCGAACAGAAACACTGAAATGGCAATATGTGGAGGAAAGGACTGTGAACTTGAATAAGCTTGCAGTTGTAAGTTTACAATTTGATGAAAAAATGCTCATGCTCAGTTGATGAGAAGTCAGGTACAAAAGCAGTGGCTAATACATATATATAATATATGTACAATATATATTATAACATATAATATATAAATCTTAAATTGTGTTACTCTAATGGAGACCCCTACTAGTGGGAGACATGGAGACTGAAAAGGCTGCCCTCTAACCAGACAGGACTCCAAGAAGAGGAGGGGAGCACCAGCCCACCTACAAAAACTTCAACCCCAAACTTACCCTGCTTGCAAGATGTGCAGGGACAAAAATAGAGCAGATTGAGGGGCTGTCCAACCAACGCCTGGCTAGCATGGGAGAGAACCAACACTTAACATTATGAATGACACTCTGCTATGCTTGCAGACAGGAGCCTAGCATAGCTTTCCTCTGAGAAGTTCCACCCAACAGTGGATGGAAACAGATGCTGAGACTCACAGCCAAACAGGGCTGAGTGCAGAGAGCCCTGAGGAAGAGTGGGAGGAAGGATAGAAAGACTTGGAGGGAACAGGATCTCCACAAAAAAATCCAACAGAGCCAACTAATCTGTGACCAGTGGGAATTGGGGAGACTGAAATACCACCCAAAGACCATGTATAGACTGGACTTAGCACCCCTGCACACATGTACCCGATGTGAGTTCCATAGTAAGGGGAACTAGAGCTGTCATTAACAAGGACTCTCTGCCATGCTTTTTTATTACTTCCCCTTGGCAGGGCTGCCTTGCCAGGTCACCATGGTAGAGGATGCACTCAGTCCTGATATGATATGCTAGATAAATAAATAAATAAATAAATAAATAAATAAATAAATAAATAAATAAATAAATATAGCCTTGAAAGATTTGCTTTCTCCAAATGTTTGATTTAGTGTTTGAAAAGAGAGATTATTACATTTACTAAAAGAGGAAATTGTCTTCTAAGATTTAAACCATCATTGTGTAGCGGTTTCTCCTGAACTGAAACATTCTTTCCTTGCAAGATTTGAATGTAAACAAAAGTCACAAGTTCAGGGAAGCTGAAACTATCAAGACTCACAAGACCTCTCTCCAAGGTCAGAGTAACTATCTGCTGGGAAAGAAGATACTCTCATCCCGGAGGGTGCTCCTGTGGAACTGTCTGCAAAATAAGCAGAGCCAGGCCTGCGGCTTCAGTGAGTTGCTACTCAAGCCTTTACAGGGCTTTACAGTCCTGTTTCACTGTTAGGCCTTTAAGGACCTCCAGTAATGTCATTGGCTCACCAGGGTAGGCTTTTTTGGAATCATTAGCTTGTTCTGTCTTTGGCTGTTTACCTTGGGTGAGTATGATTTTGCTCCTGTTACCTCTGTAAAAGTCACACAAGAATGTCAGTAAGAATTACTAGTTATTGCATTTATGTGGCTACCACTTTAATTTCATTTCTAGAGAATCTTTAAACGGCAGTTAACTTGACTGGTGTTATAACCAGTGTTAGAGTGCTTGTGTTGCCAAGTCTCTGCTTTAATTCTTAGCAACACACACAGTCTCTCTCTCACACACACAGTATTTGTGCATGTGTGTGTGTATGTACATATATATGTATATGTATACATACATGTACTGTTGTTCAGTATGCTGATAATGTCAGTACTACATTGATTAGGGTAGAAAAAAGTCAATGGTAAACTAGAACATTAGCTGATAAATTGCTCAGACTTTGCTAACCCAGTGCATGAGATCAGAAAGTTATTTGGTTGTCCTGGAACTTGATCTGTATGTAGACCAGGCCAGACTTGAAGTCAGAGATCTTCCTGCCTCTGACTGCTGAGTTCCCCTGCCAACTACCATTATTTGGTTCTGAAACCCTGGTTTCACACAATGTCCAGAATCATGCGGTCAGTATTGAGGCCCCATCTAATGCTTATGCACACATGGACTACAGAAAGGAGATGAAAGAGTGTGACTGACCGGAATGAGACTCCCGCTCGGCGTAACACCGTTCCACGGCTTGCTGAGACACCATGAGACTCCTGGTCCTCCTTCAATGTCATCCCACATAGACTGCCATGGAACCGTGCTGTTTACATTTCATGGCTTTGCTGTCACTAATGCTAATCATTGAAAGAAGACAGTACTTAGGGAAATGTAGTTCTTAAATATTTTACGATAAGATTGGGTGAAGTTCTTTGGCAGCCACATTCACCTAGAGCAGCATTGAAAGCGCATGTCAGCTTTCTTTTCTATTAACCATGAGGTTCATCATGACTGTTTTCTAGTGCACATAAAGCAGAAAATAAAGAAAGATGCATAAGCAGGGGCAGATTTTTCCCACACTGATAAGAGTTCTTCCAAAAGGTCTCTACAGAAATGTGCCCTACAGCTGCCCCCATGTCAGATTTCATGAGCAGATCAAGACCCTTAGAAAATATACACATAAAGCCAATTCTCACTTGATAAGCAGGAAGAGAGAAATTAATTTAGCAGATAAGCTTTTGACTTTTATATTGTTTGCATCCTGTTTCAAACAACATATTACTAGGCAAAGGACTCTATAAATAAAGCCCTTTTAATCTAAGAGCAATCACCGGGACTGTTGCTTTCAAATGGTTGACTTCCATGCTTCCTTCATTTCCAAAAGCAGATACTGAAACAGAGTAGTAGCAAGGGCAAGTAATCCTAGCACTTGGGAGCAAAAGTCAGGAGTCAGGAATTTCTCCTTTGATATATACTAATTTGGGGTCATACTAATGAGACCCTGTCTCAAAAGTAAAGAAAAAAAGATACCCAATAAAATGGCAGGGAAATGTGAGAATATAGCTTAGAGAAATCACCCAATAATCATGTCAGAAATTTATGATAAACACTGGAGGGTACACTTTGAATAGAATTTTATATCCATATAGTTTCAAAAAAATAGCAGTCAGGCAGGACATGGTGGTGCATGCCTTTAATCCCAGCACTTGGGAGGCAGCGGAACTCAGCAGTCAAAGGCAGAAAGATCTCTGACTTTTTGGCCTGGTCTACATACAGAGCAAGTCACAGGATAGCCAGGACAACACAGAGAAATTCTGTCTGAAAAACAAAGTGAAACAAAACAAAAACAACAACAGCAACAAAAACCAGTTAACAAGGCAGTTAAAATAGTAATCACTGAGGTGGCAGACACCACTACGATGAATGGACGTATGATGGAGAGGTGGGAACGATGGAAGATAGAGCAGTGTTGTGCGTGCTGGGAAGAGAGGTGGAGCTGGAGACAAGACTGCAGTGGCAGGTGTGAAAGATGGCTGAAGGTCAACGACGGAACTGTGTCATTGCCCAGTGGGGTCAGTAGAATGGTGCACGGCAGCCTGAGGTTCATGCAGACTCAGACTTGGCCTCTGGGCGATGATGTAGGCTGGAGGTGGGGAATGGTTCACTTCTGAATTGGACCTCCTTGAAGACCACCGTGGTCCTTAATGCCACCGGAGGCCATCTTGGTTTCTGTGCTCCATGCTGTTGGCCCAGGGCACGGTGAAGCCATAGTTCCATGCAGATGTACTCCGACTGTGTCGCTGACTGAACATGTGATGATGTCCTTTGTGGCCTAGTGGGGTCACATTGAGGTGAGTGGCCTGTGTAGCCACCGAGGCCATGTGGAAGCCCATGATCCATGCTGCCACTGAGAGGCTATGAGTGAGTCAGTGGTCCTGATAGGGCAGGGTGTCATGTTTGATGTCTGTGGCATGTGTTATCACCCCAGGTTATGCGGATGCCTATGGTTAGTGCCACCGTATGAAGCCATGTTGATGCCTAAGGGTGGCGCTGTAGGCCAGGGGCCATGTAGATACAAATATCCTGCATAGCTATTTGAAGCCATCTTGATATCTGTACAGCTGCTGGAAGCCATTGAATGTGAGCGACCAGCGCTGCCACCTGAGCCCATCTGATGTCCGGGTATATGCTGCATCTGAGAGCCATGTCAGGTCCACGGTTCTACTGTAGCAGTTGCCATATTTATTGTCCATGATGTCACCAGAAACCATGAGCCATGAGCCATGAGCCATGCTCCTGCTGACTGTAAAGAACAAGGAAGCTGCTTTTGCAGTGATATCAGTGACTGCAAACACACAGTCTGAAGTTGAAAGAGGGGACATGAAAGGCTTCTGTGACTCCCTCTACCCATACCGACAGCCTCACCCACACCCCCAAAAGTAGCAGCCTAAACAAGAACTCTTAAAAAGTGTGATAAGGACGTTGAATTGTAGCTCTCCACAATTAACTTCTGATGGGGTGCAGGAGGGAAAGGATTCAGTTCTATCTAGGGTGCAGGCCACTGAGAGTTTGATGGTGCTCGAGTCTAAAGATAACATAAATTTGACTTGGTTTTGTTGTTTCTTTGGTTTTGTGATTGTTCTTGTTTTGTGAGGTGAAGTCACAAAGGTCAGAGTGGACTGGGAAATGTGAGCCAGGTGTGTGATGTGAAATTCCCAAATAATCAACAAAAATATGTTGATAAAACATAAAGAAAAAAAAATTAGCAGTCATTGGGAAAATAGCGTTTCAGAAGAGTGTCTTTGCTTTGTGGTTACTGTAGACAAATATGTCTTTATGGATCCCATGTAGATATGTAAAAGGATATAAAGCCTGAAAAGACAACCTAACTTCTCAGTGCTTTCTTCTATGCCATGGTGCTTTTTCACTCATTTTACACAATGCCCTAATTTAAGCACTATATTTCTTGAATTAATCTTCAGTACTTAGGGCAGAATACAGGAATTGTTAAGGATATTTATGATATGTAAATAAAGCAAAACAAATAACTTATTCCAATTTACTTCTTACCTAGTGTTTTCTACTCTCCCAGTTAATTAATGTTTTCACTGAAGAAAGAATGTAAGTACAATGAATAAATAAAGAATTTGGTGTACAAATAAATGAAGTCTATGGAAAGATAACAAAGCTGGGTCAGAAGGATCGAAGACACAGATGTTGGAGTAGCTGAGATTTTAGATGGAGCAGAAAGAATAACTATCAGAAAGCTGATATGTGAGAAAAGATTCCAAGAGAGAGAGACAAGAGCTCAGTGAAGATCAGGGAATATAATCTTCAAGGGTTAAGATCCTGAGTTCATGACAGGAGTAGTGTGTGGAGAAGCAAACGGCAAAGTAAGAGGAAAAAGAATGTAGGGCTTTGGGGGCCTCCCAGAATTGAACCTGTACTCCCTGTGAGACGGGGAAAGATGTGGGTCAGAAGAAAAAGCATGGTTTTATGTGTGTGTAACAGATCTTTATGGCTGCTCTGTAGATAATAGCTGGTGGCAAGGCCAGAGCAGGCCAGCTTGTGAAGATATTTGGAAAATAAGTCAGCAGGGAGAGATGAGAAAGTCGCAGACAGGGCTCTTGGAAGCAGTGTCTGGTGTTTAATACGGCTCCTGCAGAGCAAAGCTGAGTTGTTAGTAGGCCTAGGACCCTCTGCTTCCTTTGGCTCGTGTGTGACCCCACCTCTTACTTTCAATCACTTCCACAGCCTCCTGCTGCTGACCTTACTCTGCCTCCCTCTTCCACCAACCATGTGGTTATGACACCCACCCAAGGAATCCAGACAATCATTCTGTTTTACGGGACTTAAAATAATCATATCTTTGAAAGGATTTTAGCTATTAATCTAATAAAATATTTGGAAGACTATTATTGAGCCTACCACATCAATTCAACAACCAAGAACATGGGTATATTTGAGTAGTTAAGACACACTGGTGGTGCTGAGCTTGTCTGTAATGAGTGAAGCACTGGCTAACTCTTGGTACCACAAACTTGTGTTTTGTAAAACAGAATAAGGGAAATATTGTCATGGAAGTTAAAGATGTCTGTGTCCTATTTTCCATCCTGCATCTTTATGTGTAACTTCAGAGATGAAGATGAAAACTTCCCAGTGATTCACAAACGTTCACACTTTTACATGGACTGTGTTTTGACCTTTCCAGGCAATTTCTTTGCTGTGTGCTTGTTGATCAATGGCTACCAACTTTTTCTTTTCTGTTTTTAAAATTGAAGACTTATAGCGGAGGTAATAAATCAGAGGTTTTTTTTGTGACAATAACCCCTTTGTATTCAAAATATGAATTTTCATCAAAAGATCCTATGCACAGGAAGAGCAAGAGTGAAAGCCAGAGTGCAACAGTAATCCAAGAAGTGTTTTTCTAGAGTTGCATTTTCTTTTGCTCTACTGATTTTGCCCAACATTTGTAGTGTTAAAATACAGCCTAAAATCCTAAAATCCTCAATTATTCACTTAGAAGTCATTTCTAATTTTGTTACTGTTCCCAAATTAGGCAGATTGGCCTGTGAGTTGAACTGTGAAGGAAAGGCAGTAAAGAAGGACATTGTTTCCCTTCCTGTGTCTCCACTGTTTCATGAGATGGCCGACATGTCACAATGTAGCTTCAGAATGTTCCCTTTGTCGAGCTGAGTCATAATTTGGGCAAACACAACTAAACAATGTGCCTTCTATGGCTCAAAACTGAGAATTCAACTTAATTTAATCCCTAAATAAAAAGGGTTCAAAATAAGATTCTAAAAGTTTAAAATTTGTAAATAGATTTATATTACATCTCATGTCTATGGTACTTTCTGTTTTTATTCAGCCAATCATTTTGATTGACTTGGAAGATCAATTCTTTTGCTCCTGTCAATCAAAATGTTTTGTTATTTTGTCTTTTTTTTTTTTTTTTTTCCCAGAGATGAGGACCGAACCCAGGGCCTTATGCTTGCTAGGTAAGCACTCTACCACTGAGCTAAATCCCCAACCCCAATCAAAATGTTTGAATACTTAATTTTTTAGGTAGTTAAAAAATTTTACACAAGCATGGTAAAATGCAAATTACTGCAATTTGAATAGTGCATTTTTTCTATTAATTCCTACATTTTAAATGAACAAATCTACAGCAAGAATAAAAGCGCTATAACTTATGTACATATGTTCTGTATTAATTACTGCAAAATATTTTAAGTAAACAAATATACAACAGGGATTAAAATGAGCATTTGTGGAAACAAGACATGTATTTCATCTCTTGCAATGCATTGGAGATGTGATTATAGCGTTTCCTTAGATAAAGCTGTGAACAACGTGCTGATTACTTTCTGAAATTAGAGCTTAAGCTAAAATGGTTAATAATGCAAATCTGTGCATATAGTTTATCTTTTTATATAGTATATGTAAGATACAATGAGAGAGTGTATCTGTAACCGAAGGGCTATTATTTTCCTGTGGTAGAAGTGGTACTCTCTTTAAAATATTAGGGGTATATAAGCAATATGTAGCTATATATAATAATTTTAATCTTTCCAAAATTATTCTTATAAATGCAGTGGGGTGTTAAAAATGTTTTCACAAACACCTCTAAAACCATCTATAGAGAAACCATTGCTCTATAGCGAAGAGCTCCTAGCCTTGAATTGTAGGACACAAATGTAACCAGGAAGAGCTAAGGAGAAGGGCTGGTCTCAACTAAGCTATTACTTTTGTAATTCCAAGCAGCAATATATCCTCCTGTAAGTAGATTTAATCTCAGAGGAATGTGCTTTCAATTTCATTTTTAATTTATGCCCTTATTTGGCAATCTAAATTGTGCCCAGCACAGACACAGCCGTGTGAGGGCTGATATCTAGTACTGTGAAGCAGTATTAATTTATGAGGTAGAATTTTATTAGTGCTCATTATCATTCATCATTAACACTTGAGAGATAGTTTTCAAAAACAGCATTTACAGACACACATGACACCCATTCTTGGCCTTAGGACAATGTGCATCATGTAATCTCCTAAAGTGCTTGTTAAAAAAATTAGTGTCCCATATTCCAGCCTAAGTCAGCACCACTGAAGGAATCCCAAGGCAGGGTGTGGCTCAGACATTTGGATATGAAACACGTTTAGCTGGTGAGACTGGTGAAGAAAGTCCCAGACAGTTGTACTGTAGAGGGCTTATGTCACAGTTTTCTGTGTTTCGCTCTATCAAGCCTCTTCAATGAACTCTGGGAGGAGATGTACATATCTATCATGTATTTTGTGAGGTTTTTTTTCTTTCAGAAATTTTTGAGTATTTTTGTCTACACATATGTCACTGTAGAACATGTGTGCATAGTGCTTGCAGAGACCTGGGAGAGGGAGAGACACAGGGAGAGGGAAAGAGAGAGAGAGAAAGAAAGAGAGAGATCTATAAATTTATCTATAGTGTCAGTTCTAGGAATAGAAACCCAAGCCTCTGTAAGAATAGCAAGTGCTCCTAACCATTTTTCTATGAGGTTTCTTTTTAAAAGTAATGTTTGATAATGTGTGGAATTAAAAAATGTTAGCAATCATTATTCCTTCTTACATACTACAAAGTAGACCAATTTTCAGTCTGACACCAGACCATTCAAAGCTTTTTAGAGGCTAACAGCTGAGTGGCAGAGCGAGGTGAGTAATCATACAACTTTCCTGTATTATTTTCATGTCTTCCTTTGATCAATATGAAAATATTTATTCTTTTTCCTACAGACTCACTTGCCCTGGTATGCCAAGTTCAACCACCCCATTTATTTACTTGTTTTCTATATTCTCAATGGCTGAGAACATGTTTATTATATATCCATAGTTTCTATTTTAAAAATATTTTTCCAAACACAAAATCATAAAGAAAAATATACCTATATACCTTGTTTTTCCTCAAATCACCTAAGACCTACAAGACATAGAAATTAATTCTACTTGTTGATATTTTTATTTACATAAAATAACACTTTCAGAATAATAACACATTCTGAATAAAAACTCAGATACTGTTTATAATTGTCATGGCTGATTTTGGTCTGAACTGTAGGGTGACTGAGTGGATGGATGTTAGTCCAAATTACTAGGACTCTGGATCATCACTTAGAAAAGAGACAGCAAACATTATGGAATTGTTTCTCTGGCCATACTTTAATTGTATTTTATGTCCTATGTTTGGTATAGTCTTTTCAAGCTGTCTCCAGAAAAAAAAAAAATCTCTACACCTTTTCACATAATAATCCACAGCTAACACAGTCATCAGGGGATTGACCCAGGGACCTTCCCACCCCGAGGTACCAAAGTCTACTGGTGCTTAAATCCTATGTGTAAAGTGATTTATTTTCATAAAGCCTAACTACACCTCCACATCTGATTTAAATAAACTGTAGTTGATTTATACCTAATATAAATGTTATCTAAGTGTCTGTTATACTGTACTTCTACAAAAGTGAAGTTAAAATCTGTACCTGTCAAGCATAGAGACATTTATTTTCCTTCTCTGTTGGTTGAAATCATTCATTCAGTGTATTGAATGTAAACATCCATACCCAGAACAAACTCCATCTGGGAAGCCTAACATAACTGTCTTCTGAAAGGTTTTATCCAGCAGCTGATGGAAACAGATAGAGAAACCCACAGTCAAACAACAGGCAGAGTTTAGGGAGTTTTGCAGAAGAGCAGGAGGAATGATTGAGGGAGCAGAAGGATCTGGCAGCTTGTCAGAAACCTTGTGAAGCTTCGGAACCCAACATCTTTGTTTCTGTACTTCCATGAACAGCCCCTGACACCCTTAAGCATGAAGCTTCTTAGCTCCTTCTACATTCATATACAATCTCCATGGATAGATGCTAAAGTAACTGCTGCCCAAGTCCTCTGTGCCACTGTGGAAGCATGTCTTGATAGGTCCTTGGCTTCAACTAGCATTCCACATCACATTCAGAAGTTATTCCTTAAGCCACAGAAAATGTATTTCTCTAATTTCCATGCTGCCTAAAATAAAACAATAAATCACTTTTTGAGGTTAATCCTAAATACATGGAAGGCAAGCTAGAATGATCAAGTAAATGCAAAGCACTTGGAAACCTGTACTCAGGTAGAGAATTTAAAGGTTGCACAGTGACAATTGTATGACAGATTAGGGTTGACACTTGCTACATGAGGAAAGCTTTTTTTTGACTAAATATCCCCCAAACACATAAAAATGTAACTTTTAGGAATTCAAGTGATATTTCCTGTAAAAAAAATAGATGGGAAAAGCATAAAAAATTAGAACTGATAAAATGAAAGGATAACTAAAATGCAGCTAGAGGACTTCATTTTAAGAAGTCACTGGAATATTTCCCAAAAAGACATGTCAGGAAGAGGACACAGCAAGTCCCTAGAGTGAGTGGTGCTCTTCCAGACCAAGAAGGAGAAAAAATATTTCTAGGATGATAGCTGACTCAATCAAGACAACTAGAATTATATCAGAATTAGAGAACACATCCAGGTAGTAACATATGCCACACTACATTCCTTATCATGGATTCCTTAATAATACATGGAATGTTCTACATGTTAAAAGATGAACAGGCTTCCTCAGTAATGTGAAGAGGACATGTATTAACACTGTATCAGCATTCATTAAAGCCATTAGATACCGTTACAGAGTCTAAGGCTCTGTACACAATTTGCATTGTGAGTTGTCTATCACTTTCTCTATGTCACAGAATATTTTAGTTTAAATGTTCTTTTTTTCTTGTTTTGCTGAATTTTGACAAATAGTGTTTATTTCTTGTTTTGCTGAATTTTGTCAGATAGTGACATGGTTAAATAATATTTTTGTTCTACCAAAAAAACATAACAGAAAAAATTCTAGCAATTATCAATGCCCAGCCTTGGTAAGCCCAATAGGCATCTGTAGAAAGGTTGTGTGTTATTTTTGTTCTTCATCCAGCGTTCAGTTATAATATTATGAGATCAATATAATATTGGCCTTATTAGTTTCTTTTTCACTGACATGAAAAGATACTATGACCAGGGCAACTTATTTTTAAAGAAGCATTTAATTAGGAGCTTTTTTACATTTTTAGAGGCTTATTCCTTGACCATTGTGATGAGCCGCATGGCAGCAAGGAGGCAGGAATGGCATTGGAGCAACAGTTGAAAGCTTATCCACAAGTTGGAGGCAGAAAAGGGGATGGGAGGAACGAAAGGGGAAGAGAGAAGAGGAGAGACAGAGAGAGACAGAGAAAAAGAGAGAGGAGGAGAGGAGGGGGAAGAGAAGAAGAAAGAGACATAGAGAGAGAGACATAGAGAGAGGCCTTTGAAACCTCAAAGCATATTTCCAGTGACACACCTCCTTCAACAAGGTCATACCTCTTAACCCTTTCCAAAATGGTTTTACCAACTGGGGAACAAGTACTCAAATATATGAGTCCATGGGCTTCATTCTCATTCCAAATACCATAGGGTCTGTCCATCTCTCTGAATATCCTTTATTCTCTTCTGATTTTTTTTTTTTTTGTTAAGTAATGGAATATTGTAAGACGTTAAGATGTTCCTTCCATATACAATACTAAAAATGTATTAATACTTTTGCTATTTTTCTGATAGTATAACCTAATTAGTATCATAAAGACCTACCACAACAAAAACCTATGTAACCACTCCGACAACTTCCTCTGGTGTGAGCAATTCTCATAACGTATATCATGACATATATGCATGGGAATGTTTGTTTTAAGGTAAAAATTTTAATGTCAAGCCTGGGCCTCTGAAACACAGTGGTTTCAGAACCAATATTTTGAGTCTTCTCTTGTAAGATGAAAGCTTTTTCTCCATCTTTTGGCAGGCTTTGGAAGGGGGTCTTATACTTGATTTGCCTATACCATCTCCTTCAAATATACTTGAAAAATATCTGTGACTTTTTTCGTTGAAATGAAGAGTGGTTTAGTAGATTTCTTCAAGGTGATTGTCTATAACTTATCTGCTAATTCTTTTTCTGGTATAATGGAATTTCTCTAATATTTACGTCAGTACTAGAAGGTACAGAAATGTGTTTTTAATATTAGAGAAAATTAACTCAGATCTTCAAATCACCAGACAATATGATCTTTTAGCCAAATTTGAGTTTATTCTGCTATGCTGATCAAAGCAGAGACACAGGTAAGGACATCCGAGATGACTGCCAGTGGCTCTAGCCTTGCCATCCTTACGTGGGCGGGGAGAAACTTGCTGTGGCCATCAAGTTTCAGCTGGTTGCACACACAGCTCCAGTTTTCACCACACCCGCTTCTTGTCTTCTCTAGCCTTTGCATCACTCTGGGCAAACAATCCTGTCTCTCCCACACATTTATTTTAATCATCCTCATCCCCAGTGAAGCTTGACTTTCAATTCTTAATAGAGCTTACTACAGTTTTGATAATTCAATCACATTTTATGAAATATAAATGGTGCATAGTTGTAATTATGTTGATATTAAATTTCCTCTTTAGAGGTAAAATGTTAATATTAAATTAACTATGTGATATTTTATTAGGTCATTAACAATGAAAAGAAAAATGGAAGTGGACATTTGATTTTTAGGTTTTATTTTTTGTTGCTGTTTGTTTTGTTTTTAAAGTAACAGTACTTAAGCAACAGAAAAGAAATTTTAGGGGAAAATTAGATATTAGAATTTATTAGAATTAGAATATAAAAAGAGACAGTGAAATCCTAAGTTAAAATAGTGAATCCAAATTACCAAGACTTTAAAGATCATTAAATTTCTCTCTAAAATTAATTAATTGCAAAATCTGAGCAACAAAAAATATGCTACCAAATATTAAGATTTTTTATGTTTATTTGAACTTTAATGTTGAGAGTCATTAAAATTCTGTACCTAGGAAGTATATATATGGAAGAAGAAAAGCAAATTGATGTTAATTCTTAACTACAATTAGTAATGTATTGCTATCTAGGTTTTAAAAAAGGTGAAAAACTCAGTCTTAACTGTATAATCATGTTAATGTGATATTATAATACATTCATGTATTCTGAGATGTATATTGAATGTTTTTTTTTATATGCTGGCATAATTTTTTACTTTCCCACTTGAATTCTTAGTGGACCAAACATGGTCATTGACTTTGTTGAAGTAGTCTCAGGAAAGGAATGATGACCAATATATAAAATAAAATGGAGTATTGTTCAGTCTGAAAAATGAAAGAAATGGAAACTTGAAGAACTGAGGAGACGGGCCAGTGAGTAAAGTTCTGACCACACGGGCATGAGGGAGGACCTGAGTTTGGATCTCCAGTGTACATGTAAAAACCTCGCCAAGGTGGCTTGTGTTTGTAATCCCAGCCTGGGGGAGCAGGGGTCCCTGGAGCCACTGGTTAGTCTTGTTTAACCAGTTTGCTTCATGCTCATAACAGTAAGGTGGAGAGTGACTGTGGAAGATACCTCACACTGACCTGGTCACTTCATGAACACGAACACACATGTGCGTGCACATACACACATACACACATACACGCCTGCATCACTTTCTGCTAAATGTGAGAAGCTGGATTCCGAAGGACAAGTATCACACAATTCTGCTTGTTTAGGGTTCATACCACAGTAGACGTTACTTGGGGATCCTGAGGGTGGAGACTGCGCCGTTGGTAGAGTTTTACTTGAAATGAAAAAAACGTGGATGTGGAGGACAGTTTCAGTTGCTTGATGACATCAATGCTCTTAAGGCCACTAAACTACATCCTTAAAACTGGCTAGGACAGTAAATGTAATGATTTGTTACCTTTTACTGCTGTTGCTCCACTTGGGATCTTTAATGGTTCGGTTGCAATGTGTCCCTCAAGGCTCACATGCTGAAGCCTTCCTTTATCGTCAGTGATGGCATTTTTGGAGGTATTGGAGGCTACTTGGAGGAAATAAGTTACACCATGAGACATCATTTTATCTCATTCTCTGATTCCAGGCTGGGTGCGAGATATTTTACTCCTACCTCCGCTCGTCCATGGGTGATAAGTACCAGGCCTAGCTGAACATAGATGAATTTGCTGTAGAAAGGGGAAATGGGGAATGGTGATTAATATAGGATCTTGGGGACACTCAGGAACACAGTGAAATTCAACTAAAAATATTCAACTGAAAAGGAATATGTAGAACCATAGAGGAACAAACTAAGGTGAAAATAAAGTCATCATTATCATACATGTATTTGAGACAGGGTTTCTCTGTGGAGCCTTGCCTGTCCTAGACCAAGCTGGCCTCAAACTCCTACCTCCACCTTCATGAGGCGTGGGATTACAGATGTGTGCTACTGCTCCTGGCTCATTATACATTTTATCTAATAAAATTAATCACTTTAATGAATGAATCACTTTGTGAATGTGTATGAATGTATGTGTAAAAACTCTTTAAGATGATTCTGCTGCAAATTATAAATGTTTGAAATGAACTGATATGCCCTCTATTTATTTACTGAGAATGCTGATTAATAGTATTTTGATGTTTTAAAAGGATACTTTCTTTAAAACTCAAGTATAAAACACAGTTATTGAACTTAAGTAAACTGGCTAAAAGTTAACATCTATAGTGTACCTTGTTTTTATTTTACCAATTAAAAGGTACTAATTACCTATTTGAAAGTATGCAAAGTAGCTTGCAATCTGATTATATGAGAGCAGGGTGAATGTGGGAACAATCAGCTTAAACATACTCTACATTTTGTTACCATATATATTAAAATCATTAACAAAGCTACATAAAATTTAGAAGAGTTAACATTTCTTTGTTAATCACAGAATTTTTTAAATGCAAAGATTATACCCATGTAATACGATTTTCTTCTCCCATATTTTAAAACCAGCCAAATAGAAATTTATAAAATAAATACTTTGCCTCGTGAAGCTAATTCTTTCAAAATTTTTAACAAATCTCCTTAATGCCAAATGTTTTCATGCTGATGAAGAAGGTACAGGGGTAATTTCACCAAAAATAATGGAGTAAAAACCTCCAAAAATTTTATCCTGTAAAAGTATCCAGCAAAAATTATCACATTCATATTTTGCAGGGTTTTGGATATTAGTCAAAGGCTTATACGAACCCAAGGAATGCTTCTCCAGCTAGAAAAAACAAAACAAACAAACAAACAAACAAACAAACAAAAAACAGTAGTTGAATCTCAATAGGAACAATAAGGGTTTGGGCATTTTGCCTGCTAGACCTATTCTCTAGCTCAGCAGCCATAAAGAATAACAGTGTAGTCCTGCTAAGGGCTGACAAATGTTGGAGGAAGCAGAGTGAGCTAGACCTCTTTCAAAGATTTCTTCCCAGGGTCTTGTCCTTCTCTGACCTGCTTGAAGGTTTGGAAGACGACTTTATGGCGGCTGACTTACAGCCACAAGTGCTGGAAGCATTCTCTTTCAGGCAGCCTGCTAGAGAGGTGTTTATGGTGGTTACAGGTACTTAACCTTTGTGACTGCCCAGAAGAATTGGTCACCACCTAGCTGAGAAATACATATGGCTGAAAAGGTTAAAACATGTCTAGCATGGTACTCAGCTACTAAAGGTATTTCTAGCCTTGTCTGGAAAACCGAGATGGAACCTGTATAAAGGAAGTAGGAAAGAAAGAAATCACAAAGCTGTCCCTCTGACTTACACGTGTAAGTGAGGCATGTGTAACCTCCCATGCTTCCCCTTCAGGGGGAGGTGATCAAAGAGCCAGCCACTTAGTTCATGTGAGAGACAGCCCTTGTTCCCCTTACTCAATATCCCCACTTGGACACTGAGCTGCCACAGTCTACATCTGTGGAGGGGTTCTAGGTTATCTCCATGCAAGGTCCTTGGTTGGAGTATCACTCTCAGAAAAGAACCCTGCCTGTGCCCACATTTTTTGGTTCTGTTGCTCTCCTTATGGAGCTCCTGTCCTCTCCAGGTCTTTCAGGACTTACCAGGCCACAGAGGAAGACAATGCAGCCAGTCCTGTAGAGACCTGATAGGTTAAGGTCAGATGGAAGAGGAGGAGTGGACTGGGGGAGGGGCATGGGAGGAGAAGAGGGAGGGAGGGTGGGATTGAGGGGGGATGAGGGAGGGTTACAGCTGAGATACAAAATGCATAGATTTAATTAGTAAAAAAAATAATCAATTTAAAAAAATATATAGCTTCAAAGGAAAAACAGAAAATTAAGATGCCCATACGGAATTTTAAAATCTTCAAGGATTTTTTTTTTTTTTAATTTATGGCCAAATTTCAGTTTATGACCTCTGTAAAAGTCATCGCTGCCTGAGGGAGAGCTCATCACAACTCTCCACTGAAAACAATGGGGACAAGAGAATGAGAGAGACAGAGACAGAGAAAAAGAGAGACAGAGTTTGGGGAGGAGATCTTATAAAAATATAATTATATATAAAATAGTTATATGTAAAATGATGGAGAAAGTAAGCCATTTCCATATATAGAATAAACATTGTTGCTGGAATATCTATCTAGCAAAAAAAAATGACAGGTGTATCTTCAGACTTAAATGAAGAAAGAGAAGATAATAAAGATTTATTTAGTAAAAGGATTTTCTGTTTTTCTCCCATGATATTTAAAAGACAAGTATGTATAACAATACTTTAAATATTTGTTGATGACTCTACCATGTGTGAATATATAATGTGCTAAAAGCAACATTATGTAACAGAATTTTGTGGGAGAACAATTTTTTTACAACACTGAATTTAATTTGGTTTAATTCAAATGACATCGTCATAATATATGATTATTAAAAAAATTACTAAAACAGCCACTAGGAAAGCAACTTTACAGGCAAAGTGATAGAACCAATGAAGAATAAATTTATTATTTGGAAAATTATGTATTTTAACAAAATAAAACTGATATAGTAACAAGAAGACATACTGAACACAATTGTGAAAACTTAGATGTTGAGTCCTGTTTTATAAATAATTACATATATATGGATTAAACTCTCCAATTAAAAAACAGTTATTATCCAAATAAAATTTTTGAAAGGTTCAACTATATAAAAAGAAGAAGAGACAAAACTCAGATTCGGAGATACAAGTAAACTCAGAATGTTAAGGAAAGGAAATGATGCATCTTCTAAATAGTGGCCAAGAGACCAGGAGAGGTGTTGTTTACAAGATGTGTGAGTCAAAATCTGAAAGCATTATTAAAGAGACAAAAATGCAATTGAACAATAATAGAGACTTGAATGTCTCATATTCAGGAGTGTATAGAAGATGTAACACAGAAATCTTGAAAAAAAAAAAAAGGACTGGGAATAAAGTAGAGTACTTGCCTCCCATGCACAAGATTCTCCCCCAAGAAAAGACAAAATCACGAGCAATCACTCACAAATGCGTAAGCTGTTGAGACAAACATAAAATTCTGTTCACCTGCGCAGTGATAATGGAGTGTGGTGTAGCACTCTTTAAAATTTATTTTACTTAGGGCATTTATCCCTCTACCTCACTTCCACCAACCCTTTGACCCTAGGAAAGAGAGGGAAGGTTAGTGGAGAAAGCGCAGACCCCTTTCCTTCTCCTGGCTGTTTAGGGTTGGTGGCTTCTTTGGGGCTATACCAGTCTCTGCCAACAGCCAACCCAGCAAGCAGTCTCCTCGGAGCTAACGTGCTAACTGCCACTCCATCTCTTTCCAGTCTCTCATATTTGTACTCTCAGAGTCCTTGACCACGCCCCTCTTCCTGCTGCACAAGGCAGGCTGTGACCAGCCTCTCAGACAGTACAGGAGGCTTCTTCTCTGGGCACAGCGGAGTGGAGGTCGACAGTCGAGAGAAGCCTGGGGAGTTTACCAAGATGTGAACCAAAGAGAACACAGAAATATTTTTAGTATATTTTTGAGATATTTTCTAAACGTTTTTTTGATTCTTTGTGAATTCCGCATCGTGCACTATTGCCGTAGAAGCTCTGGTGTGTCATCATGTGTCATCACACAGTGTACCTTTTGCCCACACAGCTTTGCAAATATCCGGTGCAATGAGTCATTGGTCAGGTTCAAGGCCTCTGGCTTCTGCTCCACTTTCCATACTGGAGCCTCACCTGGGCTTCTCTCAGGTAGCCTGTTGTTGCCCTGGGTCATGGGGATCAAGTAGCTTTCGTTCTGTAGGACCTGTGCGTTCATGTACTCCAGCAGTTCATAGATGGGGTAGATGTTGGGGTGGACTTACTCAAAGCCGTGGATCTGAGCCTGGGTGGGAGCTGAGTTGGTCAGCCCACCACTTCTCCTGTGCCTGTGCCATCGGACCAGCTCTCCCACTTTGCCCAGGCAAGAAGCAGGGCCGGATCGCCTGACTGCAGCAGCTGGAAAAACGCTCCTAGGCATACATCCAAAAGAGGCTCAAGTACACAATAAGGACATTTGCTCAACCATGTTTGTAGCAGCCTTATTTGTAATAGCCAGAAGCTGGAAACAGCTCAGATGCCCCTCAACTGAAGAATGAATGCACAAATTGTGGTATATCTACACAATGGAATATTACTCAGCAATGAAAAGCAAGGAAATCATGAAATTTGCAGGTAAATGGTGGGATCTGGAAAAGATCATCCTGAGTGAGTTGTCCCAGAAGCAGAAAGATGCACATGGTATATACTCACTCATATAGACATTTAATATAGGATAAACCCACTAAAATCTGTACACCTAAAAAAACTAATCAAGAGGGAGGACTCTTGCTAAAATGCTCAGTTCCTATCCAGAAAGGCAAAGAGGATGGACATCAGAAGAAGGAGAAAAGAGGGAACAAGTCAGGAGCCTGACACAGAGGACCTCTGAAAGGCTCTGCCCTGCAGACTATCAATGCAGATGCTGAGACTTATGGGCAACCTTTGGGCAGAGTGCAGGGAATCTTATGAAAGAAGTGGGAAACAGTAAGATCTGGAGAGGACAGGAACTCCACAAGGAGAGCAATAGAACCAAAAAATCTGAGCACAGGGGTCTTTCCTGAGACTGATACTCCAACCAAGGACCATGCATGGAGATAACCTAAGACCCCTGCACAAATGTAGCCCATGGCAGTTCAGTATCCAAGTGGGTTCCATTGTAATAGGAACAGAGACTGTCTCTGACATGAACTGAGTGGCCTGCTCTTTAATTACCTCCCACTGAGAGGGAAGCAGCATTACCAGGCCACAAAAGAAGACAATGTAGCCACTCCTGATGAGACCTAATTGACTAGGATCAGAAGGAAGGAAAAGAAGACCTCTCCTATCAGTGGACTTGGGGAGGGGCATGCATGCAGAGGGAGGAGGAAGGGCAGGATTGGGATGGGAGGAGGGAGGAAACCACAGGGAGGATACAAAGTAAATAAAGTATAATTAATAAAGAAAAAATGTAAAAATAAATAAATAAATAGTTAAATAAATAAATAAATAAACTCTAAAAAGAACATTCTTAGGGTGTGGGGAGTTGGCTCAAAGAATAAAGTGCTTCTGTGCAACTGTGAAAAAAAAACAAAAACAAAAACAAAACAGACCTGTCAGAATTACACGTGGCTTCTCAACAGAGACACTAAAAGCCAGAAAGGCGTGGGCAGATGTCTGCAGTCTCTAATAGATCAGAGATGCCAGCCAAGACTACAATACCCAGCAAAACTTTCAATCACCATGAAAGAGAAAACTAGATATTTCATGACAAATGCAAATTGAAACAATATCTATTCACAAATCCAGCCCAACAGAAGATATTAGAAGGAAAACTCCAAGCCAAGGAGGTTAACTACAGCCATGAAAACAAAAACAATAAATAGTCTTGCACCAACAAATCCCAAAAAGGAGAAACACACACACACACACACACACACACACACACACACACACACACACTACCAACACCAACAAAATAACAGAAATTAATTGTCATTGGTCATTAATATCTCACAATACCAATGGATGCAATTCTCCAATAAAAACACACAGGCTGACAGAATGGATACAAAAACAGCATCTATTCTTCTGCTTCATATAAGAAAAACATGTCAATATCAAAGATAGACATTACCTCAGCATGAACAATTGAAAAAAGATTTTCCAAGCAAGTGGACACAAGAAGCAAACTGATGTAGCTATTCTAACAAGATAAACTTTCAACCAAAATTAATCAAAAGAGATGGTGAAGGACATCTTAAACCCATTAAAGGAAAAATTCACCAAGCTGACATTTTGGTTCTTTTATTATTATTATTATTAATTAATTAATTTACATCTTGGTCATTGGACCTCTCTCCTCTCCTCCAAGTCCTTCCCTCGCTCCCATATCTCCTCTCCCTTACTCTTTAGATGGTGGGGGCACTAACCAGGCACTCCAGCTCATCTATTCACATGAGGACTAAATTTGTCTTTCTCCTCTGTAGCCTTTTAGGGTAGTCCCATCAGGGGGAAGTGATCAAAAATCGGCAACATGTCTATGTCAAAGTTATCTCCCACTCCCCTAACTAGTGGGCCCATGTAAATCCCAAGATGATCATTGGGCTTATCTTTCAGGGGTCTGTGGATTGTAGTATATCTGTCCTGTACTATATGAATAAAATCCACTAATAAGTGAGTATAAGTGGATTTGTGTCTTTCTGGATCTGTGTTATCTCATGGTCTTTTCTAGTTTCATCCCTTTGCATGCAAATTTCATGTTTTCCATGACTGAGTAGTATGACGTTGTGTAAATGTACCACAATTTCTGTATCCATTCCTTGGTTGAGGGACATCTATGTTGTTTCCAGTTTCTGGCTATTACGAATAATGATGCTATAAGCATGGTTGAACAAATGTCCTTGTCTTTCAGGTGTATGACCAGGAATGGTATGGCTGGGTCTTGAGGTATGGATACCCAGCTTTTCTGAGAAAGCACCAAATTGATTTCCATAGTGATTGTACAAATTTGCACTCCTGCCAGCAAAGGAGGACTGTTCCCCTTTCTCCACATCCTCTTCAGTATGTGCTGTCACTTGAGTTTTTTATCTTAGCCATTCTGACAGGTGTAAGATAAAATCTCAGAGTAATTTTGATTTGCATTTCCCTGATGACTAAGGAATTTGAGCATTTCTTTAAGTGCTACTTACCATTTGAGATTCGTCTGTTGAGAATTCTTTGTTTAGCTCTGTGGCCCATTTTTTTTAATTGGATTATTTGGTTTGTTGGTGTTTAATTTCTTGAGTTCTTTATATATTATGGATATTAGCCCTTTGTCAGATATAGGATTGGTTATCTTTTCTCAATCTGTAAAATGCTGTTTCATTCTATTGACAGTGTCCTTTGCCTTACATAAGCTTTTCAGTTTCTAGAGGTTCCATTTACTAATTGTAGTTCTTACAGTCTGAGTTGTTGGTGTTGTGTTCAGGAAGTTGTCTTATTTGCCAGTGAGTTCAAGGTTCTTACACATTTGTCCTTCTGCAGATTTATTGTATTTGGTTTACTTCCAGGTCTTTGATCCACTTGGACTTGAGTTTTCTGCAGGAAGATAAATATGGATCTATTTGAATTTTTCTACATGTATACATCCAGTTAGACCAGCAACATTTGTTGAAGATGTTGTCTTTTTCCCATTGCATGGTTTTGGCTCCTTTGTCAAAAGTCAGGTGTCCATAGGTTTGTGGGTTTATTTCTGGGTCTTCAATTCCATTGATCATTCAGCCTATTTTTATGCCAGTACCATGTAGCTTTTAGTACTATTGCTCTGTGTATAACTTAAGGTCAGGTACAGAGATATCTCCAGAAGTTATATTATTGTATAGGATTGTTTTAGCTTTTTGTTTGTTTGTTTTGTTTTTCCATATGAAGTTGAGAATTGTTCTTTCAAGGTCTGTTAAAAAATTATGTTGGTATTTTGATGGGGATTGCATTGAATCTGTAGATTGCCTTCGGAAAGATAACCATTTTTACTGTTACTCCTACCAGGAGATCTATCAATCTTTTTGTATCTTCAATTTCTTTCTGCAGAGACTTGAAGTTCTTGCCATACAGGTCTTTGACTTCTTTGGTTAGAGTGACCCCTTGATAGTTTATATTATTTGTGGCTATTTTGAAGATTGTGGTTTCCCTAATTTTTTTTTCTCAGTCCATTTGTCATTTATATACAGGAGGGCTACTGATTTTTTTTTGAATTAATCTTGTACCAAGCCACTTTGCTGAAGGAGTTTGTCAGCTGCAGGGGTTCTCTGGTGGAACTTTTGGGGTCACTTATGTATGTTATCATATCATCTGTGAATAATGATGCTTTAATTTCTTCCTTTCCATACATATTCCTTTGATCTCCTTTAGTTGTCTTATTTTTGTTTTCTAGCTAGAACTTTTAGTACTTCTATATTGAAGAGATATAGAGAGAGTGGGAAACCTTGTCTTGTCCCTGATTTTATTAGGATTGCTTTGATATTCTCTTCATTTGGTTTGATGTTGGCTGTCACCTTTCTGCATATAGCCTATATTATGTTCAGGTATGGGCCTTGTAGCCCTGATCTCTCCAAGATTTTTATCATGAATGGGTGTTGGATTTTGTCAAATGCTTTTTCAGCATCTAAAGATATGATCATGTGTTGTTGTTTTTTTCTCTTTCAGTTTGCTTATATGGTGGATTACATTGATGGATTTTCATATGTTGAAACATCCTTGCATCCCTGAAATGAAGCCTACTTGATCATGGTCATGATGTGTTTGATGTATTCTTGAATTTGGTTTGCAAGTATCTTATTGAATATTTTTGTATCAATGTTCATATGGAAGACTGGTCTGAAGTTTTCTTTCCTTGTTGAGTCTTGTGTGGTTTAGGTATCAAAGTGACTATGGCTTCATATAATGAGTTTGGTAATATTCCTTCTGTTTCTATTTTATGGAATAGTTTGAAGACTATTGGTGTTTGCTCTTCTTTGAAAGTTTGGTAGAATTTTGAGGTAAAACCTTATAGCCCTGGGCTTTTTTTGGTTGGGAGACTTTTGAAGGCTGCTTCTATTTCCTGAGGAGTTATAGGGCTGTTTAAACTATTTACCTGCTCTTGATTTAACTTTGGAATGTGAAATATAGCCAGAAAACCATCCATTTCCTTTAGAGTTTCTAATTTTGTGAATACTGGTTTTTGAAGCAAGACCTATTGATTGTTTGGATTTCCTCAGTGTCTCTTGTTATGTCCCCTTTTTCATTTCTGATTTTGTTCATTTGAGTGCTGTCTGTCTTTTAGTTACTTTGGCTAGGGGGTTGTCTATCTTGTTGATTTTCTCAAAGAACAAACTCTTGGTTTCACTGATTCTTTGTTGTTTCTTTGTTTCTAGTTTATTGATTTCAACCCTGTGTTTGATCATTTCCTGCCATCTACTCCTCTTCTTTTTTTCCCTAAAACTTTCAGGTGATCTGTTAAGTTACTAATATGTGATCTCCCAGTTTCTTTATGAACTCACTTAGTGCAATGAACTTTCCTCTTAGTACTGTTTTCATGGTGTCCCATATGTTTGGGTAAGTTGTGCCCTCATTTTCCTTGAATTGTAGAAAGTCTTTAATTTGTTTCTTTATTTCTTTCCATACCCAGTGATCATTGAGCAGGGAGTTGTTCAGTTTCCATGAGTGTGTGGTTTTTTTTGTTGTTTCTGTTGTTGAGATCTAGCTTCAATTCCTGGTGATCTGATAAACAACAATAGGTTAATTAATTTTCATGTATTGGTTGAGGTTTGCTTTGTGACCAACTATATGGTCAGTTTTGGAGAAGGTTCCATGTGGTGCTGAGAAAAAAGTATATTCTTTTGTGTTTGGGTGAAAAGTTCTGTAGACATCTATTGGGTCCATTTGATCCATGACCTCTTTTAGCTTCCTTATTTCTCTAGTTAGCTTCTGTCTTGATAATCTATCCATTGGTGAGAGTGGAGTGTTGAAGTCTTCCACTATTAATGTATTGGGATATATTAATGTATTAATGTATGTGTGATTTAAGCTTTAATAATGTTTCTTTTATGAATGCAGGTGTCCTTGTATTTGGGGCATAGATATCTAGGATTGTGAGTTTTGTTGGAGTTTTGCTTTGATGAGAATGCAATGTCTTTTCTCATCTCATTTTATTAATTTTGGTTGAAAGCCTATTTTATTAAATATTAGGATGGCTACTCTTGCTTCTTGGATCTGTTTGCTTGGAAAAACTTTTTCCATCCCTTTACCCTGAGGTAGTGTTTGTCTTTGTTGCTGATGTGTGTTTCTTGACTGCAGCAGAATGTTGGATCTTGTTTTTGCAACTGTTTTCTGTTAGCCAGTGGGTTTTTGTTTGTTTGTTTGTTTTTATTGAAGAGCTGAGTCCATTGATATTGACAGATAATAGTGACCAATGATTGTTAGTTCCTCTGACTGTGTAGTTGGTAGTCATAATGTGTTTGTGTGATTGTTTTGTTTTTTTGTTTTTTTTTTCTGTTGTGATAGTATTTGTATCCTGTGTTTTTTTGGGTACAGTTGACCTCGTTGGGTTGGAGTTTTGCTTTTAGGATCCTCTGTAGGGCTGGGTTGGTGCATAGGTATTTTTAAAATTTCGTTTTTTTTATGGAATGTTTTGTTTTCTACCTCTATTGAGATTGAAAATTTTGCTGAGTACAAGTAACCTTGTTTGGCATCTGTGGTTTCTTGGTGTCTGTATGACATCTGCCCAGGCTCTACTGGCTCTCATAGTTTCTGTTGAGAAGTCTGGTGTGATTCTGATACATATACCTTTATATGTTACTTGGCTTTTTTTCCCTTGCCACTTTTAATTTTTTTTCCCTTTAGTTTGTAGATTTAGTATTTTGATTATTCTGTGGAGGGAGGAATTTCTTTTCTATTTGTTGTTCTATAAGCCTTTTGTATGTTTAAGGGACTCTCTTTCTTTAGGGTGGAGAAATTTTCTTCTATGATTTTCTTGAAAATATTTTCTGAACGTTGGAGCCTAGAATATTTTTTTTTCTTTTCATCTGTTCCTATTATTCTTAGGTTTCATCTTTCATAGTGTCCTTAATTTTGATTTCTTGGATGTTTTGTATCAGAAACATTTCCACCTTAATGTTTTCTTTGAGATGTTTTGATTTCTTCAGTTGTATATTCAATGTCTGAGATTCTCTCCTCCATCTCTTGTTTTCTGTTGGTGATGCTTACCTCTGTGGTTCCTGACCTCTAAGTTTTCCATCTCCAGTGTTTTCTTGGTTTCTATTTCTTTCTTTTTTTTTTTTTTTAGTTCTAAATCTGTTTTCAGGTCATTTACTCCACCTGTTTGATTGTCTTTCCCCAGTGGTTTCTATTTTTTTGGTTGTATTTTCCTGTATTTCTTTGAGAGATTTGTTCATCTGGGCTTCACCACCTTGGATCCAGGCTCCATATAACTTTACTGTTCACCTGGTCTCCACAATGGGACCAGTAGAACCTTGGTTTGGAGGTTGGGATGCTGTCCCAGGAATCCAGATGTCTGGCTGTTAGAGTGGAGGATCTTGGACCTAGGGGCCTGTACTCACTCCAGCATGCAGAAAAGGCAGGATGCTCACAGTTCATGATTCCTGGATCCAATGATAGTCCCCGACTCACAGGATGTCGAAGCACAAAGTCAGGAAAGCACCAAACTCGGTCCATCTACCTGTTTACTCACCAATTTCACAGTCTTTGATCTTCTGCCGGGTAGATACTGTACACACTGGTTGCAGCCATCTTGGAACCCACGGACCTTTTGGTTCTTAACATCAATGCCTCAAACGCAAGGGCACCCACATTTGTAAAAGAAAATTTAATTTGTAACATATCAAAAAAATAAAATACTCTAGAAGAGTAAGTAACCCTAAGTATAAGGTTCCTACATCAACATGAAAAATAAATCAATCTAGAATGAGCATTGAAAGAATAAAAAGTGGTCCTGAAACAATGGAGAAACACCTCACATCATGTCCTGGGAGACTTAATCTTGTCAAGATAGCAATCAGCTCCAAGTTAACCTACAGATGCAAAGCAGTCCCTGTGAAAATTCTGATTGTCTTTATTGCAGATACAAACAAGATTAAAAGTGCAGGGGATTCAGAAATAATAATAATAATAACAATAATAATAAACCTAATTTTTCAAAACTGTTACAAGTCAGACCACACATACTTCCTTATGCACACACTTTTCTAACACACTGCAGTGTCCAGAAGAGTGTGGCTTAGATTGGGGGGATTAAGACAGATATACGAAGAGGCTAGAGCTGAGAGTCCAGAAGTAAACCTGTGTCTCTCATCAGTTGATTGTCAGTAATGCCCCACCATTTAGTGCAAGAGAGTATTTCTTCAACACATGGATAGAACCACTCATAACCCTATGCAAACAGTAATTTTGATGCCTTGCTTTATATCTCACGGAAGACTACACGTTTTTTAAATGTAAAAGATAAATTATGAAACATCATAAAACATGAGTGTAATTCTGAATAAGCATGAATTTCTTCTTTTTTCTTTCTGTCATGTG
>NW_026596149.1:5137906-5271969 GCF_907164565.1 Psammomys obesus | reverse complement strand
GTGTGTGTGTGTGTGTGTGTGTGTGTGTGTGTGTGTGTGTGTGTTGGTACAGACGTATAAGGAGGTACTGAGGTCAACACTAGAGTCTTCCTTAGCTTAACTCTTTACCTAATGAGGTAGTGATGCCTTGAATACAGAGCTTGCCAATGCAACAGCTTATATTGCTAGTCTAGTCTAGCCACTTTGCTCTAGGAATTTCTCTGTCTCTGCAGTGCAGGTCAGCCACCACAAAAAAACTTTAATAAAAGTGTTTTCTGAATATCCAAACTTTTATACCAATCCTCACACTTGCATATCAAACAGTTGAACCACCAAACTACTTCTCCAGCCCTATAGAATTCAAATGTATGCTATCCAAAGTAAAATCAACACTCCAAATAAGTGTAATGACAACATACAGAATGAGAAAAATGCTTGCAGTTAATATAAATGATGAACGCCTATCTTCTAGAACATACTAAACCCAAAACAACAAGAAAAAAAACTTATAACAAATACAATTTTAAAAAGACAGGTATGGACTACTCTTTACAAAGATTAAACCCATGCCCAAGAAGCAGAGAAAAACATGCTCAATGTCGTTAGTCATAAAAGAGATGCAAATTGAAACAGTGAGTTCAACTTCGTACTGTCTGGGAGATTGAAAAATGGCAAACGGCTCAGGAGGTAAAGGCATTCACCATACAAGCCTGGCAATTCGGATTTAATACCTGTAATTCAAGTAAAGGAGAGAAAAGATTCCACTACATTATGCTCTGACCCCTTCATGTGCCACGTAGCATTTGTCCATCGCCTCATAGGCATCGTGCACACATAAGCAATAATAAATAAATAAATCGGCTGTAACAAAGACACTTAGAGTTTTTCTATGTAATTCATAGTGCAAAAAGTTGTTACTGCTTTGGAAAATGGTTGATTATTTGCTCACAAAGTTAAATACAAAATAGCTATACTAAACCAATACAAATTGGGTGATTGTGAAAACTGTAATCCAATTAACTGATGTATGTAAATATTATCCAGTTTCCATTCCATAAAATACTATTTCGAAATACAAAGAAATAAAGTTTGGATGCATGCATGCCACACGTGGCTGGACCATGAAAGCATTATGCTAAGTGGATGAATTCACATACAAAACTTCATAGATGATTCTGTTCCCAAAAGTGTCCCCAGACATCTGTGCACAAATCCATAGAGACAGTAGATTAGTGTTCTCTAGGGCTGTGGTGGGGGGAGGAGAATGCGAATGACTATTAATGGGCACTGGATGATGAAAACCATCTGGAAATAGATGATAGTTTTGTTCTAACACCTTGGAATAAATTAAAACCTACTGAGTTGTGTACTGTAAAAGAATAACCCTTAAGCTGTGGGAATTGGCCCTTAAAAATTCATAGCTATGACAGTAAGAAGAAAAGTAGAAACAAATGAAATCAAGATGAGAGAAGAAATAGAGGTTAAGCCACGGGCTGAGTTCTGGCAGAAGCTGTGCGTCTGAGACTCAGGGCACAATAGCAAGTGCAAAAAACCTTGTAACATGTGCTGACAGTTGAGGCCTCCATTAGGGTTCCCGTAGAAGCGTGTCTTCCCCTGAGGTTGACACTCAAGTAACAAGTTTCCAGTATTGCAGATATCTGTAATTAATTCAGAAAACTCCAAGTAATTAAATCAACAGTGGACATGTTGGTCCCTTTCCCTGTGTTGTTACTAATGCACTGTGCATAAGTCATTAACAAAGATATTTCATTTTATAATTCACTAAGTGTTTGCCAAGCACTTGGGTCTTTTTTTCCAAAAATGCAATCACTAATTCATCCTCGATTCTAATAATTTAAAAATAAGGTACATGCTTCCATTTTGCACTGTTTCTCACCCTATGCTTTTAAACAGTGAACTGTTCCATTTTGTTCATTGCCCTTTTGCTATGTAGGTGGCTCATTTTCTGTACTGCTATTTATTGGCCTAACACTCTTTAGGTTTTTAAGATTCAAAGAGCTGTAAATCTATGTTATGTTGACATATTTTTTTACAAAACTGTGTCAGATAGAATCATGTTGTTAATTTCATCTAAATAGTTAAGGTAACAATTATAGAAGGTTCAGCAGGCAGTGAGTATCCTTGTATGTTAAATGTCCTATCAACAAAGAGTATGCTTCTTCTTCTAGGTAAAATCTTTAATGGTTGCTGAATTTAAAATGCTCCATTCATAAAATTTACTGCTTAAAGGTATTAATAAAAAAAAAAAAAGCTGAAATACCAACCACCAACAGTACAATAAAAGTCAAGTTGGTTTTGAGAGCAGGTCAGCCAAGATGAACAAATGAGTCTTGTAATTGCAGAGCAGAGGTCAAAAAATTGCCCCTATTAGGTGAGGAGGAAGAGGAAATGCTGTTGACCTCAGAAGAGGTCATAGCCTACAACTTCATAAAAATCTGCTTGCTGTGTCCCTTTGTCACATGGCAATTATAGAACATTTCAACAAATAATGGTAAATGGACACAAATTATTTCCTGGGAATGAAGTAAAAGCAGATTCTTCTTATCGCACGTTACATCCCAGGTTTTGTTTTGTTTTTAATCCATATGTGTATGGTGTTTTATTAGGCATTCTGTCAGCCAAGTTCCTACTAAGACAGCTCTTAAGAAAAAAATGTTGGAATTGGGAAAGAATGAGATTGCTGACTGAAAGTATCCCTACTGAGTTTGAGTAGTTTGAGCTGAGTGTGTGAGTTTGAAGGTTACAGCACTAGGGATGCAGGTTAGTTGATAAAGTTCTGAACTTGATTTATACAAACACATGAGACTAAAGTACCAGTACTCTGAAGACAGAAGCAGTGGGATCAGAAGTTCAAGGCTGTCCTCAGCTGCATATGGTATTCATGGCCAGCTACAAGGAAACCTTTCTTTTTTTATTAATTTTTATTTTTTTATATTGATCACAGGTTATTTACTTTGTATCCCAGTCGTAGCCCCCTCCCTCAATCCTTCCCAATCCCACCCTTCCTCCCTCATCTCTTCCCTGTCCCTTTCCAAGTCCACTGCTAGGGGCAGTCCTCCTCTTCCTCCATCTGACCCTAGTTTATCAGGTCTCATCAGGACTGGTTGCATTGTCCTCCTCTGTGGCCTAGCAAGGCTTTTCCTCCCTTGGGGTGGTGGGGGGAGGCAAAGGAACCAGTCATTGAGATCATACCAGAAATAGTTCCTGTTCCCCTTACTAGGGAAATCCACTTGGATACTGAACTACCATGGGCTACATCCAAGCAGGGGTTCTAGGTTATATCCATACCTGGTTCTTGGTTGGAGATACAGTCTCATAGAGGACCTCAGTGCCCTGATATATTTTGTCCTTGTGGAGCTCCTGTCCTTTCCTGAGCATATTAACTCCCCCTTTTATCGTATGATTCCTTTCTTTAAAACAAGAATCCTTGAAGCTTAATGGACATGAGGTATTTCCAAAAATTTGAAATCTGGAGAGATGATATCTTCAGTTTGCTCGTATTCAAAGTTGTGTGTGGTTAATAATGATTTTGATATATCATCTTCAAGGAGACAGTGTCCTGTAAATTCTAGGTCTAAGCCTTGAACAAACACAGGACTACACATTTGCACTTTCTAGTTCACTTGTGTCTTGGGAGATTAGTTTAAAGTAATCCAGTGGGTAAGAGAGATGGCCACATCTTCCATATACTTTTAATTAGGAGAAACAGACTCCAGTATTATGACGCCTACCTCATGTCTGGAGAAGATGAAATCTTTCCTACAAACTTTCTTGTTTGTCACCATAAAAGTGAAACTCATACTTTTATGGCAGTGAAACATACAAGGAAGACACAAAAAGTGAGGACACACAGCATATCACCTTTAGTTAGCCAGATTTTTACCCGTACTCAGCTCTTTCCACTTCTCTCTGATCATTTTGTGTGACATATATTTTCTTTATTTGATATTGCTACAATGTCAAGGTAAAGTACCCCAGCCTAGATATATTACAATGGTCTCCCTTGTGATTTAGTTCTGGGCAGTTTGTCAACAAAGATGCCAGTCTTTTATTCATTTCGAGATTCTTCTATAGCTGTTGGTTAAGGGAGAACTAAGCTGAGTAACATCTTTGATTGTATTATAGGTTCAACGGCTCAAGTAATTCCATGCTCAGAAGACTTCATGGCTGCTCTCATAACAACAGGCTCAAACCTGTCACAGACCTCCTGGAAGTGTCATAGACAAGTGCAAGCTTGCAAAGACAAGGTTCAGATAGGGTTAGAGCATTGTAATTAAATAGCACCTCTGATAGAGACGGATACAAATTGACCAAAATACCTCTAAATGGCCGTTTGTTTCACTTTCAGTTTGTAGCAACCAATTTTCACTGGCAAAAGTATATTTATAGCTGCTATCAAGAGGGCAAAGCATGGCAAAGGACAGCAAACAATAACAAAAAATACACATTACCAATCTGCATAAACCATAAAATTAAAAAAAAAAGGAATGAAAATGATAGAGGAGATGGAGGCTTGTTTTCTCTCGGAGAAATATGCTGGTTTTTATTTTGTGTCATTTTTCCTACCGTGAAGATGAGTGCCGGGAAGGAAGGCAGAAGTAGGGAGAGGACTTTGGACCTAACTCGTTCAGATGTTTGCTGGGTCGCCTACAGTTGTGGACGTTAGGAGAACTGGAGTGGTGCAAAGGGCAGAGGGAGCGTGGGTTTTCTGACATGGGTTTTGGTGGTAGTGGTGGAGCTCGTGGGTGTCAGCCGGTCAAAGCGCAGGAGGCAAAATCAACATCAATTAATGTCCCATTAAGTTTTCGTTAGAAGACTACACTTTTAAACCTAATGTAAAGATTCTAGGGCCTCAGATTAAGATGTAAGGTAGAATTCAAACACTCTTGGTAAAGCAGAAATAAAAGAATTATAGTTTCTAAGTGTAGCTGGCAAAGGGGACATAAGCCACTCTGAAGAAAGCTCGGAATTTGTCAGCCATCTTGGGGATAATAAAAGGTGTAGGCATGGCATAAAGGTTCACAAGTAGGTTTTGTTCCGAACTGGAGAATGAATCTTATTTTAGGGAAAACAGGTTTGTTTATGTTTCTCAGGGGAAATGCACAGGCACACTCTCTGTATCGAAATTGGCAGTTATACTGGCTCACTTCCTGTAGGTTTTGTGACAAGTTGAGGGATCTCGCCATAGCATCTGTGGAGGCTTCAAAGCGTGGAAAGGCAAACAGAACAGGCTGAATACCCAGAACACTTCCAATGTGTTAATTTAGCTCCCCCTTTGTCTTCAAGAAACAGCTTCTTCGAGCTGGGAGATGATTAAACAAAAGTTAAGTCCACTTTGCTAATCTCCATTGCTAAGATCTTCTATGAACTTCAATATAGAATCCTCCTTATTTTATGCCTGGAGACTTGAAGCTGAAAGTTTAAGTAACTTGCTCCTTGTGTGGAAAAAAAAAAAAAAAAATCTAAATCCTCCAGGCGCTGCTCGAGGGCATGAACTTTTCACCAGCGACTTGTCTCTTTACTTTCTATTTACTCTCGTTAAAAGGTGGTTAACCATTTGTGAAGTGATGAGAGGGCTGCAAGGGGTTAACGCTGAAGCAGACCAGCAAGCCGAGAAACAAACAGGCAAAACAAAAACAAACTGGCGAATGAAAGCCCTTTAAAGCCCCCGTAGGAAATTCAATGGGCCTCCTGTTCCTTTAAACTCTCGCTTGCGCTCCCTTTGACACCAGCAACCGGCGCTGGCGGCTGCAGGACCCTGCAACGCTCAGCCACCTTCCACCACTCTGCCCGCGGGTCTCGGGTAGGAGGGGTTTTGGTTGGGGTGGGGTGTGTATGTGTGTGCGTGTGTGTGTGTGTGTGTGGGGGGGGGTGTATCAGGAAAGCAAGCTACTCAGGTTTGATTTTTTCTCTTTTTTTTACACCCCAACGGTTGCCAGACCAGCCCTCCGCGAGGGATGAAATGCTATTAACCCGTTAGCGCCCAGGCCGAACCCAGGAGATAGTAGGCGCCCGCTGAGGCCTCATCTCCCCCAACCCCACCCGCAGGCTGGCACCCCGAAGCCCCGGGAGCCTAGTGGATGCAGGCGTCTTTGGCCTCGTTGCAGAGGGCACGGGCGCGGGGGTCGGGGGTGAGCCGATGGCGTCCGTGCCCCCGAGAGCTGCCACTGCCCCGCGCACTGGTCCTCGCGATCCCCCGGGGAGCGTGGGGCCGCAGTGCTCCTCTGCCTGCCCCCAGCCAGTCTTCCTGGGCTTCGTTTGTGGGAGACTTTTCTGGCAACCCCCCGAAAAGCTCAGCCATTGGACAGGTCGGTGCCCGCTGCTAGTTTCGGGAGGGGAAAGGTGGAAGAAGCCCGGAGGAGAGTGGGGGAGGGAGGAGGGCGGAGGAAGAGAGAGGAGGTTCCGCGGCGGATCTGGCAAATGGCAAGCCGACTTCCCTCCCTGAAGTGGAGAGCAGGAGTGCGGGGGAGCGCAGTGGCGCCTTGGCCACCAAACTCCTGGCGCTCCCCGGTGTTCGGAGCCACCTCCTACCTAGCCCACGGGAGCTCTCCCACCAGGCTGCCGCCTCGCTTTCCCCCTGTCCTTTTTCTTTAAAAGGCGCACTTCACCCCTCTTTCTCTTCAGATCCCACAGCCCGGACCTCCCCCGGCTTCACTCTCCGGGGCTGCCCATCCCTCCGGCTGCCCGAGAGGACGCGCGCCCAGCCTTGGGCGAAGCAAAGAAGAAAAACTTGTCAGAGAGGTTTCCCGAGTCTCCACTAAGCCCCTTCTCTGGCGAATTCCAACCGCGCGCCGGGCCAGTCCTGAGTCTGGGAAAGTTCCTCCGACGGTCAGCGCCTTCTTGGACCTGGCACGGCGTAGGCTGTGGAATTAGATCTGTTTGGAACGCAGTGGAGCGCGTCGCGGGCGCTCGGAAGTCGCCGTCTGCGGACGCCCCGGTGGCGCTGCCTGCAAGTAGCCTTTCCTCTGGGTGATTCTGTCTCGGCTGAGGGCTGCGGGGGTGACAAGTTGCGGAGGGAGCCCCGAAGTCCGTAGAGGGCTGCGCTGCCCCTCCTTCGCTCGTCGCGGTTCCCTGCTATCCAGAGCAAAAGCCTCGAGAAACTGACGGAGGCCTCGGCATCCCACCCGGGACTCACCCCCAGAGCTCGGCCGCGTCGCCCCATCCTCTCGGAGAGCCCCGGACCCTCAGGGCGGAGAGGAAAGATTGCTGGGTAGAGGAGGGGGTCGCGGCAGCGGCATGGCGAGGTTCTGTAGGGCCGACTTGGCCGCTGCAGGAGTTGTGTTACTTTGTCACTTTTTAACTGACCAGTTCCAGTTCGCCCGCGGGGAGCCTGGAGGTGAAGTCAATGGTAAGACGCAGTTTTCTCGATTGTTTTTGTGTGCAGCTGATCCTTCCGGCGCCCCGGCATCCCCGTTCTCAACCCACACCCACCAAAATGCAGCTGCCCTTGGGAAACTTACCCTAGTTGTTTTTCTGGGAAACTGGAGTTTCCTAGATAGGGGAAGAGGGTTGACAAGAAGGTGCTGGAAACTAGGACTTCCCTGAAGCTAGGCTGAGCACTCCACCTGGGTGCCAGGGGGTGGTCCTGTCTGCCTCAAGTGGCGCAAGCAGGCCCCAGGGTAAGAGCCAGCTCAGGTGGACACCTTGCCTTGAAGCTTGATCCTATCAGGTTGTCTCCCTTCTGGCTCCTCTTTCCTTGGAGCTCTGAGAAACTGAGCCTGTGTGTCGCGGAAGGGTTGGATGGGGCAGGTAATGACAACTAGGGATGGCAGGTCTCCCTCTGCCCATAGAAAATGCCTTTTGGTGCGGCTCCCTCCTTCAGACTCTCCTCACCAGCTTTCTCGGTGTGAGGTTAGGAAGTAGGTGCGGCAGGGCTTAGAGATGGAGAAGGGGTAGGAAAGATGGGGGCTGGCTTGCCTCTGAGGACTAGCCCTGGCCCCATTGTCCTCTGCCTGTCGACTTCACAGACAGGCCGGAATGTGCCAGCGGTTCTTCGGGCTGGATTCCTTGACACTGTACCAGGAAGAGGGAGGGCCTTGCAGTTGGCGGCACCCTTGCCCTAGTGGCCTCTCTGTCCAGGTGTGTGGTAGTGAAGAGCGCCCTCAGAGTGAGCTGGGACTGGCTGAGCTAACTGCGTCCCCAGACCATTCTATTCACTGCAACCCCACGGCTTGCTCTTCAGCAAAGAAACCACTCTCCAGGGATGTGAAACACCAGGGCAGGAATCTGTGAACTCTTGTATACTCCCAGAGGGACTGAGAGCAAAGAGCACTTGAAGAGAAAAAGAAAGGAAAACTTCCTGCTTAGGACATTCACTTTTGTTCTATTTTGCTCTGTGTGTGTGTGTGTCTGTCTTTAATTTGAGAGTGGTAAATGGTTCCTCAGAAAGTATGCTTATGTACCCAGCTGTCAACCTTCAATGAGTCAGAGAAAGAAGGCTGGGAGGGACACCTGGGGATTCTAGGTGAGGATAAGTGTTTACAAAAACCTTGAATAAAATTTTACCATCTTGAAAAACATAGGATAGTCCAAATAGTGTGTCTACCCCGTGTAAGTTTAACAGCGAAAACAGATACTTTCTTGGTGCTGCTATTTAAGGTTAGGAAGGTGTGTGTGTGTGTGTGTGTGTGTGTGTGTGTGTGTGTGTGTGTGTTTGGGACCACAAGATAACAGCTGAGATTAAAATGACTCCTTGGATTGTTCCTGATCACCCACGATCATTATTATTAATGAACATAAGTTCTTGGTTATTTAAAATTTATACTAGCGCAGCAGACTTCTGTTTATTTTCTTGGTACATTGCATTGGTTGAAAACATAATAATACTTGCACTTCAGAAAGCAGCACTTTAAAAAATGCAATAGTCATCCCCATAAGCATATTTAGAGTAAGTAAATATGTAAAGCAATTTTGCAAAAGAGGTGGGAGAAAGACACACAGTGAGAGCCAAAACCCTGAGTTTTTTTTTTTTTTTTTGAACTTTTCTGGCACTGGAAGTAAATAATGCATTTACAGCAAAAATAAAGAATAGAAAGGCCAGAAAATTTCACTTTCCTGCTACCGAGGATAGGACACACTAACAGCCATGTTAGGTTTGCTGCTCTAAGACATCAACCAGAGGATGAAATCCATTGCACTCTAGGACCAACCAGCTCAGGCAGAGCTTTTGTTTGGGGGAGTATGACACGCCTACATTGATAAGATAAACACACCAGCATTTTAAACGAATTCACTGTCTCTGGGGAACTTTTAGAAATACTGTGCTCCCAGGATCTGGGAGGGGGAATTACATATTTTATCAATTCTTTAGAGACTTTGCTATAAGATGAAACAGCCGAAAAGCATTACATATGAAGTTTTATTAAATTACCTTGGAATTAAGTGGTTTTAAACCTACTGAATATATAACACAGGGAAAAGGGTGCCACAGAGGAAAAAAAGAATCTGCTTTCCATTGTAAGATGACTTATCTGAAAATTAAAGATCCAGAAAATATTTCCAAAAGTGGAAAGTTGTCATTCAGCAATCAGGATTTTTATTACAAGCATTTTGGAGAAGGAAAAACATTGATGTCATAACAGGGACCTTTTGCTGTGCTTTTTACTTCTCTAACACTGTGGTTGATTTTATTGCCACCAGAGGGCAGAAAAACCACTAATTTCTTCTATTCATGTTTGTAATATTTTTGTGTTCTAGAGACATGTAGTTCATGTTTAATCTGCCATTTACTTGTATTTTAGCTATTCTTATTCTGTTTGGATATTTTTATGCTTCATTTTCAGTGGAGTTGGCCAACTTAGTTGGCGATATTCCTGCTGATGTACTAGGCTAAAGTTTCTGTTAGCACTATTATTTATAATAAAATATTATGATATACGGATAATCTATATAAGTTATAAAGCAAGTGTGGATCATATTATTAGATCTGCAAGTTAATTATCCTTCTAAAACAATGGCTTATAACTTTCCATAAAATACTTAACATTAAATTGAGAAAATTTTTTGTAGCTTGAGTTTGCATAAGTTAGGATGCCACAGAAATGTGGTCTAGGGTAGGATTTTCTTTCATGGATGTCTGCATGGGAGCCTAGAACTATTATATAATAACATAGTTTTAACCAGTGCGATCATATCATACGTAAGTTGTCCACATATTAAGAAATTGTCTTTCCTACAAGAATCAAATAGGCCCCTGTAGAAATGTAGAAAATGTGCATTTTTTTCTTTCTAAATGTTATCTCCTGTTGCAGAAGCACTATTTTTAAAGATGAATGAACTGACCTACAGCTGTGATCTTGAGACTTAAAGACCTCAGTTTGTTTTCCACTTGTTCTGAAGACCATGACCTTAGGGCCCAAGCCACTGCCCAACCCTATCGCCTTTTGTATTCTTGAATTCTTACCAAATGTTCCCTGAGTGAGGACCACATGTTCATAGCATCATGTCATCCTCTTGTTCTGCTCTCAGTAATCCTATCTTCATCTAAACACGTGCACTGACTGATTGCTTCCTTTGAAGCCCTTCAAGGACTTTGGCCATCTGTGAGTGTCCTCCCTTGTTTGTACTGCTGAATCTCTATCATATATCCCATTAGACCGGCCAATGGATCCCTGCAGTCAGGGTCCATTGTTATCATTTCTGAATCAGCTGTGGCATGTACCATATAGGCATGTATAACATACTTGCAGAACTGAACGGAACAGTATGAAACTGAAGTTCAGGGTAGATTGCTGACCTGAATATTGCCGTGGGAGATTTTTAAGTAATTCCTAAAAACGTGTTCAATCAATAAGGTGCATATGGGTATTAAAAATTAGCTTAATAGAATAATTTAAAAGCAGAGTGTATGATCTAGGCAGGTTTACCAAAGTGTCCCCATGCTCTGGCAGATGGCTACTTGCCTTAACCCTTCTATTTTGTTTTCTTTCTTTCTTTTAGCTTGTTTGTCCATTGAGACAAACTTTTAGCCTTGCCTGTCCTGGAACTCACTCTGTAGACTACGCTGACCTTCAACTCAGGGATCTGCCTGCCTCTACCTACTGAGTGCTAAGATTAGTGTGAGCCACCACTCCCAGCTTCCTTAACCCTTCTTATGAACTCTTAAACCTTTAAAGAAGTTTACTCATTTTCCTGTACTGCTGGGTTCTTTGCGCATCCAGTCATAGTCCTAACTTACTATCTTAAAGTACAGCTCATGTAGACGTAACTGTATATACTCATGAATACATATACACAAACATACCTGCACAGAAATGTGTAAAATCACATTGTTACATTTTTAGTGGAGATTAGAAATGTATTTCAGTGGAGATAGATAGCTTTGGTTATTTGGAAAACTGCTTTTTAACTGGGCTGTGCTAAGGCCTCATGCATTGACACAGAGGCTTTGGAGAAAACATCTAAAACATGGCTTGAGAGCCTTACTAGGCAGGTAATCTACTGATGATACTTCTTCCCAGCCTCTGTACAAATATTAGAGGGATCCTGCACTTCAGTCACTCTTTTGTTTATTTGGTTGATTGGCTTTTCCAGAAAGGCTTTCTCTGTGCAGGCCTGGCCGTCCTAGTGCTCACTTTGTAGACCAGGCGGGCCTCCAACTTACAGATCCTCTGGCCTCCGCCTCCCCAGTGCTGGGATTAAAGGCAAATGCAAGCAGTACCTGGCACAATGATGCTTAATGGAACTTCTTTGACACTTACTTGCCTGTACCTTCTAGATCAGAGGTTCTCAGGCCTGGGGGAGGTTAAAGGCAACCCCTTTAGGGGTTCAATGACCTTTTCACGGGTTGGCCTAAGACCATGGGAAACCACAGATGTTTACATGATGATTCATAGTAGTAGCAAAATTATATTTATAAAGTAGAAACACAAAATTTTTATGGTGGGGAGCGTGTCACCATGCCATGAGGGACTGAATTAAAGGGTCAACGCTTTAGGTCGGTTGAGAACCACTGGTCTACATGAATGACTTGTTACTTCTTGGCTCTTTGTGGTGCTGGGGATCAAACCCAGGCACTTAGACATTCTAGGCTAGTGCTCTTGCCACTGGGCTAAATCCTCAGCCCAACTTAGCTCTCAAGTGTGGGGCTCCTGGGAGAGTTCAAAGTACAATTGATGTTCCCCTATCAACAGGTGAATAGGCTCCTCATCTGCACTTTGTGTCCACAAACTCATCTCCCCCTTGTCTTTGTTCTTGTGGTTGGTTCCTGCCAAACTGCACTTTGAAAACTGGTTCCCAAAAACAGTATTGAAAAACAGTAGGTCTTTTAAAAGCACACAGGCTGTTCTAAAGATTGGGGCAGGTTTCGAGGGCAGGATTAGCTAAAGAACAGGATGTTTAAGGGTGGTTCCTGAGTGTTTTCCTTTTCCTTTTAGTTTTCTGTATCTCCTCTATGCCGTGGCCCTGCAAGACAGATTCTCCCAAAGCAACATGCTTGTGCTTATACTGCATTTTCATGTCTCTAGAACAATAAGTGAATTGAACTTTTTTTGTTTTTGTAAATTAGCCAGTGTATTCTGTTACAGAAACAGAAAATGGATCAAGACATCTAGTCTCACCTAAAATAGGATCTTGTATTTGTTTGGGAATTCAGAAAGAAGTGAATCTTATCAAATTTCCACAGAACTCTCAGTTGCGCATTAGTAAGCTGCTTTTCAGCTTAGCCTTAATCTGATGAATTCCAAACTTTCCTTTTGTTCTGAATGGACCCTCCCCCCCCCAGTTTAATTATCTCTAGAGCATTCCATTCTGGAAAGTCTTCACTCTGACCACCCCCCCCTTACAAATATTTTAATCCACTGGCAACACCACTAGGGAATACTAGGGTGCTTTCATTGGGATGCTTTTCCGCCACATATAGTGTCATGTATTGCCAGGCCAAACTAACAGAGAAAAGATGCATGTGTAGAATATACCACTTCCCGTTTCTAGACAGACAGGGAAGTCATTTTCCATTTGTTCTTCAGGTTTTTTTTTTTTCTATCCCTCACCCTTTAAATGAAAAAAGACAATATGATTTGGAATGATTATCCAGATTTGTGCATTTAAACAGAATCTGAAGGCTTGTTTGAAATTAGTAAAGGGTGTTCTAAGTATAGTTAAAATCCAGGTTTTACTTCTTCCTCCAGTGGGTAGCCAAGCAGACCTAGTTCCAATAGCTCTCCTGCACCCCCTAAATTAAAATGGGCTTTTGTCACCATTTACGTGTTTCTTATGATAGCAAGTATCCCTTAAACTTACCAAGAAAAGATAGCAAAAGCAGGGACACAGACTTTCATAAAAGTTTAAAAAAATCTTATTACTAACTTTCTTTCCCCATCTAAATTTCTAACTCATTAATTGAATTTTTTCTTAAAATCTACATAGATCAAAGATTTATCATATAAGTAGATTATAGCATGTACAGATAATACTAAGAATTTGCTTTGTGGATAAATAGAATAAAACCTGGATATTTGAAGGTGAAATTTCTGCATATTATGTGATAGGAAACACCTAAAGTAACCTGAGTTAGTTTCGTGAATATGGTGTTTGGTTTGTTTAGGTTAGGACAGAACATTCTTTAGTTGGAATGTCATGCATTCAACATGCAGTGACAATTTTGGAGCAAGAGTGGGGTGTTTCTGTTTGTAGAAGTGCCCAAACAAGAACTTTCTGTGTTCAAAACTATGATTTGAATAAAATATTTCTTCTAAAGTAGACAGAAGGTAGTGAGAATTTGTGGTGTTTTTTAATACGAAATTTCCAGTCATGATGTTTTTGTATATGACAGTCTTTTAGGTGAATTGTGGGTGAAGCTCATGCTGAATCTTTTGTGCATCTTTGCCTCATCCCCCCTACTTCCAGTCCCACCCTCCATGGTTGGAACTGCCATCATCCCAGTAAAAAGTAGTTATTTATTTAATATGTGCTTTTGTTTGTTTGACCTCTTAACCTTCTTGCAACCGTTGCTGGACACAAGCCCGATTTTCAGGGGCCTTCTTTCGAATGTTCCTTCTCCATTTTTGCTCTTTCATTCAATAAACTGAAAAATGTCTCCATATAGATCACATGAATATAATCTACACAACAGAGCAGTCATAGCGAGTATCTGTGAAATGGCTTTGTGGTATAGTGAATCATATTCTTAGTACATATGGGTTCTTGATTAAAAAAAAACTAATACTAACCTTTTGATTAAAATAATTTTAACCCCCTTTATTATTGCTGGCTTATGTCTTATTAATATGAGCCAATGCATGCTAAATTATTTTAATTTAATTATTTTAAGAATTCTGCCTTTTAATTTTTTGCTTTTAAATTCTGCCTATTTACTACTTATGTTGTGAGATAGTGCACTTCTGATTTATTTTATAATATAGCATTTTAACTCAATAATTCCAGAAATTAAAAATTGTATTAAGGGACTTGTCACTGATCTTTGTAGTTTGGTCTTTGACTCTTTTTTGGAGCAGGAGTAGGAAAGAACACTAAAGAGTTTTTATCACACCCACAAGATTAAAGAATATATTATCAGTGTTTTGTAAACTCATTATAATCTGTGAAAATAACGTTGGCTTATAAAACTGAAATGTGCCTTATTTTCTTTCAAAGTATTCTTACTGACTAATATTTTTGTTTTCAGATCACAGTTTATCATTATAAAATATTTCTTTCAGAATGTATATTTGTATATGTTTTTAATTACATAGACTTCATGATATCTTTTATTCAGATAAAAACATATGAAGGCTTATCATGGTCTATGTTATATTAGGAAACATATTTTTCATATCAAAATATTGTGGCCATATTTATGCATATGGTAAGTTTTGGTGGTTATTTTATGAAACCATTTTGGCTGAGGCTGAGTTGGGTAATAAACGCTATCTAACTTTTTTTTTTTTAGAAATTGCTTGTGATAGTTAGTGCTAATTCTCTCCTTATAGATTTATGTAATTGTTCATGGCTAGATGATTAGTCCTGTTATGTGTAGAGTGGTCTGTATGTCCTTGCTTGTATCTCTTCCTGCCACAGGCAGGAGCTACTTCTATCATGTAGATCTAGCCCTCCCAGATTCCCGGGCCTGTGAATACTCTGCTATAAAAAAAGAAAAAAAATTCCTGGGGTAATCCCTCCTGAGTTAATAAGCTTCAAAGATAAAGGGAGGGAACTCCTAATTATCACTGAGCTGATATCAGACACTTAATTATTATAGCTTTAGAATAAGTCTTTGTATCTGATGGGGCAAGCCTTTCTTCTTGTTCTTCAGATGTTTTGGCTATGTTCACAGGCTCTTTGTTTTGTTGTTGGTGGTCTTTTTTTTTTTTTTTGTACCCATTCACAATATGTGATATCTGCATTTTAAGTTTTGCCAAATAAAAACTCTTGGAATTTTGATTGGATCATATTAAATCTGGGGTCATTTTTTTTAAAGTTCAAGCTTTTTTTTTAAACTTTTTTAATGACTTTTTCATTTTTTCATAATTTATTTAATTTTTATTTTATGTACATTTGGTGTGATGGTGTTGGATTCCTTGAAATTGGCATCACAAACAGTTGTGAACTGCTGTGGGTGCTGGGAATTGAACCCTGGTCCTTTGGAAGAGCAGACACCACTCTTAACCGCTGAGCCATCGCTCCAGCCCCAAGTTCAGGCTTTAAATAACTGGGAGACTATGCATTTTCCTTCCTACCAGATCTAACAGACAGAACAAGTTCTGCAACAAATGATAGAAAATTGTTAATAGTGACCAATTGACAATGACCATTTTATCTTGTAAGATGTCCCAAAGTGAAAGACTGGTGCTCTTTCCTGATAATGTCATCAAACTCAGCATAGTTCCCAACTGGTTCTTAGGAAATACAGGGGGAACCACAAGTTGGCTCAGATGCACATCGCAGTCAAGGAAAGGCATGTCCCTCTGACTCAGGAACTATCCAAAGGAGAGTGACCTCCAGGCAAATGGGAGGTGGAAATGATGACGTATTTTTCTGTGCCCTTTGGGAAAAAATCTGTCTCTGGACTCATACGGAGTTCCATAGAGCAGCTTCCTATATCTTATTGGAGATTACTGTTTTAGACAAGTTAACGCGAGGTCAGAAAGGCAGTTATCATGTTTATTGTCTAATTTGTAGATCCTAGATTTTATACAGATACACAAAAGTGTTTGGAGATATGACATGAAAGTTAAAGTGAAGCTGTCTAGAGGACGAAGGGACTTAATAAGAGGAGGAAGAAGAGAAAAATAAGAGAAGACGACTGTGTGGGTGTGGGTGTGTGTGCTCATATTGCTCACAAAGCACAATGAGCACAGTGTTGTGTACAATGCAGAGACACCAATGAAAATGTCTGCTCATCACAGGAAAAACTTCTCAGGGCTGGGGAGTGATGCAGAGAATAGCGTGGGAGCAGAGTTTAGATAATAGCATCCATGTAAAAGCAATGGTGAATGTGTGTCCCCTCAGTCCTGAGGGGCTGGTTTACTGTCTAGCCAATAATGAGGTAAGCTGTAGGATCAGTGAAAGACCCTGTCTCAAAAACTACGTTTGAAAGTGATGTTGATCTCCCTCATCTGCATGCTAACCCATGGGTATATGTAACCACACACATATCTATGTATAAGCATGTGTACCTACCTATGTATTCACACACATGCACATATACATTTATAATGCACATATACACGCTTACAGTACATGCACATAGGAATGCAACAGCATGCGAATCAATAGGTCTGGTGAAAATAATAAGTCTTGAATTTGAGGCTCTCCTTATTTTTCATTTATTGGTTATTTTCAGTTCCATGGGAGGTTTATATTGAAAGAAAGTAGACATGACACATTGCTCCCACTCTAAAGACAATGCATTTCTGATTCTATTAAGATGGAAATCATTTCCAATTAAAGGTTCAAACTTCTCCTGCATATCAGTACCATGGCATAAACTCCCCAACCTCCATACTATCGTCCACTGAACTGCGTGTGCTGTAATCAGGAGTAAACGGTCAAGCTGGGCAGCTGGTTTTATTTCTTTGTTGTTTGCCTTCCTTATCTGTTTAACATCTGCTGTTCATTTCAGATATTTTTAAAAACAAGCATGATTCAAAGTCATTCTGCAGATGATAGTCTCATTGTGTGGACATTGCAAAACAGCTCTACACAGGGAGCCAAATTTGTGCAATCTCCGTTTTGTCAAGTTGCTTTTAGAAGAGACGCTTGTCCAGTAGGCCCAGCCAGTGAGAAGCTGATCATTTTTAAACTATGTGGTGGAATTTGACTTCCGATGACTTATCTCTGTTCTCAGATTCAGCAACTGTTTTTTACTCAGGTTAGTTCGGCAGTGTGTATCGTCTCCAAAATTGTCCTGTAACCCAGTGGTAACCGTTGGGCTTCTTGTCACTGTTGACAAAGAAACCTGACGTAGAGAACTTTATGAAGGAGGGATTGATTTGGTTCAATGATTTCAGAGGCTTTGCTCTTTTAGGTTAGGGAGGGCAAGGTGGAGTGGAGCAGTTCATTTATTTCAGGGAGGAAGCAGAGAGAGGAGAAATGGTGGCAACCTGCTGGCTCTTCATTTTTCCCCCTTTGATGCCGAGCAGACATCCACACACATGGCTTGGCGGCACAGCCCACATTCGGGGGAATGTAGTCAATCAATCCTCTCTGGAAATGCCCTCATAAATATACCCCGACAAGTGCCTCACCAACTTCCTGGGTGATTCTACATTCAAACAGGTTAGCAAGCAAGGTTAACACACATGCCAGACTCATTCCACAGCTGAAAAGTTCTTTGTAAAATGCATATGGGCTGGATGTTGGAAATGTTTTCATGTGTGTTTGTTGCATTTGAACTAATGTTTGATACTTTTATAATCTGGCACTGCTTTATATTCAAAATTCATCACTTCCATTCTTCTTCCTTGTCATGTTTTTTATAAAGTCTCCTTCTAAAATTCTGCCACCTCTTAGAGTAGCATTATATCCTGTTTTTGGCTTTATGCTTTCTTTCTCTTTTATCCACTCATTTTCTCTTTCTTTCGGGTCTTTCTTCCTTTGTTTCTTTTGTTCTTTCTTTCTTTGTTTGTTTCTTTTGTTCTTTGTTTGTTTCTTTTGTTCTTTCTTTCTTCCTTCCTTTTCTATTTAGACAATTGATTTCCAATGTAGTGAAATTCTCTTTGACTGTCTCTGCTTCTTCTCTCTGTGTGTATGTGTGTGTGTGTATGTGTGTGTGTGTATGCATGTGTGTGTTCTCTATCAGCACCAAATCTAAGATGGAAACTTAACCAGAAAATGCTTAACACATCATCATATCAGGTGTCCTCCAAACTGCAATTCCTATGCTTATGCTTGATTATAAACTGCTGGGGTTAGATACCATCTGGGACTGACTTCCATCAGATCACTGACTTCAGAAACAGGAAGCCTTTCTTCAAAATTTGGTGAATGATAGAAACCAACTAGTGTTTCTCTTGTTTATTAGAAGTGCATTTACTCAGATTTATCCTTCAAACAAATTTTTGTTCATATCCTTTTTGTACATATTTTAGGTCATTTTCCTAATCACAATTTCTATAACATGATGCATTGGAGTTAAATGTCAATAGCCAAAATGTAAAATAGAAGCCAGAGGTTTGACAGGAGAAATTGGAAAATATATTTGTAAGGAATTAAGACTTCACTTAGTCTACAGCCATACCACCCCAAACATTACTGATGTCATCTGATCTTGGAGGCTAAGCAAGGTTGGGCCTGGTTAGTACTTGGATGGAAAGACAGCATTTATAAAGGTGGGTTAGAAGTTTTTACAATAAAGGTGGGTTTAGAAATGACGTGATCACAGAAATCAGGAAGAAGAACGAGATATCTAGTATAACCATTTTTTGAAAAAGTAGTTTTCAATTTCTGAGTTTTACAAATATGAATAACATTTTAAAGGTCACAAAATGATGAGATTTTAATTTTCTGTAATGATTTACAACTAAGCCATATGGACTTTGTATAACCAGCTTTCTAGGTGTCCGAAAGAGGAAAAGAAATGCTAGGAAATATTACCCATGACTAGACCTTGAAGACATCTTTATGTGCATGCTATTGGCCGCCTTTCAAACACTCTCGATTTCAGCAACTGTCGAGATGATCTCTAGAATGAGATTAGTTGAGGTGAGCATTTCTCTTGCACCGAGCCTCCTGTTTTGCTCTTCTCACCCTCACCTTTGTTTTTCTGGGAATATTCTTCAAAGTTCTTACCATTCTCCACACTAATTTTGTGCTGCGCACATCTGATGTTTTATCTTCTTGATATCTCTTTTCTTCCACTGGTTGAGTGCGTCCTCCAGATGACTGTTCTGAACTCTGACTGTAATGCCCTACTTCCCAAGAGTGAACAGCATGTGTCCTAAACGTCACTGTTTACTAAACCTTACATGCTATGGTTTGGTTCATACATGTCTTCAAAAACATTATCCTTGAAACCTTGGTCCATCATTGCTGAGGCTGTTGGGAGAAAATAAAATCTTTGGGGTTGGAGGATAGTTGGAAGATGAAGAAAGTTAGGGGCATGTCCTTGAAGGGTATATTGGTCCCTCGGTCCCTTGATTTCTTTCCTTTTGCTTCCTGGCCTTCCTATAGTGAGCAAGTTTCTTTGCAAATTTTCTACAGTGAAGGGTTTCTACAGTACATTGGCCCATAAATTAGCAGGGCCAAGCAACTGGATAATGAAACCTTTGAAAGCACGAGCCACAGTAAAGTTTCTCTCCTTATAGTTTGTGTTCAGACTCATCATAGTAATGGGAAGAATACTAATGCACAATGCTCTGGGAGAATACATTCTGTGTTTGTTTTACTCTGGCATTGCAATACTGGAAGGGTGGACTTTCAAATCTACAGACAATCTTATATTTCTAAGTATTAGAAATCAGCAAATTCCAAATTTGAGGTATTAGTGTCTTTCCACAGGATTAATCCTGTTAAATATATCAAACTTTTCAATACTATTGCTATTAATACAATTAACTGGTTTTTGTAGAATTTTCATTGTGTTGATAGTTTGTGTGCATAGGAGCCAAATTTTCTTTATATTTTAGAATTTAATTTGCATTCTTGACATGTTGTGCAGTTCTGGATATATAAAAAGCAATCTGTTTGCTAAATTAACCTTGTTAGTTTATTGGTTAGAGTGTAATCTCAGTGACTGTTAGCATAATTCCAATCTCAAACTTCACGGGGCATGTTTCTTGCTTTATATATTAAATCATCAGATCCAAACCTTAATATTTTAATCTTTCCTTGTACTTAATTGGATATCTTCTTTTATTTTGCCCTGCAATTTGTATCACTGTTTTATTTTTGCTACAGGTATAAGCTTTGTAAGCACTAAAAGTTATTGAGGAGGAAACACTTAACACTTTAGTGAAGGACGTAGCATTGCTTTGGTAGTCTCTTAGTCTGTGTGTGTATATAAGAGATGAGGAATAAACTCCAGGCAGTCATTTCTCTATATCTGGAGCTCATTTATTTTGTTTATTTTATACCATTGTTTATATTTCCAAGATCATTCAAATTATGTAATTGCATTTTAAGCATAATACCTAGCAACAATAGACTCCCAATACAAAACCCATCACCTTAATTATTAAATTTTGCTTTTAATAAGTTCCTTGACTCATTATCCCATTTATTAAAAAATAACCAATAGATTTTTTAATAGATGGAGGAATAAGTTAACATATTTATTAGAATTTAATCAGGCTGGCATTGGCTGGCTGTAAGCTTCTACAGTTTGCTGCTCAGAGGACCATGTGTTAAAGAATTGGTTGCCAAAGCAGAGCTATTAGGAAGTGGTGGGGCAGTTAAAGTAGAACTTAAAGGGAAATCTTTAGATCACTGGGAATGATGTCTTCTTTTTCCTTTACTATGGGCCAACAAAGTGTTGCTGCCTTCCTATGCTCTCCCACCATTACTACCAGAGGCTTATTACCTTAAAAGTAATAGGTCTACCTGATCATAGACATACCATGAGCCAATAATAATTCTTTGGCCTTTATAAGTTGTATATCTCACATAGTCTTATATTGAAAGAAAGCTCAGTAATACAGAAACTTAGCTGATTATGTCATATTCTTTACAAATAGTATGAAGACCTCCTTATGTTATACTTTGTAGGAGATATATAATCAAACTGACATTTTCATGGTATGATGTGATATTTCTTCATAAAGTTCAGTTTGCCTAATTTTCATGTTAGTCCATCCTTTCTCCATCTGTATACTTCAGGTTAAACTGCCATTATCCATTCAACTTAATTTTATATTTTCAACACATAGAAATATGTATTGTTTGCAGCAAATGTGATCTACAAAGAAGATGGGCATGTTCGTGTTTGCTTTTCATTTCTGTGATTAAATGGGTAAAATGATAAAGGCTTTCTAGTTTGCTCACTGGGGGTTGTAGAGAGGGGAAATATCATGGCAGGGAGCATGTAGTTGAGTAAAGTTTCTCACCTCCTGAATGGCACAAAGAAATCCGAATAAGACAGTAGTATGTAGGGTACAATCTAACCTCCAAAGGGCCCCAGTGACCTCCTTCATCTATGTAAGTCCTCCTTCCTAAGGTCTATACTACTTTCTGATAAAGATAACATTGAATTATGAACCCATCCATGGATAAGTTCACTAAAACGATAGAATAGTCATTATTAAAATAGAAATTAAACTACCAGTCTATGTTGCAGTGAAAATTTTTACGTTTTAACTAAACTTCTCTGAAAGTTTGTTTAGTATCTTAGATACTTTTCTACTGCTGTGGTAAAACATCTTGACCAAGCCAACTTAGAAAAGAAAGTGTTTAGTAGAGCTTATATTTTCAGCAGGTTAGAGTCCATGATGATGGAGCAGAGCATGGTGGCAGGAACATCTGAGTGATAACATCCTGATCTGTAAACAGAAGAGAGTGAGAAAGTACACTGGGGATAGCTGGAGGTTTGGGAAACCTTGAAGCCTACCCTCAGTGACAAACCTTCTCCAACAAGGCCGTACCTCCTAACCCTCCCAAACAGTTCCAGCAAAAGGGGATCAAGTATTCAATCACATGAGCTTATGGGGACCAGTCTCATTCAAACTATCACAGTTAGGTTACACAGTTAGGTTACATATTTTTCCACTGTGCAAATGTACCACAGTTTTTGTATCCATTCCTCTGTTGAGGGACATCTAGGCAGTTTCCAGATTCTGGCTGTTATAAATAAAGCTGCTATGAACATAGTTGAGTAAATATACTTTTGTATAGTTGAGCATCTTTTGGATATATGCCTAGGAGTGGTATGGCTGGATCTTGAGGAAGCACTATTCCTAATTATCTGAGAAAGCACCAGATTGATTTCCAAAGTGGTTGTACAAGTTTACATTCCCACCAGAACTGGAGGAGGGTTCCTCTTTCTCCACATCCTCTCCAGAATGTGTTGAGTTTTTGATCTTAGCCATTTTGATGGGTGTTAGGGGAAATCTCAGAGTTGTTTTGATTTGCATTTCCCTGACAACTAAGGATGTTGAACATTTCTTTGTTTCTCTGCCATTCAGTGTTTCTCTATTGAGAATTTTCAGTTTAACTCTGCACCCATTTTTTTTAATTGGATTACTTGGTTTGTTGATTACTTGGTTTATTTAATTTCTTGAGTTCTTTATATATACTGGATATTAGTCCTCTGTCAGATATAGGGTTGGTGAAGATCCTTTCCTAGACTGTAGGCTATTGTGTTGTTCAGTGTCCTTTGCTTTACAAAAGCTTTTCAGTTTCATGAGGTCCCATTATTGTTGATCTTAGAGCCTGTGCTGTTGGTGTTCTGTTTAGTAAGTTGTCTCCTGTGTCAATGAGTTCAAGCCTCTTCCCCACTTTTTCTTCTAACAGGTTTAGTGCATTGGGTTTTATGTTGAGGTCTTTGATCCACTTGAGCTTTAATTTTATGCAGGGTGATAAACAGAGATCTATTTGCATTTTTCTACATGTAGACATCCAATTAGACCAGCACCATTTGTTGAAGATGCTATCTTTTTTCCATTGTATGTATACTACTTAGCAATAAAACACAAGGAAATCATGAAAATTTCAGACAAATGGATGGAACTAGAAAAGATCATCCTGAAACAGGTAACCCAGAAGCAGAAAGACACACATGGAATATACTCATTTATAAGCAGATATTAGAGATCTAAGATAGGATAAATATACTAAAATCCATAGTCCTAAAGAAGCTAAACAACAATCAGGAACCTAGGGAAGATGTTTAATCCTCATTCAGAAGAAAAAACTGGATAGACATGGGAAGTGGGAAAAGACAGGGAAGAGGAAAGGAGCCTACCACAGAAGGCCTCTGAAAGACTCTACCCAGCGGGTTATTGAAAGAGATGTGGTGACTCATCCAAACTTTGGGCAGGGTGCAGGGAATCTTATGGAAAAAGGGGGATATAGGAAGACCTGGAGAGGACAGTAGCTCCACAAGGAGAACAATTGAACCAAAAAATCTGGGCCCAGGTGGTCCTGCAATGATGGATGAATCAACCAAGGATCATACAAGGAGAGGACCTAGACCCCTGCTCAGATGTAGCCCGTAGACAGCTCAGTCTCCAAGTAGGTTCCCTAGTAAGGGAAACAGGGACTGTCTCTGACAAGAACTCAGTGGCTGGCTCTCTGATCACCTCCCCCTGGCAGGTGCAGCCTTGCCAGGCCACAGAGGAAGAAAATGCAGCCAGTCCTGATGAGACCTGATAGGCTAGGGTCAGATAGAAGAGGAGGAGGACATCCCCTATCATTGGACTAGGGAAGGGGCATAGAGGAAGAAGAGAGAGAGAAGGTGGGAGTGGGAGGAGATAAGGGATGGGCCTACAACCCAGATATAAAGTGAATAAACTATATTAAATAATATATAAATAAAATTTTTAATAATTTGTTTTGTTTTGTTTAAAGTTGGAAATGGTATGTCCAGAAAGACTATCACAGAGCAAAAATGCAGGACAGGTAAAGTTATGGAACTTTACCCAGAATGATGAACAGTAAAGAGAGTTTCATTGTTAACAATTAAATATTAATCATCAACTTCTCCATGTTTCGTGCTGCCAGAGGTAAAGCCAGGTCACCTTGGCTTTAGAGTTATTCATGTAGAGTGACACTGATGGAGGCTGAAGAAAACCATAGAGCAATCACAGGTGCTCATGGCCAGGTGCACACTGAATTTCAGGCAACCTGATATACTCCAGCAGGCTCTGATGTGTGAGTGAGTCCAGGAACGCGAAGCATTTCTGTTATTTTCAACTCCCCCTCTCCCAGTGAGCCTAGGACAAGGTTTGAGTTTGAAGGACCATAAAATATCCATTAATAGAACTTATTAGTGGTTTTTGTTTGTTTGTTTTGTTTTTGTTTTTTGTTTTAACAAATTCATGTTGTGTAAACTGAAACAAGGTGCCTGTAAACTGTCTCTTCTCTTGGCCTAGGTTGAGGACACAACAAAATGCTGCTGTGCCATCTACTATGAGCAGGAAAATGATGTTTTGACCTTATTTATAAACTTGCCTCGGGGATAATACACTGCCTTAGAGATTGGTGACATTCCCTTCGATGACAAGTGAAGATTTTTGGATAACGATGCTCTGAATATACAGAGACCCTACATGATACTTACATTTTAGTGACTTTACCTGAAGTCCTAAGATTCCATCAAGAAACGGAAGTCAAGATATGCCAAAATAAAAAAAAAAAGCCTAATAGTCCAGTTTTTTTTTTCTTTTCTTATTTTCCAGACCTGTAAGAATCCTTTGTGTTTAAGCTGAGTTAAGTCCCTTACATATAAGTAGCGGAGTGAGGTGCATTCCTGGAGTTGAGAGCCATGGAACATCTCCTGCTTAGCTCCTACAAAGATGTCCTCTACACCAGTTTGTCATCAATCCTTGACATTACAGATCCAAATTTGTTTGCATTTTGGTAATGTGTCATTGAAAATGTAAGTGTTGGGGCTGGAGAAATGGCTGAGTTGGAGGACACAAGTTTAACTCCAGCACTCACTTGGTGGCTCACAATTGTCTGTTCCTCTAGTCCCAGGGGATTGGATGCCCTCCTCTCACCTGCCGCGGCATCAGGAACACCTGATGTGCACAGATGTACATTCAGACAAAACACCCCTAAACATAAAAAAAAAAAAAAAAGATAGAAAGGGGGCAGAGAAAATGTGTCAGGAAGAGGGACAGTCACTCATACTCTTCCTGTTTGAAGGCTTTAGAAAGGAGTGTAGTATCAAGATTCAGCTGACAACAACAAAAAAGCCCTGGGCAGAGTTCCTGTTTTTATGCAGAATTGTAGGAAGTCACTAAAGACCATATTGTGAGACTTAGGGTATGTATCATTTCTCTGAGAGTATGTTTATCTATTTATGTGTGTAGGGAGGAAAACATATTAGGGCATCAGCAAATGGGCACGTGAGAGTTAGTGTCTGAGGAGGCTTCATTGAGGTTTGTCCAGGTCAGGCTTTGAAGAATTTAAGTGAAACTGAATGGTGGAGAAATAGTGGAAGGACCTTCAGGACAGAGGACACACTATGTTGTGGTTGTGTATGTATTGTTTTAGGGGAGGGTCAGGCGGAAGCCTAGTAAGGTAGGGAGGATGTTGTACTTGTTTGATGTTCAAGGCTGTCCTGAATGTGATACTTGTAGCATATTTTTATGCCTGAGTGACCAGCTCTGATGGGCTCTTTGTAAAGGTCTCTAGGAATGGTGTGGAAGCAGGGAGGAGAGGACGTGAAGACAGAGTGTTACAGGCTGTGGGTTGTGAAGGAGGAAAAGTTACAAAGGCTCAGATGAGGGTATTCACCTAGCTCCCAGGTAGCATGGGGACTAAGCTTGTTAAGAACTGGGACCTTCATAGTACAGGCATTTCCCTGGAGCTACCAGCTCTCCCAGGGCCAGACCAGTAGGAGGTCTCAGTGAGAACAAGAATCAGAGACACTATGCACTGTGGGTAGCAAGGCCCAGCAGCAAACACAAACAGACAGCAAGTAGCAGAGCGGTTGAAGTCCAAGAAAAGTGATCTTGGAGAGGTAAACTGAAGAAAGAGTTCAGGAAGACTACAGTCACCTGGAAAAGCACTCAGATTTGTAGAAGGAAGCTCAGAGTTCCTTGGCAGAAAAAAAAAAAAAGTGCTTACTTGTTTGGCAAAGACAAGCAATAGAGGAGGGAGGGAAGGGGCACCCAGAGCCAGACTATGGGAGAGTACATGAACACAAGAGAAAGAATTTGCTAAGCTTTTTGGCAAAATCGCTGGGACGATAATTATAGAGAAGTGAGAAGTGAGTGGACGTGGGGTTTTGAGCCTGTCCCCAGGTTCTGAGGAAACAGCATGTGGTGGAGGGGCAGGCATGCAGCTTTGCTCTGAGCACAGGGAGCAGGTTCTGACCGCGTTGAACATAATCACAGCGCTCCCCAAATGCAACTTGATATCAAAAAGATCATCTTTGATTGTGTATGAGACAATTGACTTGACAGACAATGAAAATTTAATTAAGACCTAGACAATATGATGTTTGATGTAGCTGAAGTCAATCAATACAGATGTCTAAAGTATAATGGAGATTGTTGGAAAGAGTGTCTCCAGAAGTGGCTGAGGGAAAAAATGAGTAAACTGCATTTTATCAGTTAACCCTGGCCTACAAAGTGACTGAGGCATGAGGACGTTATAGACAGATTTGAAAAAGGATATAGAAGATTGTTTGTGCTCAGCCTTACCCTCCCCCCACCCCCGACAGCATAGCACCTAGAAAGAAATGCAGGAGTGACTTTAAGAATTCAACAATAATGTATGTGGGGAGTTTGGTGTTGTTTCTGTTTTTCTTCACTGGTTAATTTTTTTACTCTTACTATTTTTCCACATTATTATTATTATTTTATGACTGTTGTGAAGATGGGTTTTTACAGTTATTAGAATATTGGCTGGTACATAGTAGAAAAGCAGAGAATTTAGAAAAAACATTTGTAACCTTCTAATACTTAGGAAATCTAAGAATGAAGAAAAATATTTTATGAAACTTCAGAAGTCTTTTTCACTAAGAAACTATAACTTTTACAAAGGAGGTATTATTTCCATCTAGGTGAGCTGCAGGTTTTTTTTGTCAACAATCACTTTATGAAATTGTCTGAGGACTGAAAGAACAGATTGTCACCCTCTGTAATGTGAGATCCAGCACAGCATTCCACAGTAGTTTGAAATTTAAAAATAAGAAAAAACTCAAGGCCATGTAAGTTTCAGATTAAAAGCTAAAGTAAAATTTAAAACCATGAACCTTTCTCATCTGGAGGCTGTTTGGCAGGATGGAGTACAAGATAGTTTTGTTTAATAACTGGGTCATCCTATTGTTTTCAATGTGTGCACATACTTTGTGTGTGTGTGTGTGTGTGTGTGTGTGTGTGTGTGTGTGTGTGTGTTGGGCCAACAAGAAAGAATGAGTTGAAAAGAAAGCAAAAGACAAAATGACAAGGTGCAGACCACGTTCTGATGGTTTTATAATATTTCTGGATATACCATAAGGTGGTTACATCTGTTTACTTACATTATTGGTGCTATTTCAGCTGTGTAAACCATTGCAAAGACCAAAACAGCAATATTAATCAGTGTTGTTTTATAAGACATGTGAAAGTGTTAGCGCAGAATGTAAACACGCTTGGTCTACAGTGATCCTTCAGCTTGCGGCTGAACCTGCTGGATCATTTATCACTGTTTGTCGGTGTGACTTGTTCTGTCACAGGTTTCCAGATAAATCGGAAACCTGGGCCTCTTCTCTCTGTCTCATTTCTTTTTCATCTTAGACTCTCAATATGTAAGCTGGTGAAAAAAATTTTCTACCATGAAAACATTTGCTGTAGCATTGACATCATTCTAATATATATTATATTCTCTCTGTATATTCTTTAATAATACTAGTTTAAACTAGTATGTAAATGCACACAGATAAGGTCAAAATTCACATAGGTGTTTTCATGGAGGCTGAATAGAGAAAGAAAAACAGAAAGGAGTGGGAGTGGGTGGGATTCCTAATACCTTCAGTAAAAGAATACCCTTGGTAAGCTGACTTCCCTCCATAGGCTGCATGTTCTAAAGTTCTGCAACTCCCAGGTAATGCCATGGACTTAGGCCCAACTCTTTAGCAAAAGAGTTCAGGGAATTCAAGATCAAGCCATAGCAATTAGTAAATTTAGTTGTTTCCTTTGCAGTTGCTCTGCAGCTAGGATGAACAAAACACACACACACACACACACACACACACACACACACACACACACACACACGGCCCTAAAGATCATCCAAAGCATCAGTATTCTGCACTTAGAACTAGTGCCATCTTTCTTAAGTTGTCATTTCTTTTTGGAAATTGCATATAAAGAAGTATACAATCAGAGCATTCTCAAACAGTTCTATTTAATGTATGTCTAATTGAATTCATTTTCATAATTGGGAACTGAAGAAAAACAACAGCATGATGTAATTGCTGTGTTCAAACAATCTATTGGTTGATTAGAAAAGTGAAAACCAATGTAAATGAGACTCTAAAGATGACCACTGGATTTTTATGACTTTTTTATTATTAATTTATTCTCTCATTTATTACATCCTGACTACAGTTTTCCCTCCCTCCTTCCATGCCCTCACATCCTCCATTTCATCCCCATCTCCTCCTTCTCCATCCATTCCTCCTCTGTTTCCCTTCAGAAATAAATATTCCTTCAGGTCTCCCAGGGACATCAACCAAACATGGCATATCAAGTTGCAATAAGATTAGACACCTCCCCTCATTGTTTAAAATTTATTTATTTTTATTTTTTACAATTTATTCATTTTATATCCCGATTGTAGTTCCCTCCCTCCTCTCCTCCTGGTCCCCCCTCCCTTTTCCCCCATCCCCTTCTCCTAGTCCACTGAAAAGGGGAGTTCTTCTCCCCTGCCTTCTGACCCTAGCTTATCAAGTCTCATCAGCACTGGCTGGATCCTCTTCCTCTGTGGCCTGGCAAGCCCTCATCACCAGGAGGAAGTGATTAAATAGCAGGCAACCAAGTTTTTGACAGAGACAGCCCCTGCTCCCCTTACTCGGGAACCCACATGGACACTGAGCTGCCATGAGCTACGTGTGAGCAGGTCTAGGTCCTCTCCACGCATGGTCCTTGCTTCAGTCTCTGGATGGTCCCCTGGGCTCAGATATTTTAACTTTGTTGTGGAGCTCCTGTCCTCTCTGAGTCCTTCTATCTCCTCCTTCTTCCAAAGACTCCCTGTGTTCTGCCCATGGTTTGACTCTGAGTCTCAGTACCTGCTTCAATCCCCTGTTGGTGAAGCCATTCAGAGGACCTCTATGGTAAGCTCCTGTCCTGTTCCCTCTCTTCCACCACTTCTGGTCTATCCCATTTGCCATTCTGAATGAGATTTAAGCATCCACTCTAGGGTCTTTCCCCTCATATTAAGTCTGGATGAGACAACCCAGTAGGAGGACAGTGGTCCCAAGAACAGTCAAAAACATCAGAAACAGGAGTTAGGAGTCTGCTCTGTTAGAAGTCCCATAAAACAGCGAGTACATAATCATGGCATCCTTACAGAGGGCCTACGATAGGCTATTGATGGTGCAGGTTTTAGGTATAACCTCTTGTAAGCAAGACTTGCAGTGTGCCATCTCGCCATGCAGACAGAGAAGAATGGTTTGGATCAGCTCATGGAGGTCCTAAATGGTGGGGCTGTGATTGCTTTCTAGGTCATGAGTTACCACCCAGCTATCTTGGGAAAACTGTTCCCTCTCACTCTCCTGATTCTCATAAATGGCAAAGATAATGTGCACTTCACGAGGCTGTTACGAGGTTTGAAATAAGAACCACAGAAGAACCTAACTTGTAGCAAGGACAAAGTGGGGTGGTGAGAGCTGCAGTTTACTGAAGACACATTCTTACTGCCGAGCAGGCACACCAGTGCAGTGGTTTGTAATACATGCTGCGCTCTCTCTGTGACACACATGCAAACATACGTGTGCAGTCTTACTTTATTCTTTGCCATGGGTTAAGGCTTACCAGGTACTGACGTCTTTCAGAGACTATAAAAGTTGAGCCTCATATTCACCTACTTCATTTATTTTTTAAAAATCAATTTAGGCATTTAAAAATACAAAAATTTCATAGAGATTAAATAGTCAAGGTAGGGGGATTTTCTAAGTCATTTCTTGATATGAATGAACACACACACTCACAAGCACATCCTAACTGAAGCATGAGCTACATTACTGTTTACATTTGCTATGAACCTAAATGATGAGGCTCTTAACTATCCTTTCCTTTACTCATGCAATGATCACCTTTAAGTAAGTCTTAGAAAAGTCAGGGATGGCCGTAGGTTCCAGGCTGCTGGCTAGTATCTATACGTTATTGTCAAATACTAAAAAAAGAAGAAAAAACACACACACAATGAATGTTAATATAAAAAAAAAGAAATTATTTATTTGGTTGCAGAAAGAAGAAACTCTATAATTGAAAACTCAGGGGTTTACTCTAGAGGTCAATATGTGTGTCAGCAATAAAAACATTAAGCTTTCAGAGCATGAAGATTTAGAAGATCGCTGGTTCAATTTGCATAGTCAACCTAGGAAGTTTACAGGTCTTTTGGGACAGATGTTGCTTGTGGTGAAAACATGATCAGGGCTAGAGTACTCTTTATCATATTCCTGTTTAGTTAAATTTATAAGATTTCTAAACCAGTTCACAGCTTTGAGACATACTACTTCAAATAGCAGCTTTGGTAATAAAAATGCAGTAGAAACACAGTTTCTTAACTGTTCATCATTTTGCCTTATGGCCTGAGTGATACCATATGTATTTTATTCCTAATTCATGCAAAGCTCTACTCTATCACACATCTTCTAAATTATATGGCACCACAAAATTTTTGAAAATAAATTATTACAAGAGAGAGCAGGGAACTTGAACTGTACTATATGTTATGAATATATGGCATTACATGATTAGGAAAAATGGTAAGGCGTGGGTATAATCGGTATATAGTAGCAATTTACAGTGGAGAAGCATTACTGATTGGATATGAACTCTTCATGTCATTGCTGTCATTAAAGAACCGATTATGACAGGGAAACATGTCAGAGAGCACTTTTACTAATAATAACATGATTACTGCGAACAACATAGTTCTGGAAGCTCTCCCAGAATCCTTATGCAGCAAAGATTTTCCTTAGCTGACTAGAAAGTCACTAATCCGTATCCTTTCCACACTATGACTGAAAATAAATTGTAGCGCCAACAAGTTGTCTTAGCAGGTAAAAGCTGTTGTGTCACAAACCTAATGACCTGAGTTAGATCCTGGAAACTTAAGGTGGAAGGAGAGAACTGACTGGAACCCAAATTAACTTAAACCTAAGGCCTATAGATGGTATATGAACCCTAACGCATCAAGAAGTTCTTATCTTTTCTGGCCAAAGTGAATTTGAAGTTGGCTAAATCCATTACTTATTTCAAAGAAGGTTGTGAACCAAAACATACATCTAGGTTTTCTTCATAGACTCATTTATTGTTATCAGTGCATGCTAGTTCTTATTTTTGTTTTCACTCTTTATGTCTCATTTAATCTCATTTATGTCTGCATTTCATCATGGTCATGGACAATGTTGAATGTTGAATTTGAATTCAATTCAACAATTTGAATTCCAGAAATTTGCAGTTTATAAGTTTTATTATGTTATTTATTTCACTATCTTTTTCTAGAATCTTTTATGTCATGAATGAAGAAGCAAAGATTTGTTGAGGACAAATTTTGACTCTTAGTGGTGAAAATAGTTAATGTCATAATTTATTTTGTAAATTTGTTTTGGAATTGATACCCGCTTTCCCTGTGGGTAGGTAGTTCCTAACAAATTTCTTCAACATTATTATTTTAAAAAAGCTGAATTAACACTGTGCTTCGTGGTTGACAGCCATATTTGTGAATGGCTGCTTAGAGTTACATAGTAGCTCCTGCCTTCAGCTGACTCCATCAGAATGACCAGTGACTGCCAGACCTAATGGGGAAGGATTTGCTTCCAGAGGCTCTAAGGAGACTGCAGTCATTTTGATGTTGGTTTGAGAAAAATCAGCGCATGCTGACTATGTCGGAAATCTCGTCATTAGGGATGCTTGGAGGCTCATGAGGTCAGGCCTGCCCCATACCTACCTAGATACCATCTCAATAACCAACCAAACAGAATGTCTCTATTTAGACTCATAAGTCACAGAATTTTGAACACTGGAAGAAGGGAAATATCCCTCTATTTATTTCCCTCCAGTATTTGTAAAATCTTATTGTTACAAAAAAATGTTTTACTTTGGTCACCTTGTCTATTTGCTACATAATTGCTAGACCAGTGGCCAAGTTCTTTTCTAGCAACAATGGATCCAAGATGGGGTCTCCACAGTCTGCCATCTCTAGTTGTGTCAGCTAGCATGTGTCCTTGCATGCTCTTTTCTGTATGTGGAGGAAGGCCCCTGCATCCATTCCGTTGTTTTAGTGGTTATAGCAAGTACAATATTTTCATAGGTGTGCAGACAAGTGACAAGTAATGAATGTTACAATCTCAGGAAAGCTGTTATGGTGACTTCATCTCAGGTGAAATGTTAGACCAAGCGGTGCAGACTGGAGACAATTCACTGCAAGTAGAAGGTAAAGTTTAACGCTAAGTCTGTTCCCAGAGAAAACCAGGTGTTTGCTAGGACCTAAAGGGGATTTCCTCTTTTGAGTGACAGTCAACCTCAGGAGGTAATTTCTGAAAGCTTTCAAGTCAAATTTTTTTCCAAAATATCCTGCTCATGCCAAAAATTTGCAAATAGCACCAGATTTTATGAGTCAAACCTCTCCTTTCTTGCTTCAGGTAGTCATGGCAACCACCCTAAGCAGTAAATATCAACCTGATTCTTGTGCAGGAAGGCGAGTCATTCTGATCTAGTAGTAGCAGGGAAGCTATGTTTAGAGGAGATATCATTAATCATCCCCATTCATTCCCCTTTGTCTTGATATTTCTATACAGGAGATAAGACTACAGTAGAAAATGAGTTTCAATCAGTTTCCTGTCACTACAGCAAATACCTGAGATAATGAACTTGTAAGGGGAGAGGTTTATTTGTCCACACTTTGGAAGCTTCCAGTCCCTGTTTGCAGGGCTCCTTACTTTGGGCCCGTGGTGAGTCAGAGACCACTGTGGGAGCTTGTGTTGGAGTAAAACACTCTCTCTGAGGCCAGAAAGTAAGCTAGTAAGAAAGTGAACACAGTACCACAGCCACTTTGTATCCCATCTCCAGTGACCTACAGACTTCCCACTAGGTCCATGATTTCAGGATTGTTTTTTGTTTGTTTTGTCTCCCAAAAGTGCCACTTTGGTTACAAGCTTTTGACACTTAAATCTTTGTAGGGCAATCAAGATTCAAGCCTAGGGGCACAGGGCTTTCTGAAGTGATACAGAGAAAGGGGAACAGAACAAAAGCCTCACAGAGCTGCTCCTGGACTCTTCAGATTTTTCAAAGGACAGTGTTAGTAGAATGATACATTCTAATCATCTTTATAAATAATGCATCTCTTTATAGAATTAAAACAATCAGCAATCTTCTTTAGTCCACAAAATATAACTGATTTTTGGTTGGGTCCATGCTAATTCCCAAAGGGCAAACTTCATTCACCTCACAAAACTTTTTGTTTTTTATTTTTTTGGATAGTCTAAAATGACTTACTTCTCAGGAATCCATTGTCAAGATCACAGTGTAGAAAGACTGGGATGATAGGAAGTCTCACAGATGGAGACCCCACGTCACTTCTCTAAGCCAGGGTCAGGTAGCAATATGAGAAGACTGAGAAGCCATCCCCAAATGCTTTACTGTCTTTATAAACTTCTAAAAAGATTTTTATAAGAATGTACTGTTTTTTTTCTTATTTTGATATTAAGTCCCCATTAAAAACAATGAAGCATTTTTCAAGCTTATGGTGACAAATATTTGAATGCCTATACATTTTATATTTGGTGGTTAGTAGAGTCTTTACTATTTCCTATTTCAAACAATTGGTTTTCGAGATGGCAAAACCATTATAAAAACATAGTTTACCAACTTTGGAGAGTGAATGGTATATATCGGCTTGTACAGGGCTGCAGACAATACTTCAGATGCCTCATCTCTTTGTGGTGATGCTTGCAGAAAAGTACTAGTAAGAGCTTTTCAAGCTGTCCAGCATTAGCATCATCCTGGAACTTATCAGACATGAAAATGCGCAGGTAGTACTAAGAGACCTAGTGATCTGTTCCTTAATAGCTAGCCGCACAGGAACGCGTACTACCCTTTACCACTCCTAGTGTTGTTTTCTAACTGAAGCTCAATTTATTCCTGGCAAACTCTCTCCATAGCTAGTACAACCAGTTGGTGTCCTGATATTATGGAGTATGCTTACTCCTTCAAATGTGTTACTGTTGTTTTCCTTCTCTGTTAGTCCAGTGTTTTATGTGCTAGCAAGCCAGATCCATGATGGAACTAAAGGTTTCTTTTGATTTTTTTTCTCCAATGTGGAATGGACTTTCTCTAGCCTTTCCTCATCTGTCTTGATTGAAATCATCTGCTACCATATTTGGAGATTTTGCACTGTCTATATGCCTCTCGTGTCTAATTCCTCAGATGAGTTGTATGCATTTTCAAGAGAGAAGTAGACCACTAGGAACTTTTCTCAGACCTCTGTTCTCGGGGAGTCTTCATAGAGTCCTGATGAATAGCAAAGCTGCTTATAAAATACCTCTCAGCTGAATGAAATGGGAAACTAGAAAAGTGCTGTTGGATTTCTTGGAGCTGGTGTTACAGGCGTATATCAGATGTGGGTGCTAGGAACCAAACTTAGATCCTCTGGAACAATAGCAAGTGCTCTGAACCACTGACCCACGTACTCATCCCCGGGCATTCATTTCCCTTCCCTGTGATGCATTTATCACTATAGGCTGTTAAATAGTATGCACGAGTATAAGCATGGATTCTCTCTCTCCCTCTCTCTCTCTCGGTCTCTTTCTGTGTGTGTCTGTCTGTCCTTTGACACAAATACAATTGTCAAGTTTTTAGAATGAAAGACTAATTCTACATAATCAAGTCTAGTATAGAATATTATATGTTTTATTCTACTGCATTGGATAGATATACTATTGTGAAAGGAAAGGAACATAAGGAAAAATGTGCATTTGGTGATAGAATGGGCAAGAGGAAAAAAAAATAGCAGAAGCCGTATTTCCACCCTTTCTTCTGAAGGGCTGTGTGTGCTGCCTGTGCGGTGGGTGTTGGGAGCAGTCCAGATGCTTCATTGCTCGGCAGAATTAAATCTAATTTTCCAAGCCACATTTTCTTGCTTCCTAAATTATATTAGAGTAATTCAATAGGCCTAAGATAGGAATTAGTAATTGGCATCAATTTATTGTTATTAATTTTCATCAATATATTATGCAGCATCTAAATAAGAGTAAAGGGCAAGGCGATTACGCTGTTCAGTGCTAACCCCACTGCCCAACTTCACTGACATAACTCTTCCTCTTGTTGCTCTTTATGTGCTTCGTGGTTAAGTTAGAAACATTCCTTATCTTAGCCAGGGGAAAACGATACCTGCCTAGCCAATGGACATTAGTCATAGACTTGTGCATGCTCACACATTTTGAATATGGAAAATTAAGTATGTATTTTACTTCACAGTCATTTGGGATAACTAAGACCAGTTGTTAGAAGTTCTCCTTCTCCAGCATATTCAGTGTGCATTTGGCTGAATTGTTTACTAATGATTGTTCCAAAACTTTGGAGCCACGAGTCTTTTCTTATGGGGTAATGTAATTAGCAGACAAAACAGTAAGCAAATTTGCTGAAGTGATTAATATCTCATGAGCATTTAATCATGACAGACTAGTCTAATTGATGCCAGCACAACCACTGCTTCCTCACCCCTTATTGGAAGAAGCTAAAGCAGATAATCAGCATTTGCATTACTATCTGTTAAATTCTTTATAAGAGCAGCCAAAGTATGCATTTTAAATAAAATACACCATACTCTGCACTTTTGGAGAGACATGAATTTTAATGCATTTTCAAGTTGCTGATAAGAAAGTAAATTGTGGCTTATGCAGAATTCTCAAACTATAGTCCCTGGACCTAGAGCTTTGAGAAAGGTGAACTCTGCCCAGAAATTTACCATCCTTTGCTGTTGAATCATGGAAATGGGATATTCAAACGAAGCAGAACCACCTATCAATGAACTTGTTTCACAAATATCTGTTGGATACCAACAATATAGGAAGCATTCAAATACACAACTCCGGAACATTTGAAGAAAAAACTACAACCTATTTATTATTACTAGAGTATTAAAAATAAAGGTTTGTATAGGAATTGGGCAAAAAGAAAGACCCAGGCATACATGTATCTGTATAAAGAGGGCTAAGGCATCTATAAGCAAAGTATTTCATAATGTTGACCAGGGTTATAAGTAATGGTATTCTCATAGCGCTACGTGTGAGGATGCAGATGAGAAACAGTGATTCTTTCCAGTGATCATCAGGTCCATGGTGTATTCTCTGGCTTCATTGTCTTCACCTGTAGTAATAAGGTTAAATACCCTATGGCCTGTTCCCTAACAATCACTTAATACACATATGTTAATTTGACTTGAACTAAAGAATGTCTAGTTACTGAACTTTCAGTGTTTTAAAAGCGGTCTCGCCTAAAATTGACACTTCTTAGCCCTTGTGTCCACTTCCTGCAACCCTGCCCTCTGAACATTTTTTTAACCACGTGTCCATCTCATGTCCTCATCATAATTTATAATGATGACCATGCAGAGTTGTCCCTGATGGAGAGGATGACCCAGAGAAGAATAACCCAGAGTTTCCTTCAGCCCTCTCCCATTATTCCTAAGAAGCCCGGTTAACCAAGACTGACTGAAGACTAACAGGTGGTAATGATGATTAATTTTACTCAAGAAATAGCCAGATATTTAAATTTAGAAAAAGGGTATGAGTCAGGCTATGAAATGTTAATCACCTAACAGTCTGGTTCCTTTAAAATGCTCTACCTGATCCAATATCTTCAAGTTCATTTAAGAGCCTTTGAGGGACGGAAAAATCCCCCCAAACCCAGTGAACCAGAGTCTGCATTGTAAAAAGGATTGCAAGTGTTTCTGGCACTCAGTAAAAACTGAAAAGGACAAGGAAAGCCAGTGGGAAGTCAGGAATGCAGAAGGACTTTGGAAACAAAAAGATGGTGATGTGTCTCATATTATAACAATAGATGAGATAAGGTGCTAGTGATGGATACATGATAGTCAAGAACTCAGAACACACAGCTGATATTGAAATAACCAACACATGCACACACACACACACACACACACACACACACATACACACACACACACCATAAGAACAACATTGAACAAATTACAAAAACATGTGCGTGAGCACACTTTGAGACAATTTTTCACTTCTTGCCCAGGATGGCCTGAAGCTTACCTTGTTAGCTTGCTGTAGACAAAACTCATGAAACCCTCCTGTTTTAGCCCCACAAATGGTGTGATTACAAAGACAAGCCAAATGTTAAGATGGCAGTTTGTTATTTTGATTAGTATACAGAATAGCATGCAGTGCAGGGTCCTTTCCTGTAGAGAAGATAACTAGCAGTCAATTACTAAGCAAAAGAATCGGCCTGTATTTCTTGATCTCTTTATATGGCAGTAGGTTTTTGATCATGTTTTTAGGCTCACAGTAAAATAAGCAATGCAATGATCAACAAGCTGAGAATGAAAATACTTTTTTCTAATTTTTTAGACTTGAACTACTCAAAGTAATTTGAATCTTGGACCCACTTCAAGAAAGCCATTTATGAAACTGTTCTGAAATATGTTCTTTCCATTGTCCAGTAAAGTCTAGATATAAAGAAAATGGGAAAAAAAGTAAGGTTGCAGTTTTTAAAGTCTCTAGGAATCCATGAGATATGAAGTGTAAAAGCATGTGTTATCTGACATTGTGGGTCTTAAGATGACTACTGCCTTGCTTCTGTTTTTAGCTTGTGTGTCACAGTTAATATTAGAAGTGATTTTATTTATTCCTGTATAGGAACTTCAAAATGGGGTATTTCTTTCTCTTAAATAGTTAGACTTCACTTCTTTGCTTTCTCCTTTTGTTCCCCAACTTTTTCCTTGTCTCTTTTTCCCTTCCTCTAATTTACCTTAGTTTGAGATTTCTTGAACAGTGAGCCTTAGGCTATTAAAAAATTTAGGGGATTTTATCTAGCCTGGAAAACAATAGAATATTCATTCCTTTTCTGTTACCAGGATAACATACTCAACATAAACAACTCAAGAGTGGAAGGCTTTATTTGGCTCATTGTTTGACATTTTTTTAGTTCATCATTATTGTGAATGTGTGACAAAATAGATAGTAAGTTCTCATCAAAGAGAGGAGGAGGCAGAGTTCTGCTGGAACCCAGGGCAGGAATAACCTCCAAAGACATCTCCTTACTGACTTCTTCTGCCAGGCATCCTCATCTCCTAGGGCCCCTTTGCCTTCCCAAATAGCTACCAGCTAAGGAACAAGTGTGCAGATAATGAACCTGTTGGGAATATTATAGATTCAAACCATCACAGACAGCAAGAGCAAAAGGAAAATGAGGAATAAAGGTGCTGCTGAGTTGGCCTTAATTTAATGAAAATGGGTAATATATGAGTATGTGGTGCCACAAGCTGCCCCTGACAGGAGTTATATGGAATAACCACACCTTAGAACAGATTTTTCATTTGGATCCATTTATTTCCCGCCCTTCCTTCCTTTTGTCTCTCTGTTGTGCTGCAAACTTACCCCACCAGCTGTTTTTCGTTTGTTTGTTTGTTTATTTTTCTTAGTACTTGACCTCTTAGCAGGTGCAACAAACTATCACGTGTGTGGTTTGTGCCAGGCCTGCACAAGGCAGGTACTTACTTTTTGTGCAGGAGAGTCCACACAAGAGTCTGGCCCATGCTCATGAGACGCTGAGTGTGTTACACAGGAATCAAGTCCTGTATAACAGCAGCCAGTTGCGTGAAGTCATCCAAAAGCAAAAACACGTGGGGACATCACTGGCTCCTATCAGACCGGGGAGAGCAGCATGCTGAGCAGTTCTGTGATATCACATAAAGTGTGCTCAGTGCAGTCTCTGCATAAGTGACTGAAACGGAAGCACCTTAAAACACCATTTGCCTTTTTACTACAATCAAAATAGCTCAAAGTGCAGCATAGTCCAACCATGTAGTGTTTTTAAGACAAGTCAGTGGATATCGATTCAGGGTCATTTTGCTTCCCAGTAGACCAACGACAATCTGTTGAAAACACATGGGTGGTCACCTCTGATGCCTAGTGAAACAGATATGCTGCCTAAATATCTCAGGGTAGGTAAGATGGTTTTCACTAACAAAGTATTACTAGCCTCAAAATGTCTTGGTTGAGAATGCCTTGGGTGATATATGCAAAGGGCTCACATATTATTATTATTATAAGATTAGTTTGTTTTTTTTTATTAAGCAGTTTAAATAAAACCCTAAGTTCCTGCCCCCTCAGCCTTGGTTATACATTCCTACCTAGTCTAGCCTTCAAAAACCACTTTGCAGAGAATAAGTGCAGAGAGCCTTGGGCACATTCCACTCTGTAAAACTTTGTCCTGAACTCACTCTGCAGCACAGAAAGGTTAAACTTTGATCTTTTGTTCCTCTTGCTGTGTTCTGCATTTTTATAATGCCTGTATTCAAAACCAAGAATTCGGGCTAGAATCATGAAGTCTGGGTTATTATTATTTATGGAGTAAATATATATCAGTGTACAAAGGGCAAGTTTGTATGAGGGTGATATCTCACTCTGCAAATTATTAAAACTCAAATGTTATACCACTACCTTTGAGTCAGATTTAGTTACTTTAGCCAGAGGTGCTGGGACCAATAATATCTGGTTTAATTTTAACTTATCAACAACCATTGGCTTGGGGATGTAGATCAGTTGGTAGGGATTGCCTAGCACACCCGAATCTTTGGGTGAGCTTTGGGCTCCTCCTAAGCCTAGGCATAGCTGTATGTGTGCCTTTTTCCCAAAGCTGGGAGATACTGTGAGGAGAATCAAAGTTCATGATCACTGAAACAAACCAAACCCAACAAACTGGATCCGAGTCCCAGTTCTGCTTCTTACAGCTGTGTAATTTCAAGAAAGTTAGTTGAATGTTGTAACTGTAGTTTTCTCCATTATAAAACCTATTAAATAATATAATCATCTCATGGTAGTCTCTAAGAAATAAGTATTCAACAGTATTACCAACTGGTTTATTTTATGTTATTTGAAAATGTAACTTCAAAACATCTTGCCACTTTACCTTATTTGCTAGCAGGACAATCTTTCTGTGTGCTATCTGCTTTTCATGCATATTCTACAGTTCTATTGCCTTTTTTCTTCCCTCCCTCCTTCCCTCCCTCTCTCCTTTTCTTTTTACTCTTCTAGTCTTTTAAGGCCCATAGAGCTGGGGATGGAATCCCAGACTTGGGCATGGGCTCTATGCTTCAGCTATACCACCAGACTCATTGACATGTTTTTTTCCAGAACTGTTATCATTTTTCAACATTTTTAAACCACAATAATTCTCATGTATTGTTAGGCTTCTGCATGATACCATCACACTAAAAACTTTGTTTTAATTAAACTTAATTTTTGAGGCCGCACAGACATAGGCAGAAACACACACACACACACACACACACACACACACACACACACACGTTTCAGCATCTTCCCATTTTCATTAAACACAGCCTTTTCCACTTCTTTATTATTATTATTATTATTATTATTATTATTATTATTATTAACATTTATTACAGTTTATTCAATTTGTATCCCAGCTGTGGCCCCCTGCCTCATCTCCTCCCAGTCTCTCCCTCTTCTTCTCCTATGCCCCTCCCCTAGTCCAATGATAGGGGAGGCCCTCCTCCCCTTCCATCTGACCCTAGCGTATCAGGTCTCATCTGCTGCATTGACGGTTGCATTGTCTTTCTCTGTGGCCTGGAGAGGCTGCAACCTACAAGAAGAGGTGATCAGAGGGCCAGCCACTGAGTTCATGCCAGAGGAAGCCCCTGCTCCCCTTACTAGGACACCCACTTGGAGACTAAGTCTATGGGCTACAACTGAGCAGGGGTTTTAGGTCCTCTCCATGCATTGTTCTTGGTTGGAGTATCATTCTCTTCAGGGGCCCCAGGGCTCAGTTTTTATGACCCTGTTGCTCTCCTTTTGGAGCTCCTCTCCCCTCCAGGTCTTTCTTTCTCCCTCTTATTTCATTATATTCCCTGTACTCTGCCCAAAGTTTGGCTATGAATCTCAATTTCTGCTTCAATAACTAGATCAGTAGAGTCTTTCAGAGGCCATCTGTGGTAGGCTCCTGTCCTGTCCTGTTCCCTGTCTTCTCCTTCTTCTGATGTCTATCTCATTTGTCCTTCTGAATGAGGATTGAACATCTTCCCTAAATATCTTTCTTGTTGTTTAGCTTCTTTGGGATTATAGATTTTAGTATGTTTATCCTATATTTTATGGCTATTATCCACATGAGTGAGTATATACCATTTGTGTATTTCTGCTTCTGGGTTACCTCACTCAAGATGATTTTTTTTCTAGTTCCCACCATTTGCCTACAAATTTCATGATTTCATTGTTCTTAATAGCTGAGATGTTCAACCACTTTGGAAATCAATCTGGTGCTTTCTCAAAAAACTAGGAATAGTGCTACCTCAAGATCCAGCTATATCACTCCTAGGCATATATCCGAAATATGCTCAACTATACAACAAGGACGTTTGCTCAACCATGTTCATAGCAGCTCTATTAGTAATAACCAGAAGCTGGAAACAACTTAGATGTTCCTCAACGGAGGAATGGATACAGAAATTGTGGTACGTTTACACAATAGAATAAACATAGCTTCTTAAGCACCATTTACCAGATGGGTGATCCATAATAAGGTCAGACACCAAGGTTGGCGTGCAGTTCAAGACCACAGTCACGATAAAAACCACCAGGCTGCAGCTTTCTTCGAGGCTGCAGTCTTGATTTCTGACAGCCCAGGTCTAACATTTCATGTGCTTTATCTGCTTCCCTCACACTGGGAACATGCATGCCAGGAAGGGAGTTCATGCAAATAGGGAGGACATCATTAGGGGAGGGAGGTGAGAGGGGGAGGGGAGAGCGCAGTGACATACATGTGACGTGATAGCAGAAGTGGGATTACCTGGGAAAGAAAATCGGCCAGACAACAGGAATGGGGAAACACATGTGCACAGAGCATGATGATGCTTGTGAAGCTCCCCCTTTGTATGCTAACCTAAAAGTAGTAAGAGAACAGAAAAATTCAAGAAAGGATGAACTCTCCTGGCATGAATAAGAAAATGAGAAACCAAAACAATTTACATTGCAATTTTTAACGTTCTGAAGAATTTTGTGTCATTTTTCCCCATAACACATTTCAGTTGCAAATTCAAGTATCTTGTTTAATTCATTTTTCAAGGTACATTAGATTTTGGTGATAAACACAACAAAAGACAAAATGGTTGCTGCGTTTATTCCTGAAAACCCTCAGGAAAAATATCAATGTGTGGAGGAAGTAGGGCCGTTTAGCATGGTTTTGACCATGACTAACTTTTTTATTATCAATCTAGCAAATAGCAGTAGTCATAATTTATTAAACAGTGCGACAGGTCAGGAGTTATCCCATTGCTTCCCATGGGTGTGTCAGTAAACTTTCACCTAAACTGTAAGTATGTGTGGATCACTTACCTTACAGTGGAGAGTGCTACAGCCCACAGAAAAGGAGCTAACTCACACAGCTTGCGTGCTGTAGAGCAAAGGCAGACTCCTTAGTCATTGTTTTACCCACATTTCAGCTTTCCCTAGTGTGATTAAGAACATTCAGGTCTCAGATTTTAATTATACAAACAGAGTGAGTTAAAATTAAGTTAAATCATAATTAAAATTTTCTTACCCCCTCTCCTTTAGATCAATAATGTACAAACTCTTGAGCATGTTTTCTAATTGCAAAATTGCAAAGTGGGCACACAGGAATTCATCACTTATGTTTTCGCTAAGAATTGCTCATTACATTCCATATTCTTCTCAACACTTCAGGTAACATTTGGAAATGGTACTGATGGACAGTTGGTTTTTTCTTCAGTGTTTATTAGGAGCCTTTTCTAGTTGCTGGGTAGAGAATTCATTTTTAGACCTCTACTTTTGTGTCTTGGAAAGCTTTTCTTCACACTGATCACAAGTAGAGACTTGAACCAAACCGTCCCTGCAGTACCACCTTCTTTAAACAGAGAACAGCGATGGGATGAGCTCAGTCTCCACATATATCTGTTGTCTGTTATTAGGCAACCTGGGGTTTGTATTCTGATAGACAGTGACATCGGCAGTGCCCTGTTTAAGAGTTTACTTCCTTCAGTCAGTGTCTATTGACTTCATTCCTCTTCTTGCATTTCAAAAGAAATCTCACATTGCAAAGTCTCCTCCACGCATAAACTCTGTGTCCCTAGCCACTCTGAGGTGTCTGAACCTTTTAATTAGCCAGCGATCAAATAACCTTTCCAGCCTCATTTCATGTACTCTCTGCTCTTTGCTTCCCTTAAATGACCCGAGTTTGCCTCATGTACTGTCTTCTCTTGTATCTATTCTGGTTATTTTGGTCCATGCTGCCCTTCTGCCTTGACTTTTTGCTTTTTGATTTCTGTCATCTTTTAAGCCTCAGTTCAAATGTTCAATGATTTTGGCCTTTTCTACAGCTCCCGTGACTCCCAGCAGCACCTCAGTTAGAGAGGCAGCACTTTCTTTATGCTCTTCAGAATTCTAAGACAATTGGCCTCACCCACATATCTTCAATGCCCTTTGAACTCAATGGAGACTACTCCTCCGTCCTTAGATGGGAGCTCTGCTTCTCACACAAGGAGACACTACTTGTAGGTTTCTCACACTTAGTAGTGGTAGTATTTATTTCAGACTCCTAGAGAAATGCTAGTCCACTTTCTTGAACTCTAAGTACAAGATATATGCTTCATACAAAGAAGATGGTAAAGTCTTGACACAATGCCTAGTTTCTGTAGAACTTACTGTGATAAAGTCTTAATAATGAATATGGCCACTAATGATTTCAGAGTGTGTCGTAAGGTAATTCAAAGTCATAAAGTTCATGTAATAGGGTTATCGGTTTTTTTTTTTTTTTGTCTTGATATATGGCCCAAAATAGACTTCAAACACAATCCCCCTGCATTAACCTCTCAAGTGCTGAGACCCCTGGCATTGGCTACCATACCAATTAGAGTATTTGTGACTTTTCCTGTGATGAGTCTATATTATGTACCTTCAGATATATTTCGTGTAAGTGTGAACTTGTTACATGGTTCCATTTTATCAAGAAACAGATGTTTATGCAGTCAGTATTGATTTAGTCATCTAAAAATAGATGAGCATACGCACTCTCTCTTCCCCTTTCCCACTCCCTTCCCCTTCTGCCTTCTAAGTGGTTTCTATTGTTCAGGCACTAATTCAATAACTTTCTAAGACTTGCAATAAATTCCACAGAAATGACACAGTTTATATCTCAAATGTTCCTCTAAAGCCCGTTTCTTTTATTTTAAAATATATCATTCTTTATTTAGTCTTCGAAAATATCCTCAGGACACACATTGTACTTTGATCATACTCACTCGTTGCACCTCCCTCTCAAAGTCCTCTAGGATTCTCCACCCAGCATTTCCTCCCAGCTTCATATTGTCTTTTTTTTTAATGTATGATGAGTCCAGTATGCTCATACGCTTGGGTGAGGGTCCCTTCAATAGGTTATGGTCAGCCTTGACACATCTGAAGAAAACATTGTTTAGTTCCTGTTCTCCCCTGTTCTTCCTGTGGCTCAAGAAACTTCCTCTTCTAAGGTGTTGTCTGAGGCTGAGGGAGAGGGTGTGATATGGAAGTCTCATTTGCACATCACAGACACTTGTTCTGTTCATGTTCATCAGTTGTGCGACTTTATTAACCTCTGCCAATGCATAGAAATTCTTCTCTGCTCAAGACCTTCAGGGGCACTGTGGGTATGGAGAATTCTAGTTAGAAGGTAGTTTGTTATTATGCCCATTTAGCAAACTAGTTGGGCAAATGCCTTATCAGCTCAGGCCCACCCTGGTAGCACTGGAAAGAACAGTTTACATAGTGAAGCCCATTAAGAGGCTTTCTGGTCACTAAAGGTCCTGCCCTGGAAGGATCACCAAGCACTCAGAAACTTTCTCTTTCTTTAATTTTGGCCTCCTGGCCATGAGGAAGGTGGTTTTTATTCTACCACATACTCTCATGAAGAAATTTTGCTTTCTTATTAAAGAAATAAAAGAAATGTGCCTCACCAATCACAATCTGGATTTCTAAAACCATGAGCCAAAATAAACCCTTTTCTCTTAGTAAATTGATTATCACATGTGTTGGTTACAGTGACAGAATTGTGAGGCTGGAAAATGCAGTCTCTTTTTGTTTTGTTTTGTTTTTTTTTCTTTGTATTTAGTGTGAGATTATGTACTGGCTCATTAATCGTCAATACGAAAGTTTGTGGGCTTTATGTATGGCCGTTCAAAAGCATTTATAATGCCTACATTGCACAGCATCTCTTCAATGTGAACTCATTTTTCTTTTCATCTTAACGAACTCCACAATCAAGGAAAGGAAAGCAAGGATTATACTCTCTATTTACCGCCTGCCAAGAGTCAGCCAAGCTTCTCAGACCCACTACGGGCTTGCATCTTGTGTTTTTTAATTGCCATCCATCTCTGTGTCCTGAGTCCTTTATTTTTTCAAATCTGAAAGTGAGGGTGTGAACTGTACGGGGCTCCATGTATATTTAATTCTTCTTTGAGGAATTAAAGAAGTAGATTGTGAGGACCTTTGCATAATCTACAAGATTGGTCTCTATCTTATGTCAACTTTCTGGTTTTCTTTTTATTTTTTATGCCTATAAATATTTTGCATAGATGAAAGCAAATGCATCATGTATGTGCCTGGTGCCTACAGCAGCAGAAGAGAGTGTCGGATCTCCAGAAATTAGAGTTTTAGTGGTTGTGAGCAGCCATATAGGTTCTGGGAACTGCACCCAGCTCCTCTAAAAGAGCAACAAGTGCTTTTAAATGCTGATCCGTCTCGCCAATGTCAAATAATGTACAAACTGGTTTTCTTTTTCTTTCTTTTTTTTTTAACAAACATGAACAAAGCAATGAACACAAGCTCCTCTCTGCTTCTTTTATTTGTTGAGGGTAAAAGGATGAGTTGATTTTGTTATTTTAGATATAAAAATAAATCTATCTCTGATACTTTGACTTTTCAGAATGAACCTGTCTTTGGCATACTTTAGTCTTCATCTCATAGTTCAATTTTTCATGACACCTGAGATGCTAAGAATGTAAATGCACTATTGTGTTTGAGGCTCTTTTGACATCTACACATTATTTTGATAAGTGTTGGATTCTTTTTTTTTCAAATCTTGTATTGGCAAAAAGATCTCTGTGGAGCTCAGTTCAAAACAACATCACTTCTGGGAATAGTTGCAGAACAGCTGCCGGCTGACGCTACAGCACAGAAGCACTTGCTTGGGGTGGCCCATGACAGGGAACATTTTGCATTTGCTACTTGGGAACTGACAGCTGCGTTGCTAAGAAATGGTGTGTAAGTCTGTGAGGAGCAGCACATCAGTCAGGAGAGCATCGCAGGTTGCGGATGAGCATCCCTGTCCCCTAGGCAGCCCTGAAAAGGCACAGGAAAGCAGTTGGAGTATGTGTGCTCTTTTGCACATTTAAGTGCCATTTTTGTTTGACTGATGTAGTGAATCAGGAGCCTAAAGAAACAAGGTTTCAGTTTAACCCAGCTTCGTTGTTTATATGCTTTTGTTATTTCTGTATGAAAAGAATGGCTGTCTGGTGATTCCTCTAGTTCATAAATTAAAAATCATCAGGCACTTACAATGTTCAGTTCAATATAATACACTTCAGTTCAGACAGTACATAAGCTAAATATTGGATAACAGAGAAAGGAAAAAAATCTTTTTTATTGGTCATGGGTCAGAAAATATAGGAATTACTTTTTTTGTTCCTTTGAGGTATAAATTTGATCTTTATGAATCTGAATCAAATATAGAAAATCATGAAATATGTCAGACTATCAACAATTAAATCAATATTCCTAAAAATGTTAAAAACTACTTTAAAATAAAGGGGTAAAATGTATGAGTTAGAGAAATGTTGTGTTTGTTATGTCTGGGAAGATTCTTTTATTTGAAGTATTTTGGTGATTCATAATGTTTCTAGTGCTTGTGTATTAAGATACATTACTATCCTGTACACAGTCTTAGAAAACAGCTCTTTAAGATCAGGTTTACTATCTCAGTTTTTACTTCATCTATTCGTCAGCTTAAGGACAGGTTCCTTAAGAGTATCTCAAGTACATGTCATTCTGTGTATTTCTGACGCTGTGATTTTTGTGTAAGAGTTGCTATGTGCAGTCCCCCATCAGCCCCTCTTATGTGCAAGATATATATTCCCCAAACCCAAGTTAGGTGCTAGGGACAACAACAAATAGTATCAGATGCCTATTAGTTTCTCTATAATACATGCTTGTGGTAAAGTTCAACTTGTAAGTTCGTCACAATAGTAGATGAATCACAATGTCTAATAATACAATGGAAGGGTCATAATAATATCCTTTATGAATGTAATAAGATTCACCTCACTCTTGCTCAACCACCACAGGCTGGCGTTTCATACATTATGGAATATTGGACAGGAGATGACACATGTTCTGGGCATGATGAAGTGGAACAACATAAGATTTTATCATGGGTCTGGAAGAACATGTAATTTAAAACTTAAGAACTGCTCACTTGTTTTTGGACATTTTTCTTCAATAACTTTGGACCTTGGTTGATTATAGATGACTAGAATCCTATTGTTTGTAGATTTTGTCTTAGTACTGTATTCTGCATGGACACAGTGAAGATGAAAACAAGGAAGGGAAGCAGCTGTATTGATGTGGACACCCTGAAAGCTGGGACAGCTCTGGAAACTGGGACCCGTGTTCCTAACAAACTTGCACAGCCAAAGGACCCTCCTCTGGGCAAATTCTTACTAGTAAGGCACTTGTTCACATTTTAAGACAATTTTTTTTTACTTTGTCCTGAGCAAAGAATTCAGCATGCAGAGTGAGAAAATTTAGCTAGTTTTTGTTCTTGAGATCTGCCTTTTCCTAGTTCATGGAAGTACGCTGAGCTGGGCTTTGCTTTGCAAATTACAACAAAAACAAACAAATAGGTTTGCATGCTCTGGTTGTCCTGTCCTTTCATTATTGGGATGGATGAAGCAGAAGAAAGCCTCCTTGATTATGTGTTTTTTCGGCTCCTCACCCCACTTTTTGATATCTATCATTTACTCTGCAACATCCTGGTCCTTTGGAATCCCAGAAAACATGGGGGAGTAAAAAGATTTGCAAAATACCTCCAAGTTGGTCAGCATCCAACAAAATGTCTTTGTTGCCTTTTTAAAAGAATAACATAACTAGAAATGTGTCAACATTTGCAAGTGACATTCTATCCACACTAGAACAGGTTCAATGTTTTCTTATTAATAACATCATTCTCACCAGTTATATTTCAATACACTTTCCTATTTATCTCTCTTATTTATTTATTTATTTATTTATTTATTTATTTATTTATTTATTTATTTATTTATTATTTGGGAGAGGGGACACACAGCTGCCACAGTACATAAAGGCAACTTGAAAACCTGATAAGTTAGGGTCAGATGGAAGGGGAGGAGGACCTCCCCTATTAGTGGATTTGGAATGGGGTAGGGAGGAGGGTGGGGTTGGGAGGGAATGAGGGATTGGGCTACAGCTGGGATACAAAGTTAATAAACTTTAACTAATATTTAAAAAAAGTTGAAGAAAAAAATGAAGGCAACTGGAGGAAATAGTTTTTCTCCTTCCATCATGTGGGTTTCAGGGGTGAAACATAGATGGTCAGGCTGGCAGCAAGCACCTTGACCTGCTGTGCCATCTCACTGGCCCATGATACACTCCCTAAGAAATGGCTTTTGTCTTATTTGTCAAACTGAGAATTTTGTGTAAGTCTAGATGTGCCTTGGCTATGTCAGGAAGCTCTAGAGATAATGGAAACTGTTAAAAATGGAGCATGTAGGAGTAGCAAACTTTGCGAATAGCATAAAGCAAGCTTTCACAAGTTGCATCCCATATTTTCTTAAGCTATTTGTCTGGGAAAAAAAACAATATGAGTTTAGCTTTTAGCGTCTGGACATGTACTGAATCACTATGCTTCAGTGCTGTTCAGACCTTCCTGAGTTTTCTAATAGGTGTAGGACTCTGTCTGAGAGCTCTGCTGATTGATAGTTACAGCAATGCTAAGATGATTATGTTCTCTGCTAGCTCTGCAAATTCACACCTTCATTGCCAGCAAATGCATGCATACGTTGTGAAAACTGCCCTCCAGGAATATTTAGTCCTCTTAATATGTTAGAAGAATTACAATAAAAAGAGATGATGTGATACTTCCTGTGTGGAACTTTGTTTCACAATAGCCATGGAGCTGTGGCTTTATGAATGTGAGAATAATGACCCCAGTAGAGGTTAAGTTTCTCTCAGGGAAGTCAGGGGCTGGGAGACCTTTAGCTAATGTTCATACATTCACCTTTGGAAAGTGAATGGAGCAATTATATGAAGTTTTAACAATTGTTTTCTATATTAACACACCAAGCCTAATAAAATGTTTGCTAGGGCATCAGCATTAAATATATTGCAAAGGTCAAGAGCTGGAGAAGTGTCTTGGTGGTTAAGAATTCTTCAAGAGGACTAGACTTCAGTTCCCAGCACTGCCCATAGCTTATCAAATCCTATCAGGACTGCCTGCATCCTCATTCTCTGTGGCCTGTTATTTACCTATAGATCCCATTAAAGATGATAAATTAACTAAAAAAAAAAAACCTCAAGTAAAATGCTCAAGTCTTTATTGGGATGAAAAACTGAATGTGGATTACAAATTACAAATTCTACTAATTGACATTATGCTGAATTTATTTGTTTAGGAAGCTGTCTGTCACCAGCTATTATAAGGAGAACTTTAGTATGTATAATTTAGTACTTACTGTGTTATAGATCCCATGCTAATGCTTTACGTGCACTATGTCATGTGATCCACATTCTGTGAGGTAGACTCTTCATCATCCTCTGTGAATAGATGTACGAAAGGCTTATGATGAGGTGCTCCAGATCTGGACTCCAGCCAACTATGTCTCACCTTTAGGAACTGGCTTAGTGCTGTATGATAGCTGGGGACTGGAATGAGGAGAGATGCAAGGTAGAAATGCCCTCTGATGCTGAGACATCATTGTCTTTAGTGCAAAAGGAAGGGCAGCAAAGTCAAGAGAAAAATATCACCTCCTCCCTTCTCAAAGAATTAGGTCTCCATGAAATGTTCAGGTACATATCAACACATTCATAGGAAATAGTCATCTTTTTTACCACATATGTATCCATAGCATTATTTTACAATGGGAATGTCTAATAATTACAGGATAAACATTTTTAATGAAAATTTAAAAAAGTAGAAGATAGACTACATGATTGTATCAGTTGTAAGGTGCATCCACGTGGCACATATTATGATGCTTTAAGACTTTGAAGTAGCCATTGTTAAAATATAAGCCTACTGATGAGGAGCTTCGGTATTTTCCATTTCATTGTGCATTCTATATTATTGATACTTGCCTTCTACTTTGTTTCTCCCAAGAACACTTGATTTATGTTCTCTTATCATGGAACTGACACCTATAGAGCTTACTGCTTGTCCTTTATTTTGGTGCAAACTCTAGGAAGACAGGAATTTCTGTCTCATTTATTTCTTACCTCGAGTGTATATGAGTCATTTAATTAATAGTTCTCAATAGAATGGAAGATTCTTTTCCAGAATTAATCTTAATGCTGGAATAATGAATAGTGAACTATTTTTTCACTATATTTACCATGTGTGATGAGACATGTTTTGGGACATTAGCCTTAAAATAGTCCAGAACAGAACTGGGGTCCTCTTACATAGGTAACTTAGCTCAAGTAGAATAGTATTTTCAAAAGACCCTGCAAGTTATTCCATTCAATGTGAAAATGGCTGGTGAGCACCCAGATAGGAAGAAAACACAGCTGTCTGTGGTGGATTCTCAGTTTCTGCTTGGAGGCAACAGCCCTATTGAAGGCTGTGATAGATCAGCTTAACCTCCCGACTTGCCAGGGATCTGTGGTCTCCTAGAGAAACTCTGCCAGTTGATCCAGGGTCCATTATTAGTTCTTCCTTTTGTCCTAAGGACTTCATGTACTGTTTCTGTGTTTTTGCTTATATATTTCTAAAAGAGATTCCTGAATGATTTTGTCATTAAGTAAGGGCAAAAGTGCTTTAGCCACACCTAGACAAATGTGTTTTGGAGTCTTGGGATGCTCCAGAGGGAAAGGGGATGTCAGACTTTGAGCTGGGACACTGGGTGGAGTTGGGAAGTGGGTTTGAAGCAGGATGGGTGGAGGAGGGGTTGAGAAAGTGTCCATGGGTTTCATCAAGGGTGTTGTTCTCCAGAAATAAAGGTCATGGTCATGAGACATAGATATATTTTTCATGAAATACATCATCCAAAATGCAGAAAATTTCCTTTGTTGCATCCTGTGATTTCCTTTTAATGTTTCTCTGGGTCTATGTGAAGGTCACCAGTATTTGGGTAAGAGTCTGGGATTGTTTTGTTAACTCCCTCGCTCCACATGTCTAATCTTTATGCTGATACAAATGATTGCACAAACTTCTAACAAAACATTTTGGCTGTTTACAGGATGCTGATGAGTTGTTTTGACAGCAGACCTCCTAAGACAACCACATTGGTTCAAAACAAGGGTGTCTGCACTTTTACAAACTACACCATAGCTCAATGATAACATCCATCTATGGAATTTCCAGCATTCCTCACCTCAGTGATTTAAGGTGGCAGTGCTTCCAGATTTGCTGAAAGCAGTAAAGGAGAGCTGTGTGGACTATTGGCTCATCCTTCGCTTCTTGTGCTAAGCTGTCAGCAGAGAAGTGCGTTGTATTGGCTTTTTCCATAGACAATGGCTTTCAGTGTGGAAATAATGTGACTCTAACATTGCTTCCCACCAGTGAAGCATCTCTTCCTTAACTAAACATCATTGCACACATGATTTTCCTCCTCACAATCCATCAAAGTATTTCTGGTAGATCTGGAATCGATTGACAACATTTACAGAAATCTTAGGGAAACTTTGCATAAAATTTACCTTCTCATTAAATAGTTCATAATAAGCTGGGTGAGGTGGCTCACGCCTGTAACCATATCTTCTGAGAAGCTGGGGAAGTAGGATTACTGCAGTTTGAAGCCAGCCTGTACTACTGTATGAAGCCAGTCTCAAACCACACCCCCAAATGTGTTTGAAGTATGTCTTGGTTAGTTGCTAACTTGAGACACTTGGGAAGATGAAATTTCAAGGGAAGGGTTGCCTCAATTGGTTATCATGTCTGTGGGGCATTTTCTTGATTGTTGATTGATGGACAAACTACTGCACTTTGGACAGCACCAGCTCTGGGCAGGTAAGCCTGGGCTGTGTACGAATTGTAGATGAATAGAAGCCTGGGAGTGAGTCAGTGAGCAGGGCTCCTCCGTGGTTTCTGCTTTAAGCTCCCACATTGAACTCTTGCTTTGGCTTCCCTCAATGGCAGAGTATAACCTGTAAGCTAAAAGTAGAACTTTTCTTCCCCAAATTGATTTTGCTTAATGTTTTATCATAACAACAGAGACACAAACTAAAAATATATGACAAAATTTATATTTTTCTTACTGTCAAAAAGATATGTTTCCAATATAAAGTAAGATTCAGTTGCTATACTGAGACTATGTAATATCTGACTCCTGGAAAATCCCAGAAAGAAAAGAACTTGGGAGTATATTTTTGGAAATGATTCCCAGGTCTTACCAGGCTCATCATAAGTGGCTAGCAAGCCTTTTTCCTGATGCTGGAACTCCTACAGGTTTTTATATTATTCTTAATTTCAGACAGGCTTTGGGTGGCTAGAGCTGGCAGAGAAGGAGTCAGTTCAGCAGTGGTGATGGAAATGTATAGACCTTTCCAACTGAAATGTTTCCATCCAAGAATGTTCTCATAGATTCAGCAGCAATGACTACAACTGAGGAGGTGTGCTTAGAGAGCAGCACTGGTAACAGCCTTCAAGAAGGAGAACAGTTTCAGAGACAGGGAGAAGGAATGTACTAGAAAACATTCAGAATATGTTGGAGGAAGTGCCCACTTATATTTAGAAATAACTTACAGCAGGCAAAACAAGCATTATTAAGTATTGTAGATTCTTTAGTGTGGATGGAAGTGAGGTTTAAGTCTGCAATGATCCCCACAGGGTCCTTTTGGATGGTGCAGTATCTGAGGCTATAGAACCTTCAATTTGGCATTGAACTTAGTGCATTAGGGGCAGGCCTAGTGTACCCACCGCTGGTTTTGGTGTACTTCCCTGTTTCTCATATTGTAGCTAAGATGGAGCAACTCCAGATTATTATTACCCGCTCTCAGAGAGCTTTTCAACAGTTTCTCCACTGATGTCACAGAACGAACTCTCTGAAACGATACAACACAGCAGTAAGAAAAGTAAATAATATAGGAATCTGCTCTCTCTCTCAGAAACATAAGGAGGCTTACTGAGTTCCATATGCGTCTATGAATCCCTGACATGGCAGTCACTAAGCATAGAGCCCGTTTTTGGTAAAGACTGTAACATGGATGCGTAATAGCAAAATCCCTGAGCACGAAGGGAGTCAAGGCTGCATGCATTCAGTCATTTAGGGCCTATGGTGTGCTGTGCTGGAGGAAACGTCCAGATTTCCTAAGGACTGAGATAGATATATGAAGGAAAGAGAATTTGTTTTGGGGAGCTGGGGGGAGGGAGGTGAACTGATGGTGCTTCATAAGAAAATGAAAAGGGAAACTATGATAGCAGCAAAGTAAACTTGACAACAGAGTGCACTTTAGGTAAAGGAACTTTGGGGCCATAAAAGCTGAATGATTGTCTCTGGAACCTGAGGGAGATCAGGATTGAATGGAAGTAAAGTTTGGGGATTATTTTCAGAGAAAAGGTAGAGAGTATTCAGTGGCAAATGTCCTGGAATTTCTTGTACCAGGCATAAAAATTTAAATTTTTATCATCCAGAAGAGGCAAGTGTGTGGATAAAATCTCTTCATGGGATTAAAAAAAAATAGCAAAGTGCTATCTTTAATATTTCCAAGATGTATCAACCTTGAGACAATTACACCATTTTAAGAATGAAAGTCCATAAATTAAACAATAAAGCTGAAGCAATAACCATAATGTGTCATGAGATATGGCTAGCCTTGTTAATGCTTGTTTGAGCTTTGAGAAGAAATGAATGAAAATGCAAAATTATATGCATTTAGCTTTTCAATTGGTTTTAAAAATGTGACATGATATTAAACAAATCCAAAAGAAATACTGCATATATTTTATATCTGTTTCTTTTCTAACTCTTTTTTTTTTTTTTGCGTCAAAACAAGTAACTGGAGGTGGTAATTAATACTATGGGACTAAGAGAATGATATAGTTCTTTTTCGGTAATGAGAGAGTTTGGGTTTGTAGCTCAGTGGTAGAGCAAACACAAGACATATGTTGATGTCCTCAGTTACATCCGGAGAACTGAAGCCGTATGAAGTAATACTGTTACTATTTAGAAATGTATATTTGCATGCGTCTTTATGTGGCCTGCATGTTTATGGATGTGTTTGCATGTGTGTGGGTGACTGTGTGTTTGAAGGCTCAAATTTGACAACTCTAGTCTTTCTCAATCACCCTTCACCTCATTCATTAAGTGGAGGTTCTCTTAATCCAGAGCATGCAGATTCGGGGCAGTGCGGCTACCCAGTTTGTTAACGTGATCCCCCTGCATCTACCGCCCAGGCAGTGGGATGCAGGAGTGTAGCATCCCCATCTGTCTCTGATTTGGGAATTAGGACACAAATTACTATCTCCATATTTACTAGTAAGCACTGAAAGAACTGAGCTGCCTTGACAGTATTAGAGATGCTTTTCTTATCTGGTAAATTTGTATAACCAAGTGACAAATGACCAATTGTAATAATGGTACTTAGGACTCAGAAGGATAGCAAAATACCCCAGATTTGCCTAAAGAAATAAATAAGATCAAATAAAAGTATAGGTGTTTGTCTGCACACACATGCAACACAGCAGCTGTCTTTTTTTTTTCTTAATTTTTCTTTTTAGTTACATTTTGTTAACTCTGTGTCCCAGCTGTATCCCGCTCCCTCATTCCCTCCCCAACCCCACACTCCCTCCCTGGTCTCCTCCCTGCCCCTTTCCAAGTCCACTGATAGGGGAGGACCTCCTCCCCTTTCATCTGACCCTGTTTTATCGGGTATCTTCAGGGCTGGCTGCAAAGTCCTCCTCTGTGGCCTAACAGACTGCTCCTCCCCTGGGGGGGGGGGTCAAACAGCCTGCCCTTGAGATCCTGTTAGAAATAGTCCGTGTTCCCCTTACTTTGGAAAACTACTTGGTTACTGAGCTACCACGGGCCACATCCGAGCAGAAGTTCTAGGTTATATCCATAGATGGTCCTTGGTTGAGTGTCAGTCTCAGAAAAGACCCTGTGCCCAGATATTTTAAAAGATTACTCAGTTAGTCAGGCATGGTGGTGCACTCAGTGAAGTAGAGACAGGTTGATCTGTTTTACAAAGTGAGTCCAGAACAGCCAAGGATACACAGAGAAACCCTGTCCCCCAAAAAACAAAACAAAACAACCACAAAAGAATTACTCAGTTAAATGACATAGAAAATCCTCTTCTGAATTTGAATTTTAGAATGCAAATTGCCAATGCAGCCAGTTCAGGTTTATTAGAAATTAGCACCAAAATTTAAGTTGCTTTCATCTGTAATTTCCTCACAAGATACGATAACATTTATGACTTCAAAGATCCATGAAGTAAGAGATTTTTGTCATTTCTTTCTAGTTCCATGTCATATGAAATTGGACCATTTTAATGAAAAGAGAGAAACTTATCATGTTGATTTTCTTGGTATGCTAAATTTACTCTCCAAATGTCTGTAATGAAAGTTTGAACTGGAAAAAAAAAAAAGATTCTGAGGATTTGTTAGGATCGTTTTCCTTCTGCAGACTCCGCAACACGGGAGGCCTCAGTATGGGCTGCAAGTCTGTAAGTCTCAGTGCTGCTCCATTGTTTTTCCTCCTCCAGTGCTTATTGTCAACTCTGACTTGCACAGCATTTCTGGATAACAGTGAATCAACCTGAAGGGCAAAGTGTGAAGCAGCAGGAAAGGGACTTGGTGTTATAAAGCTAGAGTTTTTGATTGTTTGTTTTTGTTCTTGTTTTTTTTGGTTTTGGTTGTGCTGACTTTGAAGTTGATTTGAAATAAACCTTTACATCAACATTCCCAGTTCTTTTCAGGTCTGGTTTGTTTTAGGACTCTATGAGTAAAATCCAAAAGTACGATTTTCTTTTTTGGTTTTGCAACCAACATCATGATGCTAGTGAATCTTCCTTTGCTGGTGAAATGTTTTAGGAGACTACGTCTAGGCCCATCTATACCATATTTCCAAGATGCTCTACCATACAAAAAGGACATTTGCTCAACTGGACTCATAGCAACTTTATCTGTAACAGCCAGAATCTGAAAACAACTAGATGTCTCTCAACCTAAGAATGGATAAAGAAATTGTAGCCCATGTACACAATGGAATACTACTCAGCTATCAAAAACAAGGAAATCATGGAATTTGCAGGCAAATGAAAGGAACTAGAAAAGATCATCCTGAATGAAGTAAGCCAGATCCAGAAAGACACACATGGTGTGTACTCACTTTATAAGTGGGTTTTAGCAATATAGTACAGGATAAGTGTACTACAATTCAAAGAAGCAAAGGGAGAACAAGGAGGACCCAAGGGAGTATGCTTAAATCTCACCCAGAAGGGGAAATAGAATAGACAACAGAAGTGATTGAAGAGGGAACAAGGTATGAAAGGGAGCAAGGAGAGAAATGAGGGTGGAGATCAGATCTGGGGAGAGCAGGGGCTGGAAGACGGAAGCCTGCAGAGAGAAGAGAAACCAGGCAGGGGCCTCTCTGTGACAAGCTGGAGACTTACGACAGGGTAGACTTCTGGAAGGGTATGGGCGTGACTCCAGCTGAGACCCCTGGTAACAAGGGTCCTGGATGTCCTCATTGTCTAACTAGACTGGATTCTTAGCGGAGAGAGGGAAACACCAACTCACCCACAAAAATCTCAACTCAAAATTTACCCTGCCTACAAGATGTGCAGGGATAGAGATAGAATGGAGACTGAGGGAATTTCCATCCAATGCCTGGTCCAACTTGAGACCCGCCCCATAGGAGAGAGTAAACCCCTGACATTATTAACGATATTCAGCTGTGTTCACAGACAGAAGCCTAGCATAGCTGTCCTCTGAGTGGCTCCACTCAGCAGTGGATTGAAACAGATACTGAGACTCACACCAAACATTGGGCGAAGCTTAGGGAGTCTTGTGGAAAAATGGGAGGAAGGAGAAAGGAACATGGAGGTGCCAGGAGCACCACAAGAAGACCAAGAGAACCAACTAACCAGGGCCCAGAGGGGCTTATGGAGATTGAAGCACCAACAAAGGACCATCCATAGACAGGACCTAGGCCCCTAAACAGATGTAGCGGTTCAGATAGCTTTATGTGGGTTCTCTAGTAAAGGGAGCAGGGCTGTCTTTAACATGGACTCCGTTGCCTGCTTTCTTATCACTCCCTCCTGGTGGGGCTGCCTTGCCAGGCCACAGGGAGATGATGCATTTAGTCCTGATGCATGATATTTGATGAGCTGGAGTGGTTGGATAACGGGGGCTCCCCTTATCTGAGGAATAAGGGAGGGGAATGGGAGAAGAGGAAGAAAGGATGGGACCAAAAGAAGAGGGATTGAGGGAGAGGGCTACAATGAGGATGTTAATTGAATATATGAATTAATTTTACTAAGACAGAGATAAAGAGAGAGACAGAGAGACAGAGAGAAAATGTGTCTTCCTTTGACTAATGATAGCTAACTTTCCTGATTGAATCAACTCAAAGCATTTACACAAACCACAGTATCCAGACAAACCACAGTACCTACGCAAACCACAGTTCCCATGTAAGCCACAGTATTCACACAAACTACACATCCACACAAACAACTATATCCATGCAAGCTGCAGTATCCATACAAAATACAGTATCTACAAAGATCATATATCCATAAACCATAGTTATTCAGTTTAATTTTACACTCTTTCTTAAACTTTGCTATGCTCAGACTCTCAAGTATGACAGTGTTGCAGAGCATGTAAAAGAATTTCTGTCCCTAAAACTATAACCACTATCAGATTCAATATTGTCTTCTAGTTAACTTAAAGTTATTAAACTCTGATTTTTCCATCAGTTACTTTTTTCCCCTTTTACATTGTGAGTTTATTTTAAAGATCATTCAAAACCACATCTGATCTATGAATAACTAAATTAATATTACCATAGATTGCCTAAATTGAAAGAAATCAAAAAGGAGATGATCCTATTTAAAATGTAAATTCAATCAAGAAATGAAAGATGCTCGAAAGGTGTTTGAGTCCCACTGCATATTAACTGACGGCTGAGTTGTTTGGTCTCAGAATGAAATTAGTAGTATGCAAGATTATATAGATTAGATTAGAAAAAGCGAAGTGGGGAGGAAGGGAAAGAGATGGGGAGGAAGAGAGAGTAAGAGGGAAATGGGAAGAGAGTGCTGCTCTTGACCACTCGCATTTCTGTTTTTATTATATTTAAGTCTTTCACTGTGGGTCATCCTTTACTTTCCCAATCACCTCTTCTTTTATTGTTTAGAAATATAAGTTACAATTGAGTGTAGGCCTCAGCACTGTTTTTCCTGCCTCTTTTAAATTTCTGCAGCTTCATACATTTATGTAATGTATTGTGGTAATATTCGCCCTCATTCCATTTTCTTTTTAAAGAATCAACTCACATTTAGAAAAAAAAAGTAAAAAGATTTGCTTCTTTTTTTTTTTTCCTAAATGTGAGTTGATGTTTTGCCTCCATGTATGTATGTGTGAGGATGCCAGATCCTCTGAAACTGGAGTTACAGAAAGTTGTGAGGAATTGAACTTGGGTCCTCCAGAAGAGCAACCCGTGCTCATAACCTCTGAGCCCTCTCTCCAACCTCTCATTCCCCTTTCTTACTCCCCCTCTACACCTGTTGATCACTTTCCTCTTCCCTACAGTATTTTCTCATCGGTGATGATAGAGATGTTCTGTTCAGGGCTGAGCACGGAGCAGTCACTTAGTCTCAGCACTAAGTGGCCATTGTAAGTCTCTGTCTTAACCTCGTCTACTGCATGAGGAAGACTCTAAGACAAAGCCTGACAGCAGCAATGATCTATGGATAAAACTATAAATACTAAGACAGTAGTTTGATCACATGTCCATTTAGCAAAATATTAAAAGTGAATGCCCTGTCCCCACAGTACATAGCTAGTGACCTCACTAGCTTAGGCCTTTGACCAGATTTACAGTAACATGCCTCCATTGTCTTTGTGGAGCTACTTTCAAATCCACTGAGCAGAAACAAGTCAGGCCCACCTTACCCAGGGAAGCACATCCTGTCAGGACCTCATTGTAACATACAGGGTACACAGCTGGGTAAGACCGCTGACAGCCAGCATCGGCACATGCAGATGCCTGAATAACACTTTCTTGTACCATGAACCCTCGCCAGCTGGGCAGAGGCTCCCAGCTCAGTCCCATCCCACTGCTTATTAACTGACAGTTGAGTTGTTGACACCAGAGCACGGCGTATCTTCAGCTGTATGGTCTTACAGTATCACAATACTTGTTTCTTATTCTTCTGGCTACTTTTCCCTCTCTTCCTGTGATGAAATGCTTGAAGAAAACAACTTAAAGAAAGTTTACTTTGCTTTACAGTTTGAGGGCATGGTCTGTCATGACAGGAAAGCATGGTCACAAAGCTGGTCACAAAGCACCCGATCTGGGGAAAGATGGCGAGATAGATAAATGCTGGTACTTAGCTCCTTTTTTTTTTTTTAAATTTGGTACTTTATGTGATACTGTTTATATGATAATTTCTCCTTTTTATATAAACCAAGACTCAATCCACTGAAATGGTGAAGTCCATCTTCAGGGTGGGTCTTCCTTCCCTAGTGAAAACTGTGGAAACACCCTCATAGACACACTCAGGAGTGTAGAGCGTTTCCGTGGAGACTAAATGTAATCAAGTTGAAAAGAAAATTAACTGTCACAACTGCCCCTGCATCTGCACATGGCAGTGCCACAGGCTGCTGTCGATGAAGAATAGGGTTGAAGTGTATAACACATGCATCTGTGCCTTTAATTGCATAGCTTCCATTCTCATGGGACAATGAATGCATGGAAATGGTCCCTGGTTCAAGTCATGGAGCAAATGCATACACTCACCAGTGACTGCGGTATGCCTCTAGAGAGAAAAGTAATCATAACTTCACCAAGCCACTGTTTCCAGTTTTGTTGTGTCAGCCTGTTTACAGTTTTCCTTCTGTTCTTTTTCGGTCTTTCTTATAGATTAGCACCCTTGGTATAACAATTCTCTTTAACATAATTCCATCAGCGACTCAGAGTGAAGCTTTGAACCACACCGCTATAACCTGTGCTTTCAGAAGCAATCTTCCTCTCTGTGGAGATGAATTGGGAAACACTGCAGTGAAGGCACTGAGGGCGGACTTATAACACAATTTGTCAAATGGTTAAGATAGGAAACATTGCTTACTAAGGTATAGATCTTATATGGCGTGGATGTGTGAATATATTGACAATATCACAGGAGTATCATATACATTTTCATTAGCATCTTGTTATCTTACTGTTGATGGTGTCTTCTCAAATCTAAACAGAAGCCTGTCATCTTAAAAATATCTGAATTTTTAAAATTTTAAAAGAAACACTTTGAACCTTTATAAAACTCTCATGATTATTAAATTTCCAAAGTTACATCCTCTTTGAGAAAAAAACAAAAAACAAAAACAAAACAACAATAAAACCCAAACAAACAAAAAAGCTCCATAACATTTTAAAAACTTAGTAAACTGTCTTGCGACATATTCATATGGAAAAAATATTCTTTCAAAGAATCCTCAGATAATGTCTTAAGAAATTCATAGTACTCTGTTCTGGGCAGTCCTTTCTACCTACAGCCTGGTCATCGGCACTGGTACATCTCAGCTACCCTCCCTCCTCGTTAGTGGAAATTAAAGTGCTTTAAGGCTTTTCCAACCTGTTAATCCATTTCATATCTCCCATAGCTCTATTTGTTTTTATTGTAGAACAAATTATTGTGTGATTTTTTTTCCCACCAAAAATTTTTAGCTTCAAATTACTCTGTCATTCTTCATGTTAGAGATGATATGGAACATGAGTTCTGGCATACACTGAGTAATTTACTATTTTGAAAAGTCCCCCCAAAGGCCTTTTGATTTAAGAATTAATATCACGTGAATCATTGCATGAGAAATCAGAAATCTTCTACTCCCCAAATATCCCTTTTCTGAATGTAGGATGGAGGTCACATTTTGCTAACCTATTCCTAATTGGTAATACTAAGGGCTAATTAAATGACTCAGTGGGTAAAGGCTCCCACTGCCAAACTTGACTACCTGAGTTTAATCCTCAGCATCCACCTGATAAAAGGAGAAAAATATAGTTCTCTGATCTCCTGCTCATTGGCATAAGCAGTAAGTGTAAAATATAGAAAATATACTGAATCCGTTTTACGTAGTGAAAGCTGCTCTCCCTGTGATATTGTGGCTCACGGAGGGTGGACTGCCGTTGCCCAGCACTCAGTGCCAGTTCCACTCAGTACATCCCTATTCTCTGAAGAGGTTCAAATTCAAAAGTTATTTCTGTCATTATTACTATGTGATGAAGAATTTACTTATAATTTGAAAAACTCTTTTGAATGTGTATCATTTTCATAAAGCAAAAAACTCTTACATTTTATCAGAGTATATTGTAGATATTTCTCTTCGTAGAATGTTTTCTTTTCCTCTTATGCTCTAGTTCTGGATTTCTCTAGTTTATGTTGCTCTGTTCTGGTCTCATTTTTGTCTCATGAAATATTAGCCAAATTCCAGGATCTGTGCCTTTAAATTTCTGAAGCATTCATAATGAGGAAAAACACGATTCCTTCATTTAGGGGATGAAAGCAGCAAAAGGACTACTTTTAAAACTCTCAGAATTAACAATCTCTACCTATATGAGACTGTTATATATATAATCTAAAGCAGAAAAAAAAACAAGAAAAGAGATTGATCTTAAGTCTTCTTTATTTACCATGTTCTTAGCATCAATTATGGGCAACTTTTTTACTGCTGATTCCAGCTCAAGTTCATGGGTTAAGAATTTGAATTCAGCACCATGGCTGCTCTGGCCAGGGATCACAACCAAAGACCTAGGTCTGTGTGATCCAGCAAGAATACAGACACACCTTTTAATACACACCTTTAATCTCAAACAGTGTGTCTGATTGAGGGGCAGACAAAGTGAAGAATCAGAGAAAGATTTGACAGAATGAGTTCTGACTCATCTCTGGCCAGGGTACACCCAACTCTCATGAGAACAGACAGAAAAGAGAAATTACAGCAGCAGCAGCAGCAGCAGCAGAGAGACACACAGAGTTAGTTCATGAAGGCAGTATAGTAGAAGTCACAAGTACAGTACAGATACGGTTTTTTTCAGTTGAAGTACAATGGAGTTCATGCTGTTCAGTTAGTGCAGTTCAGAGACAGTTTTTTCCAAGCAGAGTAATCCAGTGAGAAGCAGAGAGAAGTCAGTTTGAGTCAGTCAGGTTGGAGAAGAGTTTGAGCCAGAACAGCTGAATTGAACCAGCCAGCCAGAGGTCAGAGATAACTAGAAAATGTGAGCTTATTCAGCAGTAACTCTCAGAAGCTTAAAACATTCTAGGCCTAAGTTAGCAGATAGAGGCTAGAAGCTGAAGCCTTCAAGGTCTGGGCTTGCAGAAGATTATATTGTGTGGAGGCTAGAAGCTTCCTGGCCTAAGTCTAGGGATAGTTGGATAGAAATGCTCTCAGGTCAGCCAAGCCATGCATTCATAAAGCTCAGGTATGGCTCTCATTTCATCCTTCATCTGAGGAAATAAAAATGAAATTTACACAACATGGTTTTAAACTTGATATTTGTGTTTCCTTAAATCCCTAGCTGACTTCTATTCTGGTGAGCTTTTGTATTATGTGGCAATGGTTTATCGTGAAATAGTTCGGGTATTTATAGTAAGGTTTGTGGTATGTAAGTCAAATTCAAAATTGCTTGATTTTCTTTGAAAGATCTTAAATTTTTCACTTGTGCCACTATTTCATATAATGAAATCTGACCATTAATTTTAGTAGGAGTAATTACTTGGATATTACCATAAAATATGGAGTTCTTGGGACTTCAGTATAAACTATCTTGGTCATAGTGTTTTATCATAGAAACAGAAAAAAATGACTAATAGTGAAATACATGGCTTATCGAAAATGATGAAAAGTAGCAGATATCTAATGAACTGTGAGGCAGCATGGATGAGCCTGGCCGTAGACTGAAAATTTTATCCTCTTCAATAGATAGATATGTTTTGTTTCAAGTTAAAATTCACAGCATGACATTTAACATTGAAAATTATTGTTTCCGTATTTTATGTCTCCTTAGGCCACTTCTCCTGCTACTATAGTAGGACCTTCAAACCCACCAGCAGTACAAATGACACAGAGGCCAAAATTATTTTAAAGCTTAGGTTTTTAGCGAGGCAGATTCACAGCCACCTATCTAGCTTAAACTGACTAATCATGGTACCAGCTCTATCTTTCTGCTCTTGTTCCTGTCTGTCCTTTCACCTCCTTGTACCACTGGTGAATCTCCCTCCTGTTTTCTTTTCCCAGAGTCCTCTGTCTCTTAGAAGTTTCCCTCTCTACTTTTTTCCCAACTATTGGCAGTCAGATTTTTATTTCATCCAATAGGCATGTGAGGAAGGACAAATATTTACAAAATATAAGATTAGTGATGGGCCATAAAAAAATAAAAAAAAATAAATAAAAATAAAACAAGATTCAGGTAGTACTTACCTCTCTGCTGCTTCAGCAACAACTGAATATTCAGAGACACACCTTCACACAATTTACCTCAACATGCCAGACTTGTGTATAACAGTTTATCCCATGTTTTGTCAATCAAAATGAGCAGGAAAGAAGCAAGTATCTGCTTTCTCCTTCTTCACGTCTTTCTCTTTCTTTTCTTCTTCTTCCTCTCCCTTTCTTTCTTGAATACTGCAGTAGTTTGATGAGGGAAGCCTCACATCCATATTGTGAATTCTCCTGTTCTCGTGTGTGTGTGTGTGTGTGTGTGTGTGTGTGTGTGTGTGTGTTGGAGTAAATATGTGCTTTCAGAATTCAAAACAATTATAGTAAAGGAGACTAGTGAAAAGTGTAACTCAGCAGTTACATCATTTTGCGCTTAAGTGCCTGAATCTTCACGGTGGTAGAAAGGTAGCTCTGCTTGTATCCATGGTGATGAAATACCTCTGCCTTGGCATTCGTTTAAATTTGTAAGAATTATTAATCTTGTTATAATTCCTTTATTGTGAATTCTATTTGCTAAAAATGAGTAACAAAAATATTAACCTGTCAATATTTTTAAGATAACAATAATAAACTTCCCATATATTTGAACAAATGGCATTTTTAAGGAAAATGCTACATTTATTAAAGCAAAAACACCTTAGAAGAAAGGTAATATATGCTCTTGCATATACAAATGTCTTGAGAATTTGGCTTATTAAAGAATGGCTGGACTCATGTATCTGTCTTTGATTTAATCACTAGGTTTTTCAGCCTCATAACAGGATGGTGGCTCTCTCAAGCAAATACTAGGTCTGTATTTTTATGAGAATAGCTTTGATCTGACAGCCCTCTGACGGTGTTCCAGTAAAACTTTCAGCACCCTGGAAACACTGCCTAAATAGAACAACTTAGATAGTGTAAGCTTTAGTTCTTTTAAATATGCCACCTTTGTAGTCCCTGGTGGAATATTCAGCATAGCATGGCCATTGTTATTTAACAAAGCTCTTCTTAACAGAGAAGTTGCTGACTAAAGCTTGGAGAGCAACTCATGTGAATGAAAGTTGGGCTCAAGAATGCCTCAGACAAAAACAAAACAAAACAAAACAAAACAAAACAAAAAACACCTCTGTTTTCCTCTATCTCTTTTGTACACATACTCACAAATGTCTGCTATTAAAAATGTAAATAATGTATGTGTGTGTAAATCATACATATGTGTGTGTGTGTTTCTGCTATTCAGTAGAGAAGAAAGTAAGAGAAACCATTAAAAAATGTTATGATACCAAAGCCAGTATTTTCTTCTGTTGTGCATGTGAATGGGCAGGAATTTACTGTGGTCACCTGACACAAAAGTGGTTGTACATCAGATATTGTTTGGAATAGGGCGACTTTGCGTAGTTATACGGACAATTCAGTGTGTATGTCATTTTCAGATCACCTAAGTGTTGTGCCAAAAGAAAGAAGAAAACAGTATTTTGAATTGCTTCTGTACAGCCCATATTCTATCATATAAAATTTTAATTGTCTTGCAAAAAATAAGTCTTGCAAAAGGTCTGCCTGTGATAATGAAAGGGGCTTTGATGCTTACCAGTGTGACATTATTAATGGTCTTGCTGTAATGAAGGCATGTACTTTTTTGAAGAGCTTCTCTTGCATGCCTTTATTTTAAATTTATAGTATTATTTGAAAATTTGAATGAGATAGATTATAAATTTTAACATATAAGTATGAAGTAAGGAGTTTTCTTATAATATTTCCATACAAGCATATAATATTATTGGATCATTATGTGAATTTTAATAAATAAGCTAACAGACTGAGTTCCAGCTTGTCTAAAGACAATTGTAAGAAAGTGTTACTTAGCAAATGTTATTGAGCTAATTTCATGTTAAAGTGATAACATTTTTACTTCCTGGGAATGCTGGGTGTTAGGTGGTAAGGAAATCATCCCCCTGTATTGAAGATTGGGTGTGAATTACCATGTCAAAATTGGTAAGTTTAATTTTAAGGCTGCTTTCTTTCTTGCTTGCTTTCCTTCTTACTCTTTTTCTTTCTTTCTGGTGGCTGATTTCTAATAAAGTATTTGACAGCCTTCAAAAAAGCAATTAAAAATAAACAGGAGTAAATTAACTATGTCATAAATGGTGGACTGGAGTGAATTAAACATTCAAGGAAGTAGATATATGGGAGAGCAGAGAAAGAAAGGTGGCCAAGGGAGGCTAAGATTAGAACAATTATGGCAGATGAGTGGACTGTCATGTACTTGAGTATGCAATAAAGCAATGCCACCAGACAGCATCAGGGATGCCCTTGCCTGTTGTCAGGCCATGTGGGAACTAAGCGGACATGGATGTAGGTGACCAGGTGACTGAAAATGACCAGCTTTATGTCCAACAAAAGTCTCACCGTGTTTATGGATATGTGTCTCTGTGTGTGTTCTGTGTGTGCAGGTACCGTCACAGGCCAGAAGCAAGTGTCAGATCTCCAGCAGCTGGAGTTACAGGCAGTTATGAGCCACTTAACGTGGCTGCCGAGTACCAAGCTCTGGTCCTTTGGAAGAGAAACAAGTGCTCTTAACTACAAGCCATATTTCCGGCCCCAGAATTTTCACTATTATAAACATGATAAACATTAATAACATCTTGTAGTTTGAATGTAATGGCTTTTAAACATTTTTTGCATTCATTTTTATTATGTTTATGAATATTTTGTGTGCATGTTTGTATGTGCACTGTGTGTATGTTTCGTGCTTTTGGAGGGGAGAAGAGGGCATTGGATCTGGCGCAGGAACTGGAGCAGGTTTTGAGCCACACTGTGAGTGCTAGAATGTAAACCCAAACTTCTGCAAGAGCAACAATGGCTCTAAAGTACTGATCCATCTCTCCAGCCCTGATAAAAACATTCTAAATGTTCATCCCTTGACTTGACCTTTCAGAAGTCTGTAAACAAAACAAAACAAAACAAAACCACAATTTACCTTATGGAAATTTTCTTAGGATAATATAGTGGAGTGCCTATTTTGACTCATTTATTGAAAAGTATTTAGGGCTAGTGTTCATCTCTCTCTCTGTGATTTGAACAACATTTTAGACCATTCAAGAGTGATTTCTATGAGCAGTAACCTGCCTTTTGATTAACTGTGTTCTTTAAATTTATACCAAGACAAACTCTGTTGTTTCATTTCATTACCAGTTGTTTTATTTCTCTAAATGGCTGTGTCCCTTCTGTCATTAATCATGCACCAGGGGACATACATTAACTCATTCAAGCCACTTGGGCCCCTCTAAATATACTGGTATCCAATTCATTAAATGACTCATTAATTGTTTTCAAACCACAAGGGTCTCATTTAATGACTTGCCATAGCCATGTAATTAAATTGTGTCCTAGTGCCCTCAAAATGTATCCTCGTTTAATGACTGAGACTTGAAAAGAGAATTTATTGAGTGGCTACCACTGTGCCAGTGTTGTGAAGCAGAGTGAACCATTTTTCTGATTTGCGTTATTTTCCCTTTCCTGTCTGTAACTTTTCCACTATGAGTCACAACCATCTACTAGTGATATAACAACTTTAAAATGTTCAAATTCAAGGTATAACTGTTCCTCAGGATTCAGTTTGAACATTTACAGCTAAAGGACACATGGCCCAGACACCTTGTACTATAAACTTCATGACAGTATCTGAAGTCACCCCTTACAATGAAAGTGAATTATCATTGTGTCCAGGCTTTGACCCAACTCTTTGTCTTTGTCACTGAAGTCTTTGAAGAATGATAAGGGGTTGTATGATTTTAGGCTTGCCTGCATTTAATGATGAAATGATTAAGGATTTAGTGCAGAGACTAAAATAATATGTTGCATATGAAAGGTACAGTCCACTCCACGATGCTTTATTATAACTTCTTGACACACCATAGTCATACTTCAAATCTTTCCTCATTTATTAATTAGCTCATTCTTTCATTCATTCTGACTTCAACTTTAATGCCTATATGCTGTGACCAGTTTGATGCCTAATGGGAAGAGAAAGGCAGTGAGAAAGGCAATACCATTTCAAATTCAAAGATGGGTCTGAGCGTCTTCTGATTATATATATGCATATATGTATGTATATATATTTAGTACTGCCATAATATATGATATATGATATAATACAGTATATATTATATAATATATATTAGATATGCGCTTATGTGAATATGGCTCTTGTACACTTTTTGACCTGACTTTGGAACCGTATTTTGGACTTTTTCAGTAATAGCATCCACTCTTTAAGTGGCTATCAGGTTTAACTAAAATCCTTTAAGCACATGGTAAAAGAAATATGTACATATTAGTTCTTATCATGATTTATAAAAGTTTTCATCAAGTACTTTCTAGGTGTTGTGGACACGTGCCTCTTTCACAAAATTATTAAAGTGTCTGGAAAAGTTCTCTGTTTCAGTTTTTCATGTTTTTTGATTCTAATATTTCTGGCTTTTCTTCAATAAAAGATAGTGCCTTTTGTGTGAGGTATTTTCATCCATAAATAAATGAATTCATTAAGAGAGAACATTCTAACATGAAAATAAGTCATGCAACTTTTTGTTTCATAAAGGATCTCTTAACTTATTTCATGAAAATGGAAATTGAATTTATTTATTTATTTGTTTGTTAATTTATTTCACTTTATTCACTTTGTAGCCCCCTTCCTTGTCTCCTCCTAGTACTACCCACCCCCTTTCTTCTCCCCCATGACCCTTCAGTAGTCCCCTGATCGAGGAGGTCCTCCTCCCCTTCTATCTGAACCTATCAGGTTTCATCACGGTTGGTTGCATCATCTTTTTCTGTGTCCTGGCAAGGCTACACCCCCCACCCCACACAGGGGGAGGTGATCAAAGAGCTGGACACTGAGTTCATGTCAGAGACAGTCCTTGATCCCCTTACTAAGGAACCCACTTGGAAACTGAACAGCCTATGGGTTCCTCTAAGCAGGGGGTGTCGGTCCTCTCCATGCATGGTCTTTGGCTGGAGTATAGGTCTCTGTACGACCCCCTGGGCCCAGGAAATCCAGGTTTTTTTGTTTTTGATTTTGTTTTTAAATCAAAGAAACAGTTTCACATGAAATATCATTTTGCTGTTTGCGTTGTTGAATACTTCAAGGCAAAACATATTCTTTGGTTGTTAAGCTTGAGTTTTATTTCCAATATGAGTTAAAACAGCTAAGTGGAATTTATCTAGAAGCAAAAGAGAAATTTCCTTAATCATGCCTCACTTTGCAATGACTCCAGAGGTTGCCAATCCCAAAGGCAGCAGGTCCAAATAAGGCTTAATATCTCCATGTAGTAAAGATGCAGGGAGCTGTCAAGTAGGAGGCAGTGCTGGGAACTTGCGGTTCTCATCTTTTAATGCCTGCAGGAGGAACTTGAGAAATAGGGAACACACCTCAGAAAATAATATTTTGTGTGTTAGACTCTGTAGATAGGCCACTTCAAAGTCTACCGAGCAATTCCACAACTGTGAAGGGTAATCACTGAAGATTGTAAAGGAGACGTTGGGAAAAAAAGGAAAGAAAAAGCACATGGAGACGAGGGTTAAAAACATAGATATAAGTGCATTTCACTTCTGTGACCAAAATGATGATTCCTCCTGGGGGGGGACTCTTGTGTGAGTACATGTATGTGTGTGTGTGTGTGGTGTGTGTATATCTCTCACCTAGACAAAAATAATCAAAAGGTAAACATTTAAAGGTGCTGTAATTGTTTCCATGTCAGTGTTGGAGCTATGGCTGCAGAGAACTTGAATTTCTCAGTTTGTTCAAAATCATTTAGGTATTTAGACACTGACCAGAATTCAAGTCCACACAGCCAATTCCTAGGTTTTGCTCCTGACCACCGTTCCACTGCAGATACATGCCGGTTGCCCATGACTTCACACACCAAATGTGTGTGAAGTCAGTCTACCCATGAAGCGTTCTCATGTTCACATTTTTCTCGTGACTCCAGACAAAATTACTGGATGCTGTACAGCTCCTCATGATAGTAGTAAACTCTCCCTCACTCTGACAAAACCCGAGATAATTGGCTTAATGGAGGGAAGGTTCCCTTGGGTTCGTAGTTTCTGGAGTGCTCATATGTGGTTGCTTGTTCCTTCAGCTTTGGGCTTGTGGCAGCACCACATTTCCTAACAGGAGCATGTGGCAGAGGAAGCTGATTCAGGAGATGGTCAGGAAGCACAGAGAGCATGGGAGGGGCAAGAGTCTCTACACCCCTTCAAATTATGTCCGTTTGCCCAAGTTTCTTCGCCTGAACACCCTCCCCTTTTAGGTGTGCGCCGTGTGTAGCGCGGTTGGCTACAGACCATCCAGGCTTTAGTATACAGGCTTTCTGGGGATAGTTCTGCACCATGAAGTCAAGCCTAGGATTATTGGTTCCTCTGAACTCTTGTCGATATGTGTACGTTATGTGTCTATGTCCCTGTCTGTATATGTGTGTGCACATGTGTGCACTTATGAGTGTTGACCAGAGGGTGATGTTATGTGTCTTCTGTAATATCTTTACTCTCCTCTTCTGTGGTAGTGGTTTTCACAGAACCTGGGATTCAGCTATTTGGTAGGATTAGTTGACACCAAGCCCTAGTGATCCTCCCCTTTCTACCGCCCCTTCATTAGGAATTACAACTTGAGTCGCATCCCTGGTAGGTCACGCATGTGGGTGCTGGAGCTCAAACTCAATGGCTCTTGCTTTGTGCTTTGCTTTACTCACTGAAACATCTCTTCCATCCTTTCGTTGCTTAAGCTTTAATCCAGGCAGTTCCTATTGCATTGGGCCATAAAATCCTGCGGTAAAAATTGATTTAGAGGATTGGAGCTTCTATACATAAAAGTGGATATACATATTTCTTGCTATGGGAAGTGCTTCAGTGCAGATCCTACAGTGTTTGGGGTTGTTGTGTATGCATTGTTAATTTATCAACAAGTACTAACACTGTTTCGTGTTCTTGGTGTTTGTCATAAGACATATCAGCCATTATTGTCATGGAAGATAGAACAATAAAATCAGTTGTGGTGTGTCTAAGTCCTATATAACAAATTCCTATACGCTCAGTTTTGTAACATTCATTCTCAAAGTCCCAGGTGTTTATACAAAGCTATCAGCTAATTTTAAAACAGGTAGAAATTCTGTACAAAAATATCTGTGACCAAAATTATAATGATTCCTGCTGAAAAGGAGAAACTCTACTAAGGTTGGAGGTGCTGTTCAGATATGCAAGCACTACAAATGGAAACTGATATTGGGGACAGAATTGCTCTAAGTGATATTTTATAATCAGTTTAGTAATATTCTAAGTATCAGCTTGTCAGCAGCAAAAGTGACAGGTTTTCCCAGAAATGGTCCTTTCCAGAGTGCTCTCCAGTGAACTTTGAAGAAGCCTTGAATATTTGGTTTAGAAAATGACTTGAACAGTTTGGAGCCAGTCATGCTGACAGCTGATATCTTCTGAATTCCCTTCAGCACCCAGAAGTTGGGCCTGGCAAAAGTGTCCTCCCTACAATGTGATGAGGTTAGAAAAGCAGCCATAGGAAATCTTTAAAGGAAAAAACAGGTTGGGCACAGCCCCACAGGCTTCAGAAACATGGGAGATTGAAATGTTAGAAACCATCTAAAACACCTAGGAGAATAGATGGTATTCCATAGTGTAAAAAAAAAAAAAAAAAGAAAGAAAGAAAGAAAAAGATTGTTCCCTTAAGTCTCCATGATTCCAGGAATACCTGGCAAACCCAAGGACTGACTGGTCATCATCGTTTTATTTTAATGTTGTTATCATTTAATCCTAAGGCGGTTCATTTCCTCCCCTCACTTTTATATAACACAGTGTGAAATGATTCTAAAATCCACAATCTATGAATCAGAGATTCCTGCATTTTCAGAATATAAAGAGGTGGAAAAGCGCATTTATTTGCCCACATTTTTTTAATTTAAATTCTGACTCTTTAGTACTTTTTTCTTTTATTAATTACACTTTATTCACTTTGTATCCCCCCTTAAGCTCCTCCCTCCTCCCCTCCCGATTCCACCCTCCCACCCCCTTCTTCACGCATGCCCCTCCCCAAGTCCACTGATAGGGGAGGTCCTGCTCTCCTTCCTTCTGATCTTAGTCTATCAGATCTCATCAGGAGTGGCTGCATTGTCATCTTCTGTGGCCTGGTAAGGCTGATCTTCCCTCAGGGGAAGGTGATCAAAGAGCAGGCCAATCAGATTATGTCAGAGGCAGTCCCTCTTCCCATTACTATGGAACCCACTTGGACACTGAACTGCCATTGCCCACATTTTTTTGTAGACTGTTTTTATTTGGATTTTTTTTTTTTTTCATAAAATAAGAAGGGGAGGAGTGTGCGTGTGTGTGTGTGTGTGTTAGGGAAGAGGCTATCAGTAGTTTGGGAGGAAGCCCGGTGGGTGGAATGGGAGAAGCTGTAAGAAGGAGAATAGAAGGAAATTAAATAATTATATTTTATAAAATATGTTAATGTTTTTAAAAAATGGAAGTCAATTTTTCAGTTTTATAGTAAGCATTTTTTAAAGATGGAGATAGCTTTAAATGAAATTTACTTTAGAGAATGTATTTTACTCTTTAAAAATCATTTCATTGTATTACGAAGGACAAATTGTTCATGTTATGTATTTTAGGTTATTGTTCACTTAATCTTTGGAACATAGTGTATGCATTCAGTTATAGCATTTCGTGTTTTGGGTTGGCAGGTTGGCAGGTTGGCTGCATTTCTCTCTAGTACTCAGGAGTGGCTGGTAGCTACCCCACTACCCACCAACATCTCATTTCTAAAGTTTCCTTTGATCAGCCCTAAGGAAAGCTTTCTAAGCAGGCAATGCGGAGTGGTACCTACTCCTGACAAGAGGACTGGGAATGAAGTCTACTTCTGGATCATGTGTTGCAGGGAGCTTCCAGACTAGGCCAACATGGTGGGGACATGACTGTCCCAAATTCTTTATGTATCTCTCTTCCGTTCTGTACAAGCTTTCTGTTTCTTTGAGAAAATATTTGAAGAAGAAACTTAAAAGAAAAAAAAATTATTTCTACCTCGTGGCTTTGGATGTTTCCCCTCTGTTTTTTCTGGCTCAGCTGTTTCTCACCTTTATGGTGAAACAGAGTATAATGGTTGGGAGCATGTGCAAGAAGATGCTGCCTGTTTCAGGCATGAAGCAGACAGACAGACAGACACACACACACACACACACACACACACAGAGAGAGAGAGAGAGAGAGAGAGAGAGAGAGAGAGAGAGAGGAGACTAAGGAAAATATCTGTAACAAGGGCAAGCCCCCACTGACTACCCTCCCCTTAGATGTACAGACCCCCAGCTGCTCATTAAGTTGTGAATCTACTCAGGGAGTCAGGGCCTCACAGTCAGTCACACCCTGGATGACTCCACTGTGCAGTCTTGTAATTGTGGTTGTTTTCTAATCCCACCCACAACAAATCCTTTCTCTCTCCCTGCTCCCATTTAGCCTGCCATGGCATTGGTGATGTTTCTCCTCCAGCCACTGAGAACTGATTTGTAGCCAATCAGACTATGGCCAGAAAAGCATCCCTGGGTTTTACCGAATAAAGCTAGTTTTGTACTTACATGAAAAGAGATCATCTTAGCAAACCGTGGTGTTCTCTTTGCACTGGAAAGTGACCACAGATCAGAGATAGCCAGGAAATCACAAATCAGATTTTGAGTAGTGATACACAGCTGAGTTGCATGTTGGTAGGTTTGCATGTCTCACTAGCTTTGTGAAGCCACACCAATTATTCAACTACTCCCTCCCCACCCTTATACAGTGCCTACTATAGGAAAGTAGATGCATTTGTATCAGTTTTGCTTGTCCTCGAGTTAAACTTTTGCTAGAATTGAACTATAGGATATTTTTCTTTGTCCTCAGTCATGGAACCTAAAACAATTCTTGACACACGGCAGACACTAATTTACCACATACTAAGTTAATTTATGAATGAATGGATTAGATAAAGACTTAGCTACAATAATATAGCCACTTGAGGTGGATCTTTTTATAAGGTTCCCTTAAGTGTTTGACTCCCTTTATTAAGTCCTTGTATCACTATGGAACAGAAGAACTCAAAAGCCCTTTACCCTCATGAATCCATTCAGGACTTGCAAGGAAGAACATTCTCTGCTGCTGTCTCCCGATGCTCATGAAGCATCTCCTCTCTGTAGTCACACCTTGGGCTCTTCTGAGTTCTTTTAGGACACTTTGTCTCTGAAAATTTCCCTCAAAGTTGTCTCTCATAACTAGGGCACTAAGTTTATTCAAATTTGCATACTTCATTGATACGCTAAATACTTAAGGGGTTGGGAATAAGTTAGCAGACTGTCCAATTTTCTTTCCAATCAGGTGTTTATGTAGATCAAGCAAACCGCTTGCCCTCCATCTGCTGCTGGAGCTCCTAATGTTCTGCTAGTTAAGCACTCTGGCCTTTAATGTACCAACTGTTGCCTAATTAAGACACTGTCTCTACAAAACGAGTGCATGTTTTCTTTTGATTGAGTATATGATATGAAAGCAAATCTTCATGGATTCACTAAGTAGCCCCACAAGTGACCTCTGAAGGCCAGATTAACACAAATGGTAGACAACAGTAATATTTACCTATAATTATGTATTTACGTATATATTTATATGCACATGATTTGAGAGCATAAATAAATTCTTATTATTGGGGAAGAGGTAGAACTTTTTAAGACTACAGGCAGTTTTCACAGTTGCCAAATTAAAAAAAAGGTAACAAGATACGTAGTTTACACTATGTATAAATACCATTTGTTAAATATTTTATATATTTTTAAAAACTCATGTATGAAAACCAACTATTTTATTAAAATTATAGTATTTATATCAATTTCTGGATTACCAGTTCCAGTTTTTGTTTTAACTTTACATTTCTTAGATCAATCCTGACTATTTCACTTGTCAGTTTTGTTTCCTTCAAGCATGATTGTATTGAAAGTCTTTTACAGCATCTTCTATATATATGTGTATATCATGACATGCATGAATTAATAAACTGTGAAATATATCACTTTTGGGATTTCAGCTTAGCCAAATTCACTTATTGTTATTCAGGGTCCACCAGAAGAACTTCAGTCATTCTTTTCCATGGCATGTTTCATCTCATCTGTCTGCTTGATAATTTCACAAAATTTGAAAAGCTTATGGTAATATTGAGGTACCAATAGATGCAAGTGAGGCTTGGCAGAGCTAAGAAAGACACATGACCACAGTGTGGCTGTTAGGTGTGGAGAGGAAACGTTATTTTAAGATTATAATATTTGAGCCATGAATTTCTAAGCAACCTTTTAGAAGAGTTAAGATTTTGTTTTGACCTTCTAGATGATGAAAACAAAAGCAGAAATAAGAAATTATATAATTCACAGTTTTCATCCAGAAATATCATGTCATTTCTTTGAGAGAAATAAAAGATTTTCTAATCTTAAGAAAATATTCTGAATCATATCTTCAGGTCCAAGTGAGGTTAATGATGTCCTCAGTAACAGTCATGTAGGCTACTAAAGAATGGAGGCTTCAGGAAAAATATATTGAGAAAATCATTAATGTAGTATTTCAGCATCATTCTTGTGTGATAGTATTTGGTTCAGCTCAGATCACGCAAGTAGCCTGTGGTGTGCACAACTTCCTGGCTGGCTAGAAGAAATAGGTACAGACATCATTAGAAATTTCACCCAAACAACCATGTGTATTTTTTTTTTTTTTGCTTTGTTGATAGTTAAATCTAATTTCCTTTCTTCTGTTTATTCTAATTAGTGTGTGGACAGGTCCTTGGATTATTTTCAGTTTAGCCACAGCTATGAATCAAAGAGGTCAGTCAATGGAAATAATTCAATTAGATGCCAAAATAAACATGATGTAAGCACCCAGCCATCTGCTGCTTTGGGTTTATTGAGATATTAAGCCTGTGGAAAAACTGCTGTTTGGAACAAATCTTTGTAAATATTGCTTTTCTTACTGAGTTTTTGATTGATGTTCTGAAAGAAGAGGCTAAAAGCCATCTTCCTAAGTGACCAAAACAACATCCTGGATAACTAAAACAGGGAACTCACATATATAAAAATCCACATAGTATGTAGTAAGATCATAGAACTGGTGATGTTTTGCCAGATTTTATGGTCCACATAATGCTTGGTTTTAGATTAACATCACCAAACAGCTACATAAAACTCTCTGTTACACACCCAGTGAAGCGCTGATTTAGAGTCAGTAGCTCTCGTGAATACTCCAGGATGAACTGGTCGCTGTTTGAGACAGGAGTTCATGGAGTCCCTGCCTGCCTTCAAACTCATTACACACCCACCTACTGCTTTTACCTCTCAAGGATGAAGCCACAGCCTGGCTTGACTCAGCGCAAGGAACCAAACTCAGGGCTCTTCTGTAAGCTCATCACCTCAAGAACCTTACCAACTGAGTTACTTCCTTACCCCCCAGATTGAACTGAAGTGTCAAAATTATATATATTTTTTCTTTTGATTTTTTCTATTTATTATTTCAAAGTTATTCACTTTGTATTCCAGCTATAGCCCCCTCCTTGTCCCCTCCCAATTCCACCCTTCCTCCCCCTTCTCCTCCCATGCCCCTCCCCAAGTCATTGATAGGGAGGTCCTGCTCCCCTTTCACCTGACCCTAGCCTATCAGGTCTCATCAGGACTGTCTGCATTGTCTTCCTCTGTGTCCTGGTAAGGCTATCCCCCCACCCCCCACAGGGGGAGGTGATAAAAAAGCCAGCCACTGATCAAAACCAAGTTAATTTGATACATATCTTCTAAATATCACAATTCTGAATTTTGGAGTAGGTGGTTTTAAGACAATCTTTCTGACAATGGCTGGTGAATAGGAGTGACTGTTTACTGAGCTCATTCATAAGTCACTCATTTATCTAATGAGCACTTACTGTGCAATACCACGGGATACAGCTGTGAGAAAATATTCCCGAGTTCCTGTCTTCATACCACATATATTCTAGTGTAAGTGTACGGAAAAGATCTAAAGAAAATGATAGGCCATGGGAGAAAGAGATGAAGCAAAATAAAATAGACATTGATCTCTCTCTCTGTCTCTGTGTGTGTCTGTACTAATGCATATGTGAATGGATGTATATTTTGAAAACATAGATTCAAATGCATATTTGAACACAGAAGGATTTGTGACTAGCAAGGCTCATATACTGAATGATTGACATAAAAATGGGTATTCCTAGACTTTAAATTTCCCACAAAAGGTGAGATGCAGCACTATGCATGCCCATAATCAAAGCCTCATGCTCAGTCAGGAGGCAGCGGCAGCCGAGAGTGATCATGAGTGAGAGCTGTATTCTTGCTTTGCAGAAAGGAATGAGTGCTTCGACTGGTTAACAGCTTTGATAACCTAGTAGATGAGACACACATGGAACTGTCCCTGGTTGTCTAGCACCTGACTTAGCACGGTAAAAGTTAATATAGGCTGTGGAATGGATTGTGTGCATATTAAAGAGCTGTACATAAGCCAGAAGTTTATTGTCTAGGCAATTTGGGAAGGATGTTCCTTTAGGAACACAAAGACTCCAGGTATCAATAACACAGAAAATGGCTGAGGATGTAGCTCAGTGGTACAGCACTTGTCTAGAAAATTGGTTTGATCATCAACACTGCCAGAAAAAGGCAGAAAAAAATACAGTAATAATAATGCTCTAGGGGGTGGGTGGAGGAAATTGTATGTACAGAATGATATTTAGCTGAATGTCTAAAAAGGGAAGCCAGTATTATTGGGGTATTATCAGTGTAGGAACAGGCTGAGAAAAGCAAGGTGGCGGGGGGAGGGTGCATCACACAGGTGCTAGGCTCTGCAGGGCTCTTGGCATTGGCTAGGGTGGGATGGGAGCCACCAATGTATTTGAGCAGCTGAATGACAGGGTCTGGCTTATTCTTTTATAGAATCATTCTGGCTGTGCTGAGTACTAGCCATAAGTACAGAAGAGTGGCAGCAGGCACTTAGCTAAGAGCCTCTTGTTGCAACATGTCAGCCATGAGATACAGTAGCCGGGACCCAAGTGGTGCCAGGGAAGATTGTGAAACCCGGCTGGATTGTGTATCTGTTTTAAAAAGCAGAACTTACAACATGTTTTGAAGGTTAGATGTGGGTGTATGTGAACTAGGGGGGAAACAGTGCTATCAGCCTGTGCATATCTTTTTACAAATAAGGAACAAGTACTCCCTCCTTCTCCACACTGTCTGGGAGATCAGCTGGGAGACACACCAGTTGGATTTCAACTTCCCACTTGAGCTTCTTAGCCAAGTGTACTTGGCAGTGTACAAAGAAACAGCCATGTGTGGCCTGTCTGTCACCTGACAGGGCTTTTTCAGTTTCTTTTCTGCCACCCTACAGAGGGCTTTTACATTTTCTTTTCAGTTGTTTTTCTTATTAAGGAATAATATGGTGGACTGATCAATAACTAAAGGTTACCAGCTTCAAAAATTTATCATCATTTTTTCCTTCAGACATCTGTTTATTAAATTTTCTTCTTAATTTAAGGAGTGGGAGTTTTATTTTCCAGAGATCTAGGAGACTAAAATCTGGGCTTAAGTGCTAGTGTGAAATATGCATTATTCTTTCTGTCCAGGATCAACCTCCAGTAAATAATTTTCAAAAACTTGAAATTAAATCCATCTGTGTTCAATAAGTCATCTTTGCCCAGGCTGTTGTTTTCTACATGTTATTTCTACCCTTGCTAATGCTATCTTTACCCTGTCTCCATTTCCATGGCACTCTAGTCAATAGCCAGAATCATTTACCTACGTGGAGAGAAATGAAGTTCTGTGAATATTATCAAAGAAAGAAAACCAGAACTATGGATGGGATTCATGATTATGGTTTTTCCAACAAAAGAGTGAAATATAAATATCAGGAAGGGGTAGATGAAACATTAATTCAATTTCTGGACATACCTAGCACAACTAACTTTATTAGCTTTACTGAATGCGGCTTTAGCAGAGAGAATGTCACTTTTTAATAAGATATTTTCTATAGGAAAGTAGTAATGACTTTACATCCATGTTTTCCATTCTTTTACTTGTGTATCTATAAAAAGAATTTGAAAGCCACATCTTTCTACTCATTTTAAAGTTAATATGTACAATTTTCCTTTATAAGATTCAGTTCTATGCTTCAAAAGACGTAAGTGCTGACTGTAAAACTTTGATAGTCTCTTTAATATAAACTAATAAAAATTTAAATATATTGTTCATATTTTCATGTGTATTTATTATATAAATGTATATAAATCTTACAATTAGTATTTCAGGAGGTATATCTTACTTTTAAAGTCAATCTTACTTTTAAAGTCAATAGTAATTTTTAATTACTATTCCCTCATAACATTAATCCTTGTATAATAATTTAATGCCTGAACAATCTTTGACTGATCAATTTATAAGAGTTCTTGGCCTTAACATTGTATATAAATTGAAATAAAACACTAACAAAAATTTTTGTAATAATATTCCCAATATGTTTAATTATTTCTTTATATTGAGATAGTTTGTATTATAATTATCAGAAGTACCCAACAGTTCAAAATATCACCAGGGCATTCTATATTGTCATAAGCAGGTCTTAACTACAGAAGAAAAAAATTACAATTTTGTTTTATTTTATTTCTGAAGGGGGTGGATGATATGCAAATTAGAGGTCCAATCAGGGACATTCTATCACGCTTAAATGGATTACTCTTTTCATGGCAATGCATCAGAAAAACAAAATACTAAGAATCTGGTGGGTAAATTTCTTCTAGGGAGAGCAGGTATGAGGCAGTAAACATGAAGCTTTAGGATCTGGGAAGCAGATTTCTGTGTTTCCTTAATAATGACAATAACAATAAAAACAAAAACAGACAAAAAATAAAAGGGTTCATAGACACCCACAGTACCCTTAATGGCATTGGGGTAAATTTGAGAGCAAAAGCATTTATTCTAGAAATGTTTTTCCAGTACACCTAATAGGATGCGTCACTGACTTAGCTACTGTGGTCATTATCCCCCAGGGAAGAAGTCCCACTCTGGAGACTCACAGCTGCACAGAAGTGCCTTGCTCTGTACTTCTGCCCCACATACATTGTCCCTTCTCCTCCCCATTCTAGGGACCCAGGCCCCTTTGTCACTTCTGCTGTAAGACCCAGATTAGTTATTTTCTCTAAAAAGCCATTACTAACCCCAGGCTGAGTACCTACTTTATGCTTGTGTTTCTCTTTGGCCCAGCCTGCTTCTCCTACTCAGTTGAGAAAACTAGAACTTTAACAGAGTTCCCAGTAACCGGCAGAAGGAGGGATGTCAAAGAACAGAAAAGACACAAGGATGGAAGGGCTTCCTAGGATCGTTTTTGCAAATGCAACCCAACCACCCTGGGTGTGCACACCCTGTAGAACAGCAGAAATCTCTTAAAGCAAAGCCAGGCCACGTCTAACACTTAGTTCATCTAATAAAAACTACATCACTGGAAACACAACAACAAAAAGAATACTCACAACTCAATTTGAAGAAGAGAGATATAGAGATATGATTACTTGTCCATGCACATTATAAGTGGGAAATCATTTATTCTTCTTAGCTCTCCTTAATTAAGGCTCCTGATATAATTGAGGTCTTGAAAATCTCTCAAAGTTCCATGTACTGAAGTCTTGGTGTCTTGGCTGTAAAAAGTAATGAAACCTTTAAGAGGTTTGGTTTAGGGGAAGGAAATTGGATCATCCGGGCATGTCATAGGAGTGCCTTCTATTCTTTGTTTTATTATTGGCTTCCATAACATGAACAGGCTTTCCTGATCACACACTTTCCCCATGTTATGTTTTGCTGACACAGAGAAAAGAATCAGAGCCAGACACCCATCGTCTGTAACTTCTGAAACTGTAAGCCAAAGTAAATCTTTGTTCTTATAAGTTGATTGCCTCAGGTATTTTGTCACAGGTATGGAAAGCTAATACACGGAATACGATACTGTCTGTAAACCTTTGTAATTACATTTTTAGGGAAGTATTGTTGTAAATAGAGGGCAGCAAGCTCTGTCCCTACAAACGAATAGACAACACACTCATCTTTTGCTGGGTGGTGTTAGAGTAAAACCATCAAATTTTCATAGTTTTGACTTTTTGATCACCATAATACTTTCTGGTTATAATTTGACCATCAACATAAAGTTCTCTCCAAGTAAATAAATATACTAATAGAGCATTGTTTAGAACGGTCCCTGTGGTGTCCACGATAAATTCACTGGTGCTCATGACACCCTTGTGTCATGAAGTTGTAGCTGAAGTTACTATTTCACAGTTTAGTTTCTTTGAGGAGGAAGTGAAATGCTGAGCTGGAGAGATGTCTTGGCGGTTAAGAACAATTATTGATGTCCCATAGGAACTGGTTTCATTACTTGTGCTCACATGATGACTCACAGCTGTCTGTTACTCCAGTTCAGAGGAGATTCTGGCCTCTACAGCACCCAGAACACATATGGTACGCAGATATATGTACAGGCAAAATACCCTTACACACTAAAGAAGGAGTAAAAGAAGGTGAAGAGGACGAGGAGGGGATGGAGGGGAAGCACTGCAGATGTAAAAGAGATAGCTAGTCAGCAGAACTGAAACTGACTGAATTAAAATGTGGCCATTTGCAAACATGTACATACAAATTCCCAGGTACACACAGAAAAGATGAAGAAAGAGAAGAAAGCTCCTGTTTTTTTTTTTTATTAGGTTCCAGTACATTAAGTTCAAATTAATTTTAAATCCTATAAAATAGTTCAATTTATTCAAGGATCTTTCACTTCAACAGTGTGTGATCCAAACACAAGTTAGAAAGGAGATTAATAAGTGTTTTATATGCCAGCAAATATTTTAAGAAAGTCACAAATCAAAGTTGACAACATCTTGGCAATAGGTCAGGGAATGGCCAGATGGCTAGGGTGAAATAGACTATGACCAGCAAATCTACATTTTGTGACTCACTTTCTTATAATTAGTTTATTATTCATTCTTACATTCATGGACAGTTATTAATTGATTAACAAATATTTCTGGGGCCAAACAATATTCAAAATTCTTGGTATTTCAAGAAAAATAAACTACAATTCCTGTTTTAGAAAGGCTTACTTTCACAGAGATACTTTCATGCACATAAACCATGATAAGAATGATGTCAATGATGACAGACTCTTCAGTATGTTTCCCATGAGAAAGGCCTGTTTCTATGCGGCTGATGTTCAAATCTCCAAGTACTATCTAGTGAATGTTTAAAGTGTTTCTAGGAGATTAATTAGGTGGTACAAGGTAGTACTAATTATAGTGGTAGTTCTAATACCACCTATTTCAGGAAGCATTGAACGAAAAGCATAAAATCAGTGTTACCTCTGTTCACTATCCACATAACTCCAGTCGCTGCATACTGTCGCATTGACCTTCAAACCGTGGGAGTTCCAGTGTTTTTGAAAACAGAAAAGCAGAGATAAAGACATGAAAGGATGGTTAGTGAATTGTACATACATGTGTGCTGGTCAATAAATTTATTGATTTAATGTCAACTTCTCTCACGTTTGAAGGTTAATTCTTTATTCTCCAGGGAGTAGTAGAGTTCCTGATATTTTAACATTAAGTATAGAAACAGCAACATTATTTGATATGGTAAAATTATCCTAGGGTATCTTGATAAAGTTGGTTCCAATGTCTTGTGCAGACACTGAAACCAATGGATGCTTCCTTTTCATGCTTACAATTCCATAGTGATTACATGTTTCATGTTTTTTTTTAAGTCATCCCTACATTACTTATAGTAACTAATCACAACCAATACAAATAATTTTCATATTGTACTGTTTAGAGAATAGTGACAAGGAGAGGAAAATGTGCAGAGGGTGATGGTCTGTGTGAACGTGGCCACCCTAGCCATAGTCTGTTATTGCTTAAATACTAAGCTGTCACGGATGCACTGAGCCACAATAGGTACGAACTGTATGGTTTTTTAATGGATTACTTCATTCAATCTGCGTAACAACCAGATGGAGTACTATTTTTATGCTCACTACACAGAAAAGGAAAATGTGTCTCCCAGAGATGTCTGTCATCCAGCATAGATGTGATAACTCTCTTTGCATCTTTAGTCACCTAAAACTTGAGAGTCATCATTTCTCAACTGAGACTCACAGGCAAACTTTGGGAAGAGCTCAGGGAGTCTTCTGGAGGGCGTTTCTCACCATTCTAGAAAACATACAGTCTGTCTCAATCTCAGTTCATTAAAAAGCATTCATCAAGCATTCAGCATTTCAGCATGGTTTGGACCATGATCAGGACTTAATAAATTGGTGTACTTATAATTATGAAAAGATAGATCTATGATATTAAGGGTTTGTTTCATGTAAGTTCTCTGGCTTTGAGAGTTCTCCTGGCTGCATTACGAAATATTTCTCTGAAGCTGTTTCTTTCTTCTTTCTTTTAAGTCTATCTTCTTTGTGTCTAGTGTTAGTTTATTACTTGTGTCATTTCTGTTCGACTTAGTTTTTTTTTTTTTTTTTTTTTACCTCAAACTGATTCCACATGTTTCTTCCAATCATGGGCTCTCAATCCTTGCATGCTCAGCCCTGTAGCATTTCACTTGTTTGGTATTTTACTGAGACTTCAGGATGTGTGTACAGAGCCTAGACAGCTGAGATTCTTCATACTTTGTCTGGGTTTGCCTTCTGTCCCACCAGACAGCTCATTTCCATGACACATGATGGCAGAAATTCACAACATATCTTATTTTGCCTATTGTCTATAACTGCAGATTTTTAGCATGTTCATCACAACATCAGATTACACAGAGGAGAAGTAGCTAGTGGTATGCACCTATCATCCAGGCAAGCTGAGGCAAGAGAATGAGTTTGAAGTCAGCTTGTGCTACATAGGATACCCTAAGCTAGTTGGGGGTATACACAGACATTTTCTCACAATTTCATGTGTAGATATAAGACAAGAAAAATTTCTAACAGTTGTTTAATGTTTCAAGCATTTAGAAGGGGGAATGCTGGGTAATAAGGTATTACCAAAAGAATCATTTGAAGGATTCTTTATAGTAGACTCATATGTACAATGACTATTAATTGATTTTGTCACTTTAGTTTAAGTTAGTTTTGGTTTGACACAAAGTTTCACTCTGTAATCTAGGCTAGTTTGGAATTTACTATGTATATATAGTCCAGGCTTCCCATGAACACATGACCACCTTCCTGCCTAAGTCTCCCAGATGTTGAGATGACAGGCATGGGTTATTATCACCAGTTTTATCTTTTATGCTACAATACTGGTCTTGAAAATGTTTCAGCTCCTCTTGGAAGTCATGGGATACACTCAGTAATGATGTTCTTCATTTGGCCTCCTGTTCTCTATTATGAAAAAAAGCACAGAGCTTTGACTGAGGTTGTGCTATGTGAGAAGAAACATGTTCCTAGAACCTAGCCACTGAAGCAAAAACAAATAAAAACCCAACAACAAAAACAACAGGGTTTCATATACTGCTGCAACATAGTTAAAACTCTGTTGCGCTGTTGGGTTCCAATGTGCTTGAAGAAAAGACAGGCCTAATCAAAAAATGGAGTTTTTCTAGGATTTTAAAATCCATTATTGTCTTCAACATAAAAGCTGCCACACAGAGCTGGGATGTGGCTTATTTGTAGAACACTTGCCTGCAACGTGCAAGGACCTGGGTTTGATCCCAGCTCTGTCAAAACTCGTTTAAAAAGTCACCCTCAACTCACATTAAAGTTTGACATTTTTGTGCTACAAATTTCTTTTGAAATTTGGACACACATCTCTCCTAATGGTATTGCAAATACCATTAATCTTTAAAATATAAAACTCAGCGCTAGTGATGAAAAGAGGACACGGTTTTTCTTTGTTACATGTACATATTCAGCCTGGATTTCAATAGCTGTCTTTTAAAATTCTACTGTTCGTATTTTCTCACAGGAGTAAGAAAGGGTTCAGATAAAATGTTCTGTTAGAGACTTCTAATTCTCCAAAGCTCTTCTCCTGTGCCATCAGCCCAGGAAACTCTTTTAATGGGTATTTAAAACCTTCTCATCTGAACAGATTACAATAGAACAAATTAAATGCTTACATCCTGCTTGGGCTTCTACTGAATCGCTCATAAAATGCAGCCCATGGAGAGCAGAGGAAAAGCAGAGCTTTTCTTTGACGTCTCCCCCCACCCCCTCTGCCATGAGGGAGGAGCAGCCTTGCTAGGCCACAGAGGAGGACATTGCAGCCAGTCCTGAAGAGACCTGATAAGCTAGAGTCAGATGGAAGGGGAGGAGACCTCCCCTATCAGTGGACTTAGAGAGGGGCAGGGAGGAGATGAGGGAGGGAATGTGGGGTTGGGAGGGAATGAGGGAGCAGGCTACAGCTGGGATCCAAAGTAAATAACCTGTAATTAATATAAAAAATAAAAATTTAATTAATTAAAAAAAAAACAGAGCCTTGATCCCTGCTCTGCTCCTGGCTCCCATGGTGTCGCAGTGTGTATGGCCCCTCGCCCATGCCCTCCTGGTGATGGATGAAGAGCACACTGTACTTCTAGCTGGGCATGCATGGACTCATGAAGAATTGCCCCTCTGCCACACATCTATCCAATACAGCGATGAGGTCAGCTCCTTTAGATGGAGAAATTGAAGCCTTGTCCTCTCACTCAGTCATTGGCTAACTTGTTACCTACTCCTAAGATAGATGCTATGTATTATTATTATTGTCGATGTTATTGTTATTATTATTGTTGTTGTTGTTGAAGGGTGAAGCAGCTCAGTTGCTGAGCCTAGACAGACTGCATGAGGCAATGCTGTTTGTATGTTATCCTTCGTTTTACAAGATAGGAGATCAGGCTATGAGAGATTAAGGGCTCTGTGTTGTAAGACACACAGCTGGCTTGTGGCAGATCCAGGAAGTCCCACTCTGCTATCTTAGAAAGAACTCGAATAGCCTCTGTTGCAATAGTGGAAAAACAGTGGAGCATGTGGATCTTGTTCTCAGTCTGTGGTGAGAAACTCATGAGCAGGTATAGTTCAAGGTCACTGCATTTTCAGAAGGGCTCCATAAGGAAGGCCACCAAAATGAGGAATGAGTATAAGAGATATTGAGAAGACTAATGTTTTTCCTGCCATGAAATCAAATACAAACTAATATATATAATATGTTATATATGGTATAATATTATTTAATTTAAAAACATTTTGAGTTACCAGATATTTTTAAACAAAGGAGATAGAGGCTTGTCCTGGCATGGATTGGGGACCAAAATCATGTAAAAGGACCAAAAAAAAAAAAAAAAACAAAAAACAAAAAAAACAAAACAAAACAACAACAACAACAACAAAAACGTGTCAGAGAATTCATAAATGTAGGTCTTGCTTTCCTGCACTCTTAATGTTTCAGCCAGGTTTCAGAAGAGTAGTGTACTTATGGAATAAGTGGATCATTAGAACATTTTCCTAAAAAACATCCTGAAAGGACATATATAAAGTGGGTATTACTTTTAGTGGCAAAAACCAGGCTAAAGGGCACTTGTAAATAGTCGGAAAGCAAATTCATGTACACAGGATGTGATGGTGTTTGTGGACACAGAGGCACCATTGTGTCACGTTGAATGTGCATTACAGTATCTGAACATTGTGTGAGCTGCTTCTCCTGGGAGACAGTCTGGTCAGCGACCAAACACTTTCAATGCACTGAGATAGCAAATGACAAGGGCCACGTTACTAATGTAAACTTAAAAGAGTAACAGAGTAACGTGGCCCATTATTAACATAGTTTTAATTGCACCATGCAGTGTGAGTACAAATTAAAGAGAAACAAAAATAATATAATGGTATAAATGAACCCCAATTACTCGTAACAGTGTCCTTTGAAAATTCCCTTTCACTCAATGTAATGTATAAGAGTTTATCCAAAGTCGTGGAAATAAAAGTCCAGACACTTTGGCTCTAATTGGCATTGCTTTTACATTTGTAGTGTTCTGTTCATTTTCATTTGCACAAAACCCTTATTAAGAAAGGACATTATCTTGCATGTAGGTACTTGCTGAAAGAATGCAGCTTGCTGACAGAGAATATTCTAAACTGCCAATCTCACTATGAGCCTGTTATAAAAACATCTGTAGCTTGGCAGAATTGGAACTGGCTAATAACAGTGACTAGAATTAATAGTTAATTGTTTTAAGGAAAGCAATTAACAAATTGAGCTGATGTTTAATCTACTCAATTGATAAACAAGAAACAAACGAATTCAGAGAAAAGAAGTAGTGTGCATTGTCTCCACGAGTCATCTTTCTTTAAGGATGGTTTAATTCACATGTTTGACTCATATTTGAGTCTGATAACAGTTTTGTTGTGTCTTAAGACTTAGTTGTTTTTGTCTTTCTCTCCTTCCTGTTACTAAACTGTTAAGAACTCCATTCTAATGAGGATATTGCCTAAGGAGCCATGTTTAGTCTTCAGAATGCTAGATAAAAACATGCTAGCTACATCCTAATTCTAGCATAGTTGTGTATGAAGTCAGAGGTGTCTTACAGCATGTAATTCCAGACTCTCTTTTGGGATTAATTTATGGCCTCCTTAAACATAGCTACACTCAAATCCATTTTATTACATCTCCATGTAACAATCAGTACTCAAGCGCATACTGGTGTCTGCATGCCATTTTTATTGCTGAGGATTGACTCCAACCCCGCATCCTTATTCGTGACTTCTCACTTTCAAACAAGACAATATCTTTGGTTGCCTCTACCCTCTGCTCTTTGCCCACACTGAGGTCTAACTTCTGTGGTTATCCATGGCTGGCTAGCATCTTGGTTTCCTCACAAATGGTACTCTATGCTTATTAAGGACTCTTGCCAAGTCTCTGCAGGCATTGTGCTGTGTTCTGACCTTTAAAATCTCTTCTACAACACAAGTTTATATGCTTAATGGTTCAAAGGAATGAGCTTTCTTATATTAATTTTTATTCTTAATGTAGTGAATTATTTGACTTACTTTCTTATACATGGGTTCTACATTTTGATATTCACTAGAAAATATCATTTCAGATGTTATATTTTTTAAAACTCATGATTTTTAAGTGTTAATTTGAGAAAATATGAACATAAGATACTAATGAAGCATTTAACAAAGTAAAAACTATATATAATTATATAGTTATTTCAGAGGATCACTTTCATCTCTGTTGGCCACCTTCCTCATCACTAAAAATAGAGTCCCCCTCTTCTTCTGGTAGTAAAGGTGCAGACTTACATACCTGAAAAGCATTCCCCCAAAATGTGTTCCTTCCTTTCACAGAGTGTATAGCCTAGCCGACTATGCATCATTATGTCACAGAACAAAGCATGCCACTTGGACTTTACTAGAGTCTCCATTCCACGTGTAGGTTTCTTCTTTCTCGAGCTAGTGCTCCATCACACAGAGGGCCAGTGGAAGGACCACGGACTGCTGATGTGGGCTGCAGCCAGTATAAAGCTGCAGCCAGCCAAGGAAGGAAAGGGGCTAAAATCTAGCCAGCATTCCACATGCCAAGCACAGTGCCCTAAGAGCAGTCCAGACAATGCATATAAAAGTCCCACACAGAGGACATCTGATTCTAATTTACACAAAGACACTTTGCAGGCTAGCAGAGTCCCTGGGGCTAGACTAATGCCGCCTCGCTGTGGATTGAGGGACAGTTTGCCAGTGTGTTTAAAAACTTGTCATAACTTATCCTTTATGGGACTGTTCCAGTAGGGCAGAGTAATAAGTGTGTTGGGATAGAGGCAATTAGACACACTTCAGTGATAGCTTTATTTATTTGCTGTTTGTTCAGGCTCTGGCGCTGGGGATCTGAGGAAGAAACCTGTATTAGGGGTAAAATCCTTTTGTGAGCCATCATTCAATTAGATTTGAGCTTCCTGGACTCCACCTGTATAGAAGTAGTCTGAGAAGGCCCCTCTGTGACCATCACTGTTTGTGTTTTCTGCTAATAAAGTTTAGAATGGCTCCTGCTGCATGTGTTTGATATTTTAATTGTGTTGAATTGGACACATTCAAGAACAATGAATAAACAATTGGCACCTTGCTCAGAGATATGTGAGAATGTACGGGACCTTGCTTGTGGATTTTTGTAACAAAAATACAACTCAGTGATTCAAAACATAAAACATGTTTTTAAAGCTCCTAAAGTTGATGTAAAATGCCAGAATTTCCCAGTTTGGACTGGCGTCAAGGCCACGAGAGCTCAGACACTGACTCATGGAACTATTTCCTTATTAACAGACATAGTACTTCACATATTTGAGGCTTGAAAAAAAAATGACTGACCTGACCCTCTCCAATGCAAGCTCTTTTCTACTTTTTTTTTTTTTTTTTTTTTGAGAAATGCATGATTTCAAAGGAAATCTAGTCTGTCTGTAATGTTTATTCTCAACTTATCCCCAATGCTTTTTGGCCAAGGCTGGCTTATGTCTAAGAAATCCCTTGAGTCATTTTATACGTTGTTCAGTCTTTTATTTTCTAAGAGCAGGAAGTTACAGATTGTCAGTGGTAAGCAGAAAGTGTGCTGCTGAGCTCTAACTTTACACAATTTCATATGTTTCTGAAGAGATTCCTCACAGTTACAGTCTACCCCCAAATATCATATAAGACTGGGAATTACTCTTAGATTAGCACTATTAAAAAAGGCTCACCCAGAACAATGAATTTATTTTACTTTGTTATTTTATTTTAGGAGTGGTTTTGTCTGCCTGTATGTTTATACATCACGTACATGCAGTTCCCATGCAGGCCAGAAGAGGGTATCAGATATCCTGGGACTGGAATTACAGCTGGTTTTGAGCCAACATGTGGGTACAGGGAATTGAATGTGGGTCTTCTAGAAGAGCAATCAGAGCTCTTGACTTCTGTGTCTTCTCTCTCTCTTTCCTTCTCTCTCTCATCATGACCCTAACCTGAACTTGCTCAGGAGTGTACTACTTACCCGAGCCTGCTCAGAGATATGTGTTCAGTGATTAGCTTTCCTGGATGGACATGAAAAGGCTCCCTGGAGGAAATTCCCATGCTTCCTGAGTGATAGCAGAATACTGTTTTGGAAAGAACCAAAGCTCTCTCATCTAATATATGTGGCTCAGAACACTGTGTCTACCCTTTTTGTGTCATTTTCTTCAGTGCTTCATTTGTCTCTGCAGTAAGTGATCTGTGAACCCATTGCACTTGGTTAGTTACAGGGAGTCAGGGTAAGGTATCTGTCAGGAGCCTTGACTCCAGCGGCCTGCTTTGATATTTAAATCTCGGTGGAGATATGGCTTTTAGCAGGCCTTTACTAATAGCAGAGAAGAACTTGCAAGTCCATCTCCTTTTGTTTGTGACAGCAGGTGGGATAGCTTGTGAGGGTCACACCTCTTCCTCAAGCTCCTTGTGCAAATTAACCTATTGTTCTGAGATGTTTTACTGGCTAAAAGTAACTCCTGACAATAAAAGAGGTCAGAGGGCTGGAGGCAGAGGAGGAGGCAGAGACTTGAGACTTGCTGCTTGTGCTGCTTGCTGTGGCAGCCTGCCTTTTGTTGTGGCTGTCGAGTCTGGACCTTTAAAAAGTTTCCTGTGTGCTGTGTGTTTATTTTATTAATATCAATCCTCACTCCCGACTCGAGAACCATTCGACTCTGCTGGCTGGCTCCAGCAGGTATCTTTGGAAATTCCTGACAGCCTATAAATGAAATAAAACAACTTACAAAATTTCACTAAGGTGTGATCTTTGCTATCTCCCCTCTCTGTCTCTCTGTCTTTCTGTTTCTTTCTGTCTTGCTGTGCATGTTTTTTCTCTATATGTGTGTGTATCTCTGCATGTATATAAGATAAATATATAGTTGATTTCCTTATCAACTCTTCCTTTATATTATAGGGTTCACATATAGGCTATCTGTGATTTTGGCATACCTGATGGTTACAGATCACCAGATTCTTGGCAAGATACCATAATATTAGCCATTAATTCCTTTATCAATTTGCAGATGAAAGTATTACCAATGAAATTGGGAACAATCAGGCTAGGCAGCAGTGTGTCAGTGTTTAGAAAGTCCTTTAGCCTGTCCTCTCAGAGAAAATTTTTATAGTTTGTTACAAGAACTGTCTTTTGAAGGAAAATCTAAAATCCAGATGCTGTTGACCTCTGATAGGTATTGGAAATCTTCTGAAAATATGGCAAAATGATAGAAAATTTGTATCTACCTTTCTCCCTACTGAGTCGTAGACTTAGGAAAGGACATTCAATTGTTTGATTTGATCAGGGTTCTGTGTTTTTAAGGGATTAATTTTATTACTTTTATGTGTATGCTCTCCGTCTGCATGAGCTTATGTGAACTATAAGCATGCCGGGGCCTGCAGCAGCCAAAAGCAAGCATGCAAACCACCAGCACTTTTGAGCTGCAGGGTTCTTGTTGCAGAGGGCTGTGGCTGCTATGTGGATGCCGGGGATGACCTCAGGTGTTCTGGACAATCAGCGAGTGCCCTTAACAGCTGAGCCACCTGCCCAGCAACTGGTTTCTGTGCTAATTTTTTGAAATGATATTGGTGCCCCTGTGTTTACCTGTGATACGGCGAAGAGTCGGAGTCATGATTTTATCATTGCTTTACTCGCTAGATGACAAGAGAAATATTCTGGAGCCCACTTTATAGTCAGTTTGTAGAGACACAGTAATGGTTTTTCCTATGACAGTACTTTGTATTTCTCGCCTTTCCATGGTTTTTGAGAAGTTGACAGAAAATAGATTCAAAATCAGGGCAAAGTTAAAGGTCTGAAAACTGTGGCTGTAAAAAAATCTAAGTCTTTGTCCCTGTTGACAACAACACTCTTAACTCTGGTGGTGACACCAGCAAGCTGTATTTAACATCAAGGCACCAGAGAGAGTCAGCAGGCCCTACAGTAAAGGCTGCCAGACTTACTGCAACGCAGCTGGAACCATCAGGAGGTTGGAGCAAGGAAGCCTCTGCATACCAGTGAATTTATAGGCTGGTGGTACACTGCAGAAGCCACATGGTTGTGTGTTAAGAGGGCTTTGGATGGACATACTGAGAGGCATGACAGGTATGCTCAGAGTATGGAAGGTGGTGAGCAATCTCTCATTTCAGTGAAGTAGTGATAAAAGGCTTTTGATCTGTACTTTTTTGTTTCCTTATGATGTTGGTAAATGGCATTTACCTCCCTATCACTGAAAATAAAGTTTATGTGAGTATTTTTTTTTCCACTGAATTGTATGTCCAATGATATATTAATAAACAACTCAGCAGCTTGCTCAGGCCCCACTTCCCCTATACACACACTTTTGAATGAAGGACTGCAGTGGGAGTGCTTGGAGTCATGGATCAGTGAATCAGTCTTCCTGTTCAGTGTCTGCCCATTTCCACACAGGCTTTCCTCAGCCTCTGCAAGGTGAGAATATACTGAGTTGAGGAATATATATGTCCAACAGGGATGGCCTGCTGCTTCCCACCCATGATCTGAGAAAGTGTGCAGCCTTTGAAGGATTTCTGAGTGGCTGTTCTGCTGTAGTTTATTAGCTGAACAGTAGCTCGTTATCCCTGTCTGATGTAAACACAAGATGCCCTTGCTACCCACGTGGATGCACTTGGCAGCAGCTTCAGGACGTCAGTCAACTTGGTATCTTAACTTTTCAATCAGGACACATGAAAACAAACAAACAAAATGGGCATTTTGGGGAATGAAAAAACTGACACTAAATACAGTTTTGCCTGGTTAACATAACCCTCAGTACCAAACAACAGCTACTGGCACCACAGACCCATCAGTTTTGAAACTGTGACTCACAACCATCCTCAGGTGCAAAGTAAAGGCAAGCTTGAAAATAATGAGTTTTAGCCATGTTTCGCCAATGCTCCAGTTGACAATGCCCCTCTCCAAGCTTATTTTGGTATAAATTACCAATCTATCCTGAGCAAGTGGTAGATTTTTTTTTTATTGTCTGTGGCATTATGTGTCTAGAAAATCATCTCAAACAGTAAAGGGGAAGGGCTTGTCTGCCTGCCACACCCATTAACAAACAGAAGTCTCCATGACCGCTCTACAAGGCTCATCGACTGAAAAATGGAATAAGCTATTACTGAGGGGAAAATACTGATTGAATCACTTTCTCAAGATTCTAAGATGGGGAAAATAGACCAATATACAGTTATTTTCCATCTGGTCCCGTTAAGCAGTAAGGAGTCGAGAAAATGAGAAGTTCAAGGTCACTAGATCTACACTCATGGTTGCTAGTGAAGAGCTTTTAACTCTGGGTGAAGCTAGGGCAGGTTTATGCTGGACATTGCACACTAATTTATGACTTGAGCTTTGAGTCAGAGCTAGAAATGAGTGTTAGAATGGGATTAGGCTTTTTTTTACAAATATTAATTTTTATCATGCAAATAATCAATATTCATCACAAAATGTAGAGGAGAGTGGGTTGCAAGCAGAAGAATTAAGAGCACCCATACCGCATTCTATCCTGGGCCTCCAGGGAGACTTTCCCTGGAGAGGACTCAGAGCCAGGCTTGGGTAGAGCTTAGCTCAGGAGACCTTGCTGCATTAGCGAGGCAGCAGTATGGGTCCATAGGTCTTTTTCTTCTGCAGTGAGAGCAGATGTTGGTAAAGGTGTAGATGATGATGTCTGTTATCATTTTAGAAAGAACAACTCTGCATAAGTTGGTGGTATATACAATTAGAAGAATTCTGAGTTTGAGGCCAATCTCAGCCACATTTCAGGACAGTATCTCAAAAATAAACACAAAGGAACTAAAGGACCCATTTTCCAAAGGACATCAGTTTCTACCAGGTAACTCTCGTACAACTAGAATCACCTTGATTCATAAACAAATCTTGGGTTTTTATCTTGGAGAGGTATATAAGATAGTTTTCAGAATCTCCTTCTGTAAATGGGACAGTCACAATCTGTTTCAGCATGTGGATGTCTAAATAAACTGAAAAGAGACTAATTTTTAATTGAAATTCCTTTCACCTCCTCACAAGTGACTGACAACATTTTAACAGTAATTTAAAAACCAAAGCACATGTAGGTTGTTTTGAGAATCTGGCTATCACGAATAAAACTGCTTTGAACATAGTTTCACAAATGTCCTTGTTGAATGGTGGGACATCTTTTGGGTATATGCTCAAGAAAGGGATAGCTGCATCTTGAGGTAGCACTATTCCCAATTTTCTGAGAAAGCACCAGATTGATTTCCAAAGTGGTTATACAAGTTTGCACTCCCATCAGCGACGGAGGAAGGTTCCCCTTTCTCCACATCCTCTCTAGCATATGTTGTCACTTGAGTTTTTTATCTTAGCCATTCTGATGGGTGTAAGATGGAATCTCAGAGTCATTTGGATTTTCATTTCTGTGAGGACTAAGGATAATTGAGCATTTCTTTAAATGTTTCTCTGCCATTTGATATTCCTCTCTTGAGAATTCTATTTAGCTCTGTTCCCCATTTTAATTGATTATTTGGTTTGTTGGTGTTTAATTTCTTGAATTCTTTATATATTCTGGATATCAGCCTTCTGTCAGATACAGGGTTGGTGAAGATCTTTTCCCAGGCTCCAGGTTGTCATTTTGTTTTGTTGATAGTGTCCTTTGCTTTACAGAGCTTTTCAGTTTCATGAAGTCCCATTTGTTAATTATTGATCTATGAGCCTGAGCTCATAGGTGTTGTGTTCAGGAAGTTTTCTCCTGTGTCAATGAGTTCAAGGCTCTTCCCCACTTTTGCTTTTAACAGATTTAGCGTGTCTTTTTTATGTTGAGGTCTTTGATCCACTTGTACTTTAACAGAAGAATAGATACAGAAATTGTTGCACAATAGAATACTACTCAGCAATTAAAAACAAAGAAAACATTACATTTGCAGGCAAATGGATGGAGTTAGGAAAGATCATCCTGAGTGAGGTAACCCAGAAACAAAAAAACACGCATGGTATATATTTACTTATAAGTAGATATTGACCTTATAATTTAGGATAACCATACTAAAATCTACACACCTAAAGAAGCTAAACAACAAGGAGGTCCCTAATTAAGCAGCTTAGGAGCATCCTTAATTCTCATTCAGAATGGCAAACAGGAAAGACTCCAGAAGTGGTGGGAGAGAGGGAGGAGGTTGAAAGCTTACCATAGATATCCTCTGAAAGGCTCCACCCAACAGGGTTTGAAGGAGATGTAGAAACTCAGAGCCAAACGTTGGGCAGAGCACAGGTAGTCTTAGGGAAGAAGGGAGATATAGAAAGACCTGGAGCAGACAGGAACTCTATAAGATCAAAAAAGCCAAAAAATCTGGGCCCACGGGGACCTGAACATATTGATGCACCAACTAAGGGCCATGCATGGAGAGGACATAGACCCCCTGCTCAGATGTAGCTCATAGACAGCTCAGTCTCCATGTGAGTTCCTGAGTAAGGGGAGCAGGGCTGTCTCTGACATAAACTAGGTTGCCTGCTCTTTGATCACTTCCCTCTGGCAGTTCTGCCTTGCCAGACCATAGAGAAAGAGGATCCAGGCAGTCCTGATGAGACTTGATAAACTAGGGTTAGATGGCAAGGGAGGAGGTCTTTCCCTTTCAATGGCCTAGGGGAAGGTGATGGGGAGGGGGAGAGGAAGGGTAGGACCAGGAGAAAATGAGAGAGGGGGCTACAGTTGTGATATGAAATGAATAAATTGTAAAAAATAAAAATTAAAAATGAAACAGAGATGATTAAGACAAAAAGGAAAGAAAATCCCCCCAACCCGAGCAAGTAAACAAACAACAACGAAAAAGTAAAGCAGACTAAAGTGCGTCTAGTCCTGTTTCTTCCTGATTTTGAAACTATTTCTATACATACAGAAAGACAATTAAGATAAATTTTACTTTTTGTGGAGAAACGGAGGCTGTGCTTGCTTTCCATTGCTAAAACAAAATACTCAAGTTAACTAGGGAAAGGCATATGCTGCCCACAGTTTGGAAAATCTAGTCCAGGACTGGTTGTTTTCATTGATTTGGAGTTTTACTCAGGGATTAGGAAGGGTCCTAAAGAGTCAAAGGCACACCCTCCGATGACATAAGAACCCTTAGTAGGCTCCACTCTTAAAGTCTCCAGCACTGTCCCATAAACAACCCCGTCATTAACAATGGACCTCAGGGTACATTGCAGAATCTAAGCAATGTTCATTATGGAGCTGAGTCAGGAGTTAAAAATGGTGCTACTGCTCATCCATTCAGATGTCAAGAGGCTTTCTGCAAGTGTATGCTCTGAGATAGGAGACGAGCACCTTATGCTATCACTCTGCTGTATTCATTTTACGCTTGTGGCTCGCTTTAGATTCATTTACTGGACATTGTAGGTGGAACTGTGTTAGCAACTATTATTCTGAAATTCTTAGGACAGGAGATGTTCCTAGGTTGCTGGTATTCTAGAGTGTTCAGGAGAATGTCTCCTTTGTCTGGAAGATGTAAGATTTGGAATCTGTACTCACTCTTCATTTCTTCTTCCCCCTTAGAACTTCATTTTCCATTTAAAAATTATATCTACAAAATTGCCTTAATGCCATTTTAATGTGAAAAAAATTTACTTTTCTTAGACTTAAGTTTCAAAATTCTAATTTGAAAGGTATTTTCATTATGAAGTGGACTGAAACCATTTTACAAAGAGGATAATATATTTTAGTCGAGACAGCAGAACTTTAGTAGCAAACATTCACTGCTTAACAGAAGGATAGGATCTTCCTGTTTTGAAAGAGCTACTGGGACTCTTTTCCACTTGAGCTCTCTGCAAACCACTAATAATGTCTTTAGCTCTGTGATGTTAGCATAATTCATGGTTGTCAAAAGGAATATTTGCTGACTTAGTGGATATGTTGACTCTTATCAATGAAATGCAAAGAAGCTGGTATGTATCCTGAATTTTTATTTCAGGCGTACAGGGCCTGTTCCAAATACACAGTGAAAGTAGGGGAAAGTTCCCCTATGGTAAGCCAAGGTGAGCACTGAGTTTGCAAAATGCGTTGACTATGTTTGGAGGGATTGCTAAAAAAAGATAAAATTTAGGTGTTTTAGAAAGCAGAGGCAGAGATGGTCCTTGTGTTTGCTGAACAGAGTTAACTTTCCTTCTGTGAATGGTAAAAGCCAAGAGAAGGAGGCTGTCAGGTTAATTCAGCTAACTGTGGTAAAGAGGAGTATGCATTCAGTATTTGACACAGGTTGCTGAGAGTAATTAGAGTCTTTGTGAATCAGTCTGAGATCCTTGTAATTCAAAGGATGTACCAGTACCCTCACGCCTTCCTTTTTTAAAATTATTTTTTATATTAATTGCAGTCTATTAACTTTGTATCCCAGCTGTAGCCCCTTCCCTCATTTCCTCCCAATCCCACCCTCTCTCCCTCATTGCCTCCCATGCCCCTCCCCAAGTCCACTGATAGGGGAGGTCCTCCTCCCCTTCCATCTGATCCTAGCTTATCAGGTCTCATCAGGACTGGCTGCATTGTCCTCCTCTGTAGCCTGGCAAGGCTGCTTCCACTTCAGGGGGTGGGGGAAGGCTGGTCAAAGAGCCAGCCACTGAGTTCATGTCAGAGACAGTCCCTGTTCCCCTTACCAGGGTACCCACTTGGATACTGAGCTGCCATGGGCTACACCTGAGCAGGCATTCTAGGTTATATCCATGAATGGTCTTTGGTTGGAATATCGGTCTCAGAAAAGACCCCTGTGCCCAGATATTTTAGTCCAGTTGCTCTCCTTGTGAAGCTCCTCTCCAGGTCTTACTATCTCCCCCATCTTTCATATGATTCCCTCACCTTCCTTTTCAACCTCTACATTCCTTCTACTCCTCTCTTTTGTAAAATTGTTCATTTGCCTGGCACCAAGAGTAGCTGTGGACCAAAGTGAATTGCATGACTGTCCTTTAGCTTTAGCCCAACAGTCCTTTTATAGGTGTGTTCCATCCTGCATTTAACTATTTATAGATATTTTTTTAAATATATATTTTTAAAGCTGCACATAGTCATTGTGAAATATAACTTCAGTGTGAATGTGGGCTTCTTGCTGAAAAGGTGTTCACAGCAAATGTATTTTGAAAACAGAAGAGTTACTTTCTTATGCCAGGATCTGGAACCTGCCCCTAGGCTTGCCCATCCATATTTGAGAGCTTCAAAAAGAGTAAGGTATATTTTCAAAACACTGTCCACACTGAGTCTCACCAATTCATTCACCAGTCTATCACCCACACTCCAAGAAGGCCAGCCAGTGTGCCCTGAAAAAAGTCAGGTCTTTGGTCCCTCTTTTGACTCTTCTGCTGTGACCAGCACCTTTAGGGGTCTTCCAAATCCTTTGAATGAACTTTGGATATGGAATCATATACTGAAATTAACAAATTTCTAGAGCTTCAAAGATATAAAATTTTAATAAATACAGTTTTAAAAACATTCCTTCTCTCTTTCTCTCTCTCTGTGTGTGTGCATGCATGAGAGAGAGAGGGAGAAAGAGAGCACTTCTTTTTAGGTAAATAATGAATTTTTTTTTCCAAAAAAAAAAAAAAAAAAAAGAAAAAAGAAACCCTTCCGACCTGGAGAACTTTCCTGGCTGAACAAACAGAGACTGACTTTGCATACGGAATGATTTTCAAATAGCTTATGTATCCCAGCAGGTTCAGGTCAACATCCTTCTTCATTGCATCACGATGGCAGACTATCCATTATTTTTGCCAAAATAGTGACCACTATTTTATGAACAAAGAGCTTTGGCAAAGTGTCAGCTTAAGTTTGGTTGTTATTTTGCTCTGGGTTTATTTATATTACATTTCTTCCAATGGACCCTTGTGATTTTTCACTTTTCTGTCTATTCCCTTATGCTCTTCTCCATCCTCCTTTGTCTTTTCTTTGGCATCATTTTCCATTTCTGATCTTGAACTTATGTTACCATCTACTTTCCCACTCTATGTACAAAGACTGTTAAGTCAAGCCAGCTGGAGTTATCAGTGTGACATTTCTGACAATGTTCCAAAACTCTTTCAACAAACATTAAACATCAACTTTCACAAGCTTGTTTTCACATCCTTCACTTAATTTTGGTGTATTTAGAATATAATTGGCGTTGTGTAATTTTTCCTGCATTTTTCATTTTCTGCTTTAGGATTTAGTTTGCTTATGCACAATGAGAGAGATACCCACAGTGTGTGTTGTCTATGGTAGATAGCAAAAAACAGCTCTTTCTGTGAGCAGAATTTTAGATCAGATGCAGTCTTTGATAGATTACCTTCATTTCTCCTATTGGAGGTCGTACAGCATTGCAAAGCTCAAAGTTAAATTGTTATGGGAATAAAAATATTCTTTTCTAACCTGCTTCAATAAGAAACTTTCCAAAGCAAATATTCTGAACTCATTGGGCACCACTTAGGTAAGACATCACATCTGAGATATGCTAAATCAGGCACATGACATTGGGTCAAGCAGCTAGTGATGGGAAAAAGCTGAAGAGTTTTATCATGTTCAGGTGCCTTTTGTGATTCTCTTCACTATATATATATATATATATATATATATATATGACTTCCTTTTGTAAGAGATAAACTACCTAATAGTTTAACAACAGATTTGAAGAAGAAACTCTTTGAAACATAAAAAAGTGTGTAGAGTGGCGGGAAATTTGTACTGTACTTGGGTAGGCACGGGCTGAGCTCCTGGCAGAGCTGCCTGGTATTTGTGAGATGGTAGACCAGTCTCTTACTCGGGCGTAGCTGAGGATCTTCAGCCACGTGCAGAAAGCACCCTCTACGTGTAGTTGACGATGCTCTGCTGCAAGCTTCCCTGTGTGACAACAACCTTACTTAAACTGTAAGCAAAGATAGCCATCTCTCACCACTGTGGGACGGATGTGCTCACATTGCCCATTCAAGGCACCTCAACTTTGCTAGGAGTTTCATTGGTTAGTGGGTCATGACACCAATCTATACCTCTCATTCTTGCTTGGGTAGTTGGCCGGAAACAAAGTAGAGAACCAGTGCAGCTTAGACATGCTTTCCATCCAAGGCAGTGCACAGCCAGTCTGCTTTCTAGACTGTTCCGTCTTAAACTCCCACAGTTCATAGAAGACCTACCTGTCCTGTAACTATGTGAGGTCTTTATCCTGACCTAAATAATGACCCTGCTTCATTTGTGTCTCAGGAATTTCACTTGTTTTTCTTGTCCCTTTTCCTCTTTATTTTTAAAACTATAATGCAATTACATTTCCCCCTTCCTTTTCCTCCCTTCTAACCCTTCCAAAAACTCTACTTTCTTTCTTCAAGTTACGCCCTCCTTTAAATAGATCGTTGCTACATGCTGATATGTGGGTATTTCTAAGTACAACCTGCTCAATGTGTGTACTGTTACTTGAATGCATGTTTTCAGAAGTGATGAATTCGTATTAGTGGTAAACAGTAGTTGTGCTCTTCTTTAGGGAAGACTGTTTCTCCTATTATCAGCATTTGATATTTCCTTTTTTTAAAATTTTTATGTGATGTTTTTACATTTGCAAGTTCTTTATGATAAACTTTCAGTAAAATATACAAAAGGAAATGACTCATACACTTGTCACGTTTATTGACCCTTATGCCCCACAGAATGTCCATAACAGACCTGTCCTCAGTAATCTTCTAAAGCTGCTACTTTAGAAGAAATATGCCTCCCATTGCAGTGGATTAGCAAATTACAAAGTTCATTTTCACGGTCCACAAATCACTGCTATCCACAAGTGAGGGTTAGCCCCTCTTGGTGCACTCATTCCCTGCTAGGCCTGGTACCACCCATGAGCTCACTGATGGGAGAAGCACATGTTGGCAGTGCTCTTGGGCAGGACTGAAAACTTGCTCAGACATTTTCCCAGCATCCAGGTGCTCCAGTGCATCACAGTGGGTAGGAAGCTGGCTGAGCGCTGGAGCTAGAGTTATACACGGTCCTGGCAGCCCACAGGTGGCGAAGTTTGAAGTTAAATGGATGCATCTCCAGTTTGGAAAGTTGCCATGCTGGAGCACAGCATATGAGAAAACTCAAGACTTAAGAGCTCCAGTTCCTCTCATTCTATCCTAGAAAGAATCATGAACTGCAAGTCTCAGCCAGAGAGGCCCCAGGGAGCACTAGGAGCATGTCAGATGGCTACCTTTTCTTTTTACCCAGTGTGCGTATATAGTCCTTGCCTAGATTCTTAGCAAGGGAAGCTTATCTTTGCTTAGGGCATACAGGAATGATAAGTATGTATGATTGACCTGCCTACTATACTTTCAAGTAGAATAAATGATAATGTCAACAAAGGATGACCTTATTAAATACACAGAGCTCATAAACAGATTGAGTCATACACAGCATTCAAAGAGAAGCGTGTTTAAGAACAATGAAGTTGCCACCCATCTCTCTATCAGCACGGAAAAGAAATGAAAACACTAGTATAAAGCAAGGAAAGTTTTGGTAAGAATCTCATGCAATAAACAGGTCATCTTTGATGCTGTTGTTACCAACTGATATCTGTATTTATAGCATCTGCATGTAATCACAGAAGTATAACATGGTCCTCCTTTGATGTTCAAAAAAGAGAAAATTGAAATTATTTAATGGATTTTAGGTTGTTTTTGGATCATCTCAGTATTGTTTATTTTATTGCTTCTTTATGTCTTTATTTAGTGTAAAGGGGAGACAGAACATTCATGTGTGAGGTATGACTGTGAAGGTCAGAGGGCATCTTGTGGGAGTCAATTCTGTTTTTTTTACTCTTTGGCTTCCTGGGATCACACTTGGTCATTAATCTTTGCAGCAATAACCTTTACCCACTTAGCCATCTTGCAGGTTTAACATTGTTTTAACATCATGTTTTAATTTTTATTTTTATTAATTACACTTTATTCACTTTGTAGGCCCATAAAACCCTCCCTCCTCCCCTCCCAATCCCAGCTTCCCTCCCCCTTCTCCATGAATGACCCTTCCCAAGTCCGATGATAGGGGAAGTCTTCCTCCCCTTCCTTGTGATCCTAGTCTATCAGATCTCATCAGGAGTGGCTGCATTGTCATCTTCTGTGGCCTGGTAAGGCTGCTCCACCTTCAGGGGGAGGTGATCAAAGAGCAGGCCAATCAGTTCCTGTCAGAGGCAGTTCCTGTTCCCATTACTATGGAACCCACTTGGATACTGAACGGCCATGGGCTACATCTGTGCAGGGGTTCTAGGTTATCTCCATGCATGCTACTTGTTTGGAGTATGAGTCTCTGGAAAGACTCCTGTGTTTAGATTTTTTTGGTTCTGTTGCTCTCCTTGTGGAGCTCCTGTCCTCTCCAGATCTTACTATTTCCCACTTCTTTTATAAGATTCCATGCACTCTGCCCAACAGTTGGCCATAAGTCTCAGCATCTGCTTTGATAGTGTACAGGGCAGAGCCTTTCAGAGGCCCTCTGCAGAAAGACACACGGTATATACTTACTCATATAGACGTGTAATTTAGGATAAACCTACTAAAATCTGTACACCTAAAGAAACTAATGAAGAGGGAGGACTCTGGCTAAAATGTTCAAACGCCATCCGGAAAGGCAAAGAGGATGGACATAAAAAGAAGGAGAAAACAGGAAACAAGTTAATATCATTTTTATTGAGATATAATATACCGGTACAAACAAGTACAAACCTTCATTGCAAGCTTGATAAAAATATCATAACAGCTCTGGTCCTGAAGAAGTAATTGTATGTTCTCCTTTCTCTTTTCTGATTACTATTCCATCTCTTCATTTTCAAAGACCCTACTGTCCTCAATTCTAATTGATTTTGCCCATTTCATACCTTGCAGCATAGGTTGATAAATGTTTTCTATAAGTACCAGATGGTAAAAGCGTTGGGCTTTGGGGTTTAGACAGTGTCGTGCAACCATTCAGTCCTTCCTTTGCTGTGGGAAATAGCACTAAGGAATATAAAAACAAATGGGTGTGAGTGGTGCCAATAAAGCTTGGATGACAAAAAAACGAGCTGGTAGCCAGTTGTTGTCCACATGTCACCGTTTGCTAGTGTCTGCTTAAAAAAAATGCCTAGCCATATGCTTGTGAGGTCTGTGTATTGCTGTACTGTGGCTCGCTGAGATTGGCTCGCTCCCAGCATGTGGACATGGCTTCCCTTCTCTCTATAGCACTATCCTGATGGTAGTTGGACGTTGCCCATGGCGTATTATCTTTACTTTGGTAACTACTGTGAACCGTGCCAACCACCTTCTCCATTTCTCCATTCATTTGCTGTGAAATATGACAGAGTTGGGTCTAAGTAGCAATAGGTCCAATGTTTCTGAAACTGTTTATTCATCTACAAGGGAGAAATGGAACTATTCTAAGATAATTCATATAGAGTCCTTACCAATATGGCTAATTTCAAACCTATTGATGATATTTGATTGTACTTAATATATGCTAACTAGTAACAGTTTATCTTAGCACTCTATGTGTGTGCTAATCTGCGCCAAGTTATACATACACATGAGTGTTTGTTCACATGGAAGGCAGAGTTTTGTATATCTACCATATTCAATTGCTCTCCATTTTTTTTTTTGAAACAGTGCATGTCATTAAAACTAGAACATACTGATTTGGTTAGACGGGCAGGCCAGCAAGCCCCAGAGATCTTGGTTTTGTCTCTTCAGCAGAGATTACATCACCAGTTCCACGTAGCTGCATCAGGCTTTTTTTATATGGGTCCACAGTGATGAACTCAGCTGCTCATGCAGTTTAGGGACTGGCATGTCTTGCGAGACCCATCGTTGCACTTTCACCTTCTCACTGGAGGTCCTCAATGACCCAATACTGACATTTTCTGCCACATCTGCTTTCTGCTTCCTAATTACTTTGTGATCTGGATCTGTCTGGCAGTGTCCTCCCACGTGAAGTTGTCTTTTCACCTTCTGCACTTTTAGTCCATCTACAGCTATCATCCGGACTTTCTTTTACAAACTGGAATGTTCCTCAGTTGGAGGGACAAGTGAAAGACTCCCCATGCACACAAATAAACTCCCACCCTCTTTAGTGCTTGTAGGTGATCCTAACTGAGGCAAAAGACATGGAAAATGAGGGAAATGTAAGAAGGCCCTCACTCTGAACTGAAATCTGGTTGAAACCTCTCATCATCAGAGGCACAGGAGCCACAAGACAGCAGCCATTTGAAACACCTTTCTATTCTTGGCTTCAGTTTTCTGGGGATCTTACCATGAACCCAGTATTCAGGGAAAAGGTGTCTTATAAAATCAGTTTATAATTCTAGTGGCTTCTAGTTTACAATTTATCAGATTACAAATCTCTTCACAATATCTCTGGATATAAGAGTATTACTCATCTCTCTATCAAAAGAGAAAAATAATGTTTCTGAGCAACTTGAAAGATGTCAAAAGTATTTATACAGTTATGCTAGATCAATTGTGACTCTCCTTTGGGGAGCCAAACTAGCTCTTGAATGTGTTTCACTCTCTGAGGAGCCCTTGCTCATGCTCTTGTCCTGCCTTCTCCCAGAGCACATTTTCTTGTCTCTGCTGCTTCATGCTTATGCTTATATTAAAATATCTTTAATGAAGCCACCAGCCTTGTTTCATCATCCTAGTTAATCCTGAAATTCTGGATCAGCTTGAGTGAAGGTCTTTAAAGTTTAGGGGTGCTCCTCAGGTCACTGAAGGGGGCAGTGTGGAACTTTGTCTGTGTCCTTCCACACCTAACCCCACATCATCATTTGCAGATCGTTCACAACTCTGCCATACTCTGAGAACATGTCACAACTCTGGCCTTGCTGAAGCTTGGTTGGGCACCTTCTCAGATTATCTTTACATTGGATTTTAGTGCAGTTCTTCTCTCTGATCCCCTGTGTGCACCAACATCCCCCCTTTTTTTTGTGGGTGTCAGAGTTTAATATAGTAACTGCCATAACGAGTTGTTTATGACTCTGTTTCTCCTTGTCGCCAGTCCCATTAGGACACATTTTTGTCTTGATATCACTCCTCCCTTTCTAACTTTTGTGATACACTCATAGGCTTATAGAATATACATCAGAAAAACAACAGAAAATAAATACAAAATAATGCACACTTAATTGCCATATATCACAAGAAAACCTACCATCAATATCAATAAATAACTTTTAAAAATTCTTTCTGATTGAGGAAGAATTGTTGGTTATTTTGGCTCATGAGAAAGAGACAGTAAGGGAAGCAATGGCCAGTCATTGCTAGCTACCCCATCGCCTGCACAAATTTGGCTTTCAGTGAACTTATATGGTGTGACCTTGGCTTTGGATGGTATCTATTGCCATTGTGACTTTAGGAAAAGGGTGATAATTACTAACACATGTCTGTTCTCCAAGGCTTTGTTTATTAAAACTCAAAATACTAGGTGGCATAATAGCAATGCTGGGCTTCTTGATATGAAAATACATGTCCATATCTGAATCACTGCAGTGCATTATGTATAATAATTGTTGCCTATCTTTTGCTATATAGCACAACAGGAAGGTTGGTGGCTGTAACTAAAGCAAAAAGAGTTAAGTAGTTCCAGGGGACAGGAGCCAGATTTATCACTAGCAAGTATCTCATCTCAGTTACTTGATATATAGAAAAGACGTTCGGAAAAGTAAATAGTTTTGCATGGCCTTCAAGTAAAACTTCAGTCATGGTCCTCTGCTGGGTAAGCAATAGGAAGTTAATGAAAGTTGATTATTGGGAGAGTGTTGTAATCAGAGGTCGGTCAGAGAAGATTAAACTGGCGACCTTGAGTACAATAAAATGGACAGGAAGAAACAACTAGGCATCCTGTAAAAAGACTGTTGAAATAATTCAGAAAGCAATGGGGACCCTCAGTCAAGCAGTGGCAGTGAGGCTTCACAGCAAAGAGACCGGATATGAGAAGAGTACTAATAACCATTTTTTTGAATGTAGGTTCCATGGTGTACGGTAACAAGAAAGTAATAGTCCTGGAACTGAAGAGTAGAATTATAAAGGATCATAAGGTTTCATAGAGAAGTGAGTGCAACATTCAAATGATAAAAAGATAAACACAGGGTAAACTGGCATAAATGACACAGTTAGCTAATTAATAGGCTTCAGTGCCTTTGCTGTCTGTCATCTGTTCTTCTTATGCATGAGATTAAACAGGCATTTCTCACATGACTTCCCATTATAAACGACTATGACAGTGATATTGGTAGTTGTTGGAGTCAGGCAAAAGGTTATTATTTTTCTCCAAAAATGTAAGAAAATCTAGAGAAAACAGTATTATAAAAGAATGAAGCTTAGGGAGTCATGTCCACCAAGGAAAGAAAATTCTGATTGGAGTTTTCTCAGTGATGGCTACATTTCATCAAATTAGCATTTGGAGGCACAGTTATCCCCAGAGTACAAAGGAAGACAAATGTCAGATAGTTCTATGTTTGAATCATTGCCATCATTAGGGTGAGATTTTATATCTGAAAGAGTTCCAGAGGGCTGAGGCGTTTGTCTTCTCCCTTTGGGAAAAGGTTATGTGCTCCTGTGCAGGGATGAAAAATCAGTGCAGTAGCTGAGTGTGATCCAGTATTTTCTAGGTTCTGACAAGCTTTGTACTGGTCCAGTGTGGCAGGAAACAAACAAACAAACAAACAAACAAACAAAAAAAAGCATGGTTGTTACTGAAGGGACTATAGTTTGTAATGTTTAAATAAAGTGTAAAAGCAGGGAATGGATTCTTTTGGTATAGCTGACACGTATGTTTGGTATAACACGTATGTTTGTGTAGATGCTGAAGATGGCTGCCCTATCAAATTCAAGTTCTAGAGACTTTTCAGCAACTGAAGATAATTTGGTGACTAATACAGTCTTGTTAAGGAATTTGACAGGCAGAAGATCTTATCACTGAATAATCTAATTTACTGAAAATGGAAGATAGGAAGCTGATACAGTTTAATGGCATCTAACCCTGCACTCTGGGAGGATTTTACTACATTTGTTTATATAAAGGAACTTTGAACATCTTATATAATTTATACTAAGTTTTATAGAAGCCTATGTTCAGTGAAAAATTTAATAACTGCTTAGAAGGGACATGTTTTAAATATGCTTTAATGTATCCCTTTAAAATTATCCCTTTAAAAATATATCCAAATTTGGGCCAAAGTTCATTAAATAATAAAGTAATATTGTATTTGAATTTCTAAGACAAGGGATTCTTTTGTTCTTTATTTTACTTGCGTATATAATTTTTTTTAGGTATTAAAGTTTGCTTGATTGTACAGAAACCAAATAGTCTTCCCTTGATTGTGTTAGATAAAGCCCTGACTCATTACCGCACCCACAACTACACAGGGCATGTGACTGAGGTAGACGGCTCAGAGCCCTTCCGCTTTGAGCTGAGAATCGTGGTACAGAATTGGAGTCAGGCAGCAAGAGTGTCCAGTGAACACAAGTGCTGTTTGTTGCCTTTTTTACCTTCCTGCTGATGTTTTATAAGATGTGTATCTCTGTGTGTCGGGAGTGGGTGGGGAAGTAGCCAAGCTACACCTAAGTTCTTTAATTTTTTTTATATTTTATCTTTATTTTGGATTTTTTCCACTCAGAAAATTTTAATAATGAATCTTAAAAATGTATTCATCTTACAAATTGTTCTGCAATCAAATAAACAACAGCTTAAAAATATATAGAAAACAAAGGCCAATGTGAAAAAACAGATTAAAAATAACAGTACAGGTTTCACAGCTTTCTATGGCTCCATCTATGTCAGAGCTCTGGCTCCTTAGAATTGTTCTTTTAAAGTCCTGAACACTGATGTACTTTTTTACCATGGCTGCTGCTGCTACTGCTTGGAAGCTGCTCTGCTTGGAAGATGCTAAAGTGCACCAGGCTTCTGTTTCTTCACAGGTTTTTTTTTTTTTTTAATGTTTTTGTTTTGTTTGTTTTCTGATTTGATCAACTTGCTTTTTCTTCCTTTTCTTTTTCTTTCTTTCTTCCTTTTTTTTTCCCAACATTGTGGTCAGAATCACTGCCCGAAGAGCTTGAAAAAACAAGTTTCTTTGACTTAGGCATTGCTGTGCTCCTTCTGTCTAGCATCTTCTAGGTCTCCTACCTAGATGCAAACTCTTGGCATCCAAGCCTTGATACCCTGTGTGTTGGGTTACAGGAATATTCCATCATTCCCAGGGATATTATGCAGCTTTTAAATCTGGAAATGCAAATCTCTGGCCACCAAAAAATTAAAGAACAGAGAAGGTTTCTAGAACTTTGCTAGCTTCCATGTTCTAGGCCCGGACATTCCAGAGCACTAGCTGCATTAGTGGAGAACCTTGCACTGTTCTCATAGGACCAGCATAGTTCCTAGGAGAGCATATTGCTCTCTTCTGCATGTAGCAAGTCTTCTTTCTGGTACTGTACCACATTGTCATGGAGCCAGGTTACCCTCACTTCAGCCCAGCTATGTGAAGCCTCCAGCCAACAGAATTATGAGCCAAGAGAGCCTCTTCATTTATTTTTAACAAAGAACTCAACTGTATATGTTTTGATATAACAACACAAAATGGACTAAAGTACCCACATTTATTTATAAAGCATCTTCACTAAAGAAAGGTGGCTTCCTGTTATGGCATTAACATCACAAAGACTGAACATTCCAGTCAAGTGTACTGGGGTTCATTGTCCCCTTCAAGTACCTTTTCTTTTCTCTTCACACTCCTGGGCTTACATTACACTCACATGCACTCACTCTTCAGTTCAAACAAATTTTTGCATTTCATGAATTATGTCCACTGATTTTACACACAAGCCTTTTGTGTTTATTCTGCTGTACTGTAAAATATAGAAGGAAACACAAACAAATTGACAATTAAACAACAACAAAAAATGTTTAGCCTTTAGTTTATAGCTTCCAAAGTGACTGAAGACTTTGGCAGAAAGACAGTGGTCCGGTGTTATTTATCTTGAACTCTGGGGAAGATTTAATAACTATCCACTGTTGCCATTTTGCAAGGATAGTAATTTTGTAGTAATTTTGCAGACATTTCCATCTTTTCCAAAGGCCAGACAAAGAAGGGGTTGACTCAAACTGAAATGTTAGGAGATGCCCCTGAAAATAAACACACTATAGAGCTCGGCCAGCCTGTAAACACGGTAGAAAACAGGTTCTGAAAGGCAGCATCATGTAGCCCATTCCGCTGTGTCTGAAAAAGCAAGACCCTTTTCTCTTTTCACTTACCCTATTTATGTGTGTGTGTGTGTGTTTTAACCTAATAATTCTCAGAATGCTATTGTGTGGTTGTATCATATAATTCCAAATTTTCTCTGAACAACTGGCAAATTCTGTCATTTCTATGCACTGTTTTCCAAAACCCAAAACCTTTAAACCTAATTAGGCTTTCTAAGGGTACTACCAAAAATTTGCTGGAACCAATTCTGTTCTAATTCAATGTATAATACAGATTTCACTCACAGTTGACTAGGTGTTAATTTAAAAAAAAATTATAGGAAATGGATTTTGTGAGCTGGTTCAGCAGTTGGGAACACTTTCTGCTCTTGCAGAGGACCCAGTTCAGTTCCCAGTGCCCACATGGTGGCTCACTCCAGCCCCTGAGAGCTGATGGTCTCTTATGATACCCACAACTGTTTATGTAAGTTTATGTAAGTTACAGTGATTTTGAGTTTGGCTTCTTTTCCTTTCTGTAGAGGCTCAACTCACATTCATATCCTTGGTCCAGAATGTTAGCCTTCCTTTGATATTTGCTTTCTTAACAGAGTATTTTCCATGTTTACAGAAGCCGTGTAACGTGAGGCTTCTTTTTATTATAAGCAGCCACTTTATAACAACAGCTGCCAAACTGAAGCATTTCTCTGACATCCTCTGCAGCCTATATCAGATCGTAGGGGACTAATGTTGCAACTTCTAATGCGGAAGTCTTTGTCTTTACCATTTTTTTTTCTCTTAGAAACAAGGCAATGTGTTTGTCAGAATGAAGGTTATTTTAGGAACAGCCACCAAGCGATTTCCACTTCATAGACTGCCTCAGCACACAGACAACGCCACATACCATTGGTGCAGCGTTAGTTTGTTGGTCAAACCACTGTGTTTTGTAATTTGTTAGACCAGGCAAAGCTCCCTAAGACTTGGTCTCATTGTTGAATTTTTTCGCTCTTTCCCTTACGTATAGTGTCAGCCATCAGAAAAACAAAAAACAAAAAGAAAAAAAAAAAAAAAAAACAACTCTTAAGGGTAGGAAAAGCATTACCTTGTCCCTTTAGATGTATTAAACTCAAATGACTTCTCCTAAGAAATGATTTATTTCTATGACTTATTTGGCAAGTGGGCATTAATGACAGAGAGTTGTGTTTTCATTTGGAGGAGATCTGCTATGCCTGGTATAGGAACCCTCATTTTCCAATTTTGTTGGGGTGTCCCATTTTGTGCAATTAAAAGGATTTGATGTTTATTCTTAGTACCTTCCTCTGAGAAGTGTGGTCTGTGCTTCCAGTTTCTCATAGCTTCCATGCAGAGGCTATCACATAATAAATTTCATAGAGATGTAAAAACACAAGATCAGTACTAGCCTGGAGTGTTTTCATAAATCTAAATGAGTTTTATACAATTTCCAGTGTATGTAGAATTTTTCTGGAGAGATTTTATTATAATGGAGAACAGAAAAATCACTGGTTTGAGCCCAGTTAACCATCGTTTTCCATTGTCTTCATTATGTTAAAGAAAGGGAGATCACATCCATGTTAAAGAGTCAGTTTTTCCTCCAAGTTGCAGTCTAAAACCTGAGAATATAAAATAATTCACATTGATAAGCCAGTTATTATAAGTATTAGATATGTATTCCTGGACTTTGAGCTCCTGGGATCAGTAACTTTTCATTGAAAAAAGTAATAATGGTCAGCAGTAGATGGTCAACATAAAAGGAAGCCCATGGCATTTCCAGAAGTTGTTTGTCTCACAGTGCTTTATAAGGGTACTTTTTCATTTCTTTCTTTTTTTCAACCTTACAGATTGTTTGCTTGTATATTACGGTTTTTGGTTTTGTGCTTTAATAGGATTTCTCTGTGTGTGAATGTGTACATATCTGCATATATGTGTGTGTGTGTGTGTGTGTGTGTGTGTTTCTTGAGCCTTTTCTTTGACTCGTTTTCTTGTTTGTTTTGTCCTATTTGTTTTGTTATTTTATTAAATTGTATTTTATTATTCGATTTTTAGATGCTTGTTTGGATCCTAAATGAGCAAGAGAAAGAAAGGATGTGGATATGAGTGGTGAAAAAGTGGAGAGGTTTTGAGGGGAAATAATAATCAAAATATGTTGCATGAAAAAATTGATTTTCAATAAAAATAAATGCATCAATACATGATAACAGTTTTCAGACTGCTGTAGGTTGTCATGAAGTTTGTATTAATACCATTATCCAGATACAACAAACACTGTGCTCCTTTTCTTGTTTGGATTCCCTTTGATTACTTAGTAACTGCACCATGGAGTTCATTTTTGAGTGGCCTGTCATTCTGTCAATATATTTTGAAGTTAATAAGGGAGTCTGATAAACTAGTTTCTAAAAACCCTGATACATTCATAACAGACTGAAGTCATGTAGTGGTTCAGATGATGAGAGACGTCCCATCAGGCCAGTTGTCAATTTGTTGAGAAGTGGGCATCATGTTTCATCACTCCCCAATGATCAACTTTGATGAGGTCACAAATGACGTCTGAATTCGGTTCTCTTTGCCTTGGTCTTGTATTGTTTTCCCCCGGTAGCCTAAACAGAATGAACAATGGCTTCAGCTTTGCAGTGCTGGTAAAGTCCCTGACTGTGAGCACTTTGAACTCTGACCTTTGTTGTTTTCAGGTCACCAAGCCTGCTGCAGCTTCACAGTGTATCCCTGTCATCTTGTCTGTGTGTCACAATGATGCTCAACGATGCTCAGATGCTTAGATTAAATTCAGTTGTCTCTTGATAGCCATGAATTAACAGAGTGAAAAACCCCTATCTAACCCCAACAAACTCCATTTGGGCAATGCGACAAGATTTTCGATTTGCTCCAATCAGATATAAGGGATTTATATTATGCTGTTCCCTGTTGTGTTGAAAACATTTCCGCAGGACTGGAGATGTATTTTCAGAGCAGTGTCCAACTCCCTTGTTATAATTTGGGACAAGACCATGTGAGAAAACATGAATTCAAATTGGATCCAATATTGTGCACTTCTCCAATTCCCTCTGCCCATTAAGGATAAGAATGGATGAGATAAAATGCTTTCCATTTTGCAAAGAATGGCAACATTATCATGAATTGGTTGTGGCATATTAGAAAAATTTCTCCAGACAGTTAACTGAAATTGCCTTTGCCTAGCTGAATCCCCTGCCCAAACCTCCCACCCCCAATTAGTTGATCCTGCCCAAATAAGGAATGCCCTAAAATGTAAATCAAATGCTGATAGGCAGAAAGGAAGTCTTCATTGTTTAAAGTCTAAAATTTGTATTTATTAGTATCCAATCTTTTGACATATCCATATTTAATTTCCTGTGGTAAAATAATGGTATCACTCCCTTCCTCATTAAAAGCCTTGGCTATGCTGTGAATCATAGGTTTTGCAGAAGAAATTAGATTTGTTAATCAGAAATTTTGAGATGCAAAAATTAGCCATAATTAATCTGTTGGGCTCAGCATAATCTGAAGGATTCTTATAAATTAGGGAAAGAAGAAAGGGAGAGTCCAAAACACTGAAAGATGCTAGGCTGTTGGCTTTGAAGATGAGGAAGGAGGTCACAGATGAGGAATACAGATACCTTCAGGAAGCTGGAAAGATAAAGGAATGCAGTCCTAAAAAAAAAAAAAAAAAAACAACCCTTGATTTTAATTAAGTGAAACCCAGATTTCTCTTCTGTCCTCTAAAGCTATTTGCTACTGGGCCAGTGACGTTTCAGATACTTGACTAGTGCACGGTACATTTGTCATTGGAGAACGGGATGCTAGAGCCATTGTATGGTACAGCAGTTCTATAAACAGGCTGAGAGCCCCGGCTGTTGGCTCTGACTTCGAACCCTGCTGTACATGTGCACTCTCTGTCCTTGGATGAGTCATTTAATGTCTTCTGTGACGTGACCCCCTTTTACTCATTGAAACTTCACATAGTTTAACATTTTCTTTCACAAAAAATACACCTGCGCTTCATGCTGTGGCTGTAATTCTTGAAAGAAATACCTATGTTATTGCGTCCAACTTTAATGCTGCTTCTTTCCTAAGATATTTCTGTGTTCCCCTCAGAATAACTAGTTTTTCTGTCTTTGTGTGTGTGTGTGTGTGGGTGTGTGCACGCTCACATGCATGCATGTATGTGTGTATCACACACACATACTTTTTGTAACTAGTTTCTGTTTTGTTTTTTGTGTAGTTATACATTATTGTTAGTGTCATATCACTATTAATATTAAAATGTATTAACAAAATTTATAACTCTTAATCATATTTGAATGCTTTATCACTCAAGGATTAAAAAATCCCATAGGAATATTATAGATGTTGTTCAATATCTGTAGAATCAAACTTAGCTTTTGACATGGTGCTATTTTATGTCAGCGAGCATACTATTCATTTTAATGGCCAGATGACATTGTGTTCCCAGTAAGTACTTACAAAGTATTAAAGGATGAAATGATAAAATAAATTTAGTCTTCTTAAGCCATGAATAAAATTTGGACTAGCTCTTTCTATGTAATAATTCTTTGTTAAATCAATACTCAATGTTAGTATTTACAGTGTTGTAAAGAGACTTGACACTCAGCATATCATGAAGAGACCATGAGGTTATGCTCAAAATTCAGTGACATGTGCTCTTTTCTAACATCCCAGCTCTCTACTGATTACATTTTTCTTGTATCAAAGGGGAGAAAATGGAAAAGTATCTTTTTTTAACTGAGCATGTCAAGCAAGGATTTGCAGAAGGAATTTTTTCTTTCTGTCTCAGGATCAAACCTAGTGCCTCCTGCATAGGCAGCTCTATCCCTGAGCCCCACCTACAGTCCATGAATAATTTTTATACCTTGTTTTACTTCATTCTCCAAGAGTCAATACTTGCTTTCGCTCTTGGACACATTTCTTTTTGGGAGTCAGTTTTTCTCCACAAATACTGTTTATGGTTTCTTTGTAAAGCCATGGTTAGAGTTAGAAGAAAACGTTCTCCAATTAGTAATTATTTTAACCTCTCTACTCTAAATAATGCGGCACTGCTGTGGCCCCAGCTTTATCTCTTGAAATCTTTGTGCTTCAGGCAATAGTAATATCCACCTCTTCCTTTTTATGCAGATGTTAGTTACAATCATGGTAGCTGTTATTTCAGAAACTTTGCTTTTAAAAGGACAAACCATCCCATTATTATTTGATAATTTGTAATAAATCTAAGACACATATATGTTCTGTAAGGTTGCTGATGATTCTAGATTATTATCCGAGCATTCTACTTGTCAAAGTACTAATTCTTTCAGTGTCTGAGGGCTGAAGCTATTTGAAAACTTGACCTTTAATAGTCTCGTGAGGGGAAAATCTGATACGCAGAGATGAAAGAATTAACATCTGCTCTGACATGAGTGGTTCCAGGGCTTGTCAGAGCACAGGGATCTGCACATCTTCTAGGATTAAATGCGGTCTTTGTATTGAAAACCTAAAACAATTAATACCCACAGTAGGGGGTAAATCAGAGAGGCACGATTCACCTCAATCGAAATGTGGTAAGTGAGGCTAACATTTCGGAGTGCTGTTGGGGATAAAATGACAGCAGTGATGCATCTGCTAGGCAGAAAGAAATATTCATTTCCCAACATGTGCAGAGACACTGTGTGACTCTTTGAATGGAGGTGGTAACTCAGTTTGATAGTGCGGAGCTCTCTTTAAGTGAGTGCACACCTGTTGGAATGTGGCAGCGGAGAAAATTTTGCTTTTCCCAGGTACTGTAATGCGTAAAGGACACACGCGTGTCTCGTTTGCGACAGGAGACGCTATATTTTGAAGTATGCTACCAGGCTGGGAGATGTCCCAGAAGGCGAAGCGCTCTCTGTGCAAGCATGAAAGCTTGGTGCAGTGTGTGTGTCTCTAACTCCCGTGTGGGAACAGGTGCAAAAACAGAAAGATTGCAGGGCTTGCTGGACTAACAGAAATGGTGAGTTCCAGGTTCTCTGAGAGACCTTGCCTCACCAGTTAAGATGGCAAGAGTTAGAGGAAGTCACTTGACATTGCTTTCTAGCATCCATATTTACTCACACATGCACATACATGTACAGGCTACACACACACAGTGAAGTACACTGAGTCACAAGGGTATACTGATCCTTTCACACATACTCAATAGGTAGAGACGGTAGTATAGCTCAAATTCTATAGCCCCAAGTCCAGTATTAATGTACTACGCTCTGAACAAGAAGGTCACAGAGGCAAGGTCAGAAACCTCTGAATGTCTGAGACAAAATACACTTTTATCATTGATGAAGTCGATAATCTCAGGTGTTTTGTCACAGTAACAGCTGCCTAGCACAGTTGTGTAAGCAACGTATTTTTCCTTTTTCTTTCTTTTTTTAACTTTTATTAATTACACTTTATTCATTTTTTATCCCTCCATAAGCCCCTCTCTCCTCCCTTCCCAATCCCCCTCTTCCCATTACTATGGAACCCACTTGGACACTGAACTGCCATGGGCCACTGAGGAGAGCTCAGATTCTCTGTGCCTGAGAATTCCAGAAAGAGCAAATAACCAAGAAAGCTACAGTGTGTAAGGTGGGCTTGGCCTGCTCACAGAAGAGCAGGAATCGGAATCCAGAGTGGCTGGAGCAGAAGGAAGGAGGCAGTCAAGAGGCATAAATAACCTGGCAAGATGGTGTCAGGTCTTGGCACGTAGAATGAGGGCTTTATGGTAAGGAGCTTAAGTGAGCTTGGAGCCTGGGTGGCTTCTGAGTGATATCAGAAGTCTTCACAGAAATCACTTCGGTCATATAAAATCGAAATTGTAAAAACCTGTTTGGAGATCTGCCATGGTAACTTCAAATATAAGCCTATGGATAAGAAACAAACAAACAAACAAACAAACAAACACCAAGTTTGGCTAAAAATAATACAGGACAACACATTTCCAAAGACTTGACTGCATTTAGAATTATCATGAGTTTAACCCCTTCGATGTAGACATTTCTAGAGCTATGCTGTGTTGTCTAAGCTCAAGTTACTATAGCAAAATCACACAGACTGGATTACTTACAAAACAGAGATATATTCTCAAAGTCCGGGGGATGGAAGTTTGCAATATGGTTGCCAACATGTTCCAGAGCTTGGGAGTGATAGCTCCTCGTGTGGAGGCAGTGGTCTTCCATGGTAGCCTTACACGCCAGAAATAGGCAGAGTTCTCTGAGAATCCTTTATAGACGCCATTCTTGCACTCTGCCTGCTCTCATGACCCTTTACCTTCCATAGCCCCACTCATACCATATTATGTTGGGATCAAGGATTCTACCTTATGTGTCCTGACGGGACACTTTCGGTCCACTGCTTTCATTAACAAGCTTGGAATAAACTTAGGAAAATCAATTCTAGTTGTTCAGTCTTCGTAGACTTTCAAAATCCAAAACTAGAATGTTAGATGAAATACTACACTGGCATTTTCAGTACAAACCAGGAAACGGAATCCAGTGTCTCTGGAAGTTCACAAATACAGGGATTTAAAAAAAAATTATTTATTTTTTATTCATTGCAGTTTATTCACTTTTAATCCTAACTGTAGCCCTCTCCTTCATTCCCTCCCAATTCCACTTGCCCTCCCTCTTCTCTCCCTCTGCCCCTTCCCCAGCCCACTGATAGCAGAGGTCCTCCTCCCCTTCTCTCTGATCCTAGTCTATCAGGTCTCATCAGGAGTGGCTGAATTGCCTTCCTATGTGGCCTGGTAAGTCTGCTCCCCAATCAGGGGGAGGTGATCAAGAGCCAGCCACTGAGTTCATGTCAGAGACAGCCCCTGTTCCCCTTACTAGGGAACCCACTTGGAGACTGAGCTGCCATGGGCTACATCTGTGCAGGGGTTCTAGGTTATCTCCTTGCATGGTTCTTGGTGGGAGTATCAGTCTCAGAAAAGACCCCTGTGCTCAGATTTTTTGTTTCTGTTGCTCTCCTTGTTGAGCTCCTGTCTCCTTTAGGTCTTTCTATCACCCTTCTTTCATAAGGTTCCCTGTACTCTGCCCAAATATTATTAGTGAAAACAGCACACACACACACACACACACACACACAGTAACAACACAATATTACTGTATTGACATATTTACATTACTGGTTAATGGAGTATCATGCCCTGTGGCTCATAGTCATGTCCTGGCCAATGGAAAAGACACTCATTTTGAGTGAAGTTATCATCAACACCAGAGTCTGATTCAGATAGAAGAATTTCTTTGTTGTGTCAAAAGAATTTCTTTGTTGTGTCTTTGATGTGTCAAAATATTGAGTGGCCAAGAAATGTTACCAAGTCTGTGTGGACTCTTATGAGTAACTTCTGTTTAGATCATAGAATAAGCTATTTCTTAGGTTGACCTTTCTGGGAAATGCTGGTTTCCTAAGTTCCCCACAGAAGTGATGATAGTCAACTGCTTGAATTCATTCAACTGTAACTGAGTTAATTCTATATAGATTCCTCCCACAAGATCACAAAACCAAACCCAAACAGCTAAAATTAAACAACCGTTGGCTGCATAAAACTAATAGGAGGCGAAATGCAGGAAATTACATTTAGCAACCCCAGAGGCTACCACGTTCAATCAGAGCACGGCCTGCAAGGTTTTTTCCAGAGAATAAACAAAGACACGCTGAATGTATAAACATCTGGTCTGATTGCTTTGGTGAAAGAACTGCTTCAGTGTGCACTTATTAAAACTGGGTTTTCAGAGATGTTTTTGGTTGTAGGAGAAGCCTGTAGAACTGACTAGTTGTTACATGCTTCACACTTTCCGGGGGTTGGGGGGAATCAAGACTGAGACATACAGGGTAAATATCAAGCAGTTAACTTGATCGTGTTGGAGATGAATGGGAGTCAGTAAAAGAAACTACATGCAAATTTGTATCTTATTCTTGATTTTATAACATGTGTGTGTTTATACAATTCAGATTTCTGAAATTTCTCTATATTTTTTGATAAATACTTCCTGATATTATATTAACCATCTTTAGATATTATTTATATCACAGTTGAATTGAGACTGCGCCATAGAAAATAACTGGAGGAAAAGAACAAGGAAAATGATATTTGAACACTCATGCCAGGGCTGATGCTGATCTGAACCAGCGTAGTGGGATGGAGGAGAGAGGAGGAGGTGCCTTTATGACTTATATTGGGGGCAGACCCAACAGAGCTCATCCAGGCACTGCATGGCTATGCTTTTGAAAGTGTGAGTGTAAGTGTGTCGGTACGATTGCATATACCTTCGTTGGTTGAGGGAGCGTGTGTAGAGCCACTGACGAGACAGGGCAGAAAGTCAAAGAAAAATTCTACTTTTGTTTAAACAACAAGACAAAAATATAGGCATATCAAAAATATAAACTTTGTTTACAGTCTGAACAAAAGTTCCAACTTATTATGAATATTAGCATTCAAATAGACTGTCTGGATTTGACCTAACCTGAGAATATTGGAAGGGAAAATATTTCAAATTTCAATTTTAGAGCTGTCAGTCATTTACCTTTTTTTTAAGACTTGAATTATTTTTCATAAAGGGACTTATGATTATCATGCTTTAAGTTATCTCCAAAGTAGTTTAAATTTTTAGTTATCCTTGATATTGGATGAAATCAGACTTATTTTTCTATAATTTCCATTGAAATATGATAGTAAATGTACTGTTTTGTTGACAGAATGATGATCTTCCTTGTATTGGTTTCTGTATTTTAGTTTCAAGGAGTCCAGAAAAGAAAGTGACAGCTTTCAACAGAGTGGGAAGGAGTGGAGTGTTGCATTTAAATCACGGCAAAAAACGTGTCTTGAATCTTGGGAAGTTTAGCAGCTTATAGCAAGCGAAACAAAGACAGCTGTATGTGAGAAAATGAATGGGTAGACCTAAGAACAGGCAGAAATTATGAGAAAATTAAACAGGGCACTTGATTCAGCTGGAGTGACTGTATAGGTTTATCTTTGAAAATAACAAAACATAGTCTGTCTTGCAAATTACTGTTTTCCTTCTATCATCCCATGTAACACTACTTCCTGAAAATAAAATTTGTTTGTCTCTGGTGTTTGTCTGTCTCTCCTTTGTGTCTCTTTCTCTGTTTTTATCTCTTCCATTCTTTCTGTAACTATTTATTTATGTATCTACCTATCTATCACCTACCTACCTACCTACCTACCTATCTGCTAAGTATAGAATACGGGGCCTCAAATATTCTAGGTAAGCACCACATGACTGATATATATTACAATCTGTTTTCTTTTTTAATTTTATTTTTAATTTCATGAAACAATAGAGTCTACTAAATTAGCCATGCTGGTTTTGCAATCCTTTTGCCTCAGGCTCTTGAGAGATGGAATGACACATCTGCACCAGTGGACCTGGCACGTTCACTCCTTATACTTCGTTCCTGTCTCTCACTGTAAGCCACTCTTCTGTTTTTGCTGGTGGCATCCAGAAAAGGGGACAAGGATGCAGTTTACACGCTGCCTTCAGCTGAAGGGAAATAGCATTTCAAACTTTAGTTTACTCATTGATAGAAGGCAACACATTGGTGCTCCCATTACTTGGAGAGTGACTGTGACATGATACCTAAAACCTGCACACAAGGTTTATTCATCATTAGGTGTCCTGTATTATTTTAATGAATAAACATATATTTTCTTGGTCCTTTAATAAAAATTTTGTCTAATTTTTTTTCTCACCCTTTACTAGGCTACTTTTTTTCTTGAAACCAAAGATTTTGCTTATTTTTCCAATATAAAATAGCAGAAAACCTCAAAGAACACAAAACAAAAATAAAAACTATCAGTGACTTTTATGAGGACCCACTACTAACTGGGAGGGCAAGTACTTGAAAGAAAAGCTCCGAATTTAAAATAGTGTAAAATATTTCACTAATCACATCATTTCTATATTGATCGCATGTTAAATATTTTTCTTTTTAGTTACTGGAAATTTTTTTTTCAGACAATACATTTTGGTCAGAGTGTGGTGTGTCACCCTCCCTACAGGAGGATCTTCTCGAAACTCAGCACCTCCACACCCACCCACTGCCATCACCTTTTCTATCTCCTCAGAAAACAAACAGGAAAAAGAAAAGAAAAAGAAAAAACAAAACAATATAAAAACCCCAGAATTTAAATGAGAAAGATATAGCAGGAGAAACACACATACACACGCACGAATACACATGCACAAACTAAATCCATAAAAACACGAAATTGGAGACCATAATACGCAAACTGGGTACATTTACACAGACCAATATACCTATATACAAATATTGTAAAGTTTCATAAACTTTAAATTTTACTGGTAAAATTGGAAAAATAATATCTTAAACAAAACACTAGGAGAAAAAAAAAATCTCCCAAAAGATACCATTGAGTTTGTTTTGTGTTGGCCATCGACCCTTGGGCATGGGACCTGTCCTTAGGTGTAGTTTGTATTTCCAGGGAGTACTCTGTTGGAGAAAACTAATTATTTCTTCGCAAGTGTTTGTTAAGTAGAGATAGCATCTTGGTTAGGGATGGGAGCTCATGCCCCTTCTCAATTCTGAGATTCCATCTCCTTTAGACCTGTGCAATCCCTATACATTTCTGCCACAGTTTCTGTGAGTTTCTTTGTACATCAGTTCTGTTGTGTCTGAAAGACACTGGTATCATCCATTTGGCTTTTACAGACTTTCTGCCTCCATTACTGCATAGTTGTCCTAACCCTGATGGGAAGGATTTGATGATTACACCCCATTTAGGATTGAGTGTTCTAAGGTCTCTCGCTCTCTACACATTGCCTACTTGTAGATCTTTGTATTTGTCCCAGTCTACTGCAGAAGGAATCTTCTTTGACGATGACTGAAAAAGACAATGATGTATAACTGTACTTGCGTGTCTTTAGAAGACATTTTATTGCTTAGATTCCTTTAGCAGAACAATAATGTTTGGTTCACCCCTAGAACCCTGGTCTTGGTCACCTGAGCATTTCATGGGGTGAGCCTTAAATCTAATCAAAGGCTTGTTGATTGGTCCCACAACATTTATGCCTCAGTTGCCTTGACATATCGTTCAGGCAAGGCAGCATTGTAGATCACACGACTTGTAACTGGGTTAGTGTTTATCCTTTTTTAGTAATATGCAGTGTATCTTCCAGTACCATGACCACTAACTAGCCAGTAAGGGTGAAGGCTCAAATAACAATTTGCCGTGTTTTTTTTCTTTCGTTCTTAATCTCTAAAAAATTTCTGCTATAAAATCACAGTTCCACGTGTGGCTCTCATTTTACCTTTATTATGCCTTACTGCTCATGAACTTTAGTGTTAGTGCTGTTCATAAGATACTAGTTCTCATCTGGGCATGCTAGTGCATGCCTTTTATTCCACTGCTCAGGGAAACAGATGCCCGCCAATTCTTGTGAGTTCAAGTCCAGCCTGGTATACACATCGAGTCCAGGACAGCCAAGGCTACATAAAGTAACCCTGCTGAATCAGAACATTTATCATATGTCTTGTGGTGTTTATGAGGCAGCCAAGGCTCTGAAAGAATTTTCTAATGGAATTTGCTCATTTGTAATGCAGATTCCCATTCACTGATTTAAATGTTTTGTCTTGTTATCTGGTACACAAAAATGTCTGCTGTTTAAACTTCTTTAAACTGAAGTGTGTGTAAACTTCACACTGTTATGCATCTTGTGAAGTTTACATCTTAAAGTTCCTAAGTTTCAAGGATCATGCTTGAAACAGGGCGCCTTTCCTGGAAAAGATCTCTTTTAGTCCCTTCATTTTGTCTGTTTGTGTATGTATTTATTGCTTCAATTGGCTTCTCTTTTTTAGCTTCCTTGGAAGCATATATTGTTCACACTCCTTTTACAGAGAAGTGTTTAATGCAATAGATTTTCCTGAAGACTAAATTAACTGCATTTTTCATGTCTAACATTGAAAATTTCCTTTCTCATTTCTTCAGAGACCCTCATAAAATTTTACTTCCAAAGTATTTTCACATGTTCAAAAATATAGGCTTCATGATTTAATTTCCAAAATACTTGGATTTTATCAGCAACATAGAGGATATCCTGTTGAATGGCCCCATACATACTTGAAAACCATGTGTATATTCTATAGTGGGTGACTGTAGACTTTTTAAGTGCTGACTGCATTTACTTGTTTCATAGTTTTGTGAGTTTTACCAGTTGAAAACAAATACTGAAGATGTTTAAGTGTGTCTGTATATGGTTCAAGGATTTCCATCTCTAATGCTGACATTTTTTTTTCTTACACTCATATACATTTGATCTTATTTTGCCTATGGAATGAAATGCCTATTTGTCCATTATGCACTGACCCTATTTATTCTGCATTACATGTTGGGTCCTCATGCTAAACAGCAACATCAGAATGTTGTATACTGTGGATTTTCCCATTCTCTGTCTTTAACTTATCTACATCTTTGTATCTAAAGTGAGTCCCAGTGGACATACCATAGTAGTTGATTATTTTTAAAAGACCAATCTGTTCTGCCCTTGTTTTTAAACTCATTTTAATTTGACGTTCCTTAAATCTTCTCCCTTCCAATCCCCCAACCCTAGGTAGAAGAGAGATGTTAGTATGGAGAGGGGCCACAGACCTCTTTACTTCTCCTGGATGTTTAGGGCTGACACCAAATCTCCATCAACAGCAAACACAGCACGCAGTCTCATCCAAGCCTCTGCACCACAAAATGTCTCTTTCCATATCTCCATCGGCCACAGGGTCCAACTCCAGTCTCTCCAAACTGCTGCATGCCACACGTTCCCTCTCTAGGCTCTCCTATTTATATCTGTCAAAGTCGCAGACCACGCCCCTGTCCATGCTGCACGAGGCAGGCCGTCACCAGCTGGCAAAGGCCACGCCTTGCAGAAGGCAGTTATCTGTTGTGGAAAAACTAAAGCCCAAACTAAAATCCCACACCTGGGATAAAAGCAAAAATATACTTACATAGCATAACTTCGTTATTAAAGAAACCAAAACTTCCATTACAAACATGCATATCTGCCTTATAATTCCTTTTAGTAAGTACACTTAAATTTAACAATTGTTAGACCTATAGTGAGCTTAAGTCTGCACTTTTGCTAATTTTCTCTGCCCCAATGCACTCTGTTTTATATGTTTCATTTAGATTCTCATCTCTTGCTCCTTTTCAGGGGCTGATTAATAACTTACCACATGCACTTATAGTGTGTCAAAGTCCACCATGAATGTATTCATGGACTGTGAGATCACTTTATGCATAAATGACGTCACTGCCTTGTTCTTTCTGCCTATTCTGGAGTAACTGTCATAGATTTTTATATGTGAGTACATTATTATATTCAGAGTATATTATTTTTGCCTTATATACATTGTTTTTGAGAGAAATTAATAGGAGAAAATATTCTTTAAACATTCATTCACATCTTTATTATTTCATGTGTTTTTTGTTTTTTCCATTCTTTCTGGTAGATTTGATTGTTATTTACCTAGTGTGATTTTTTTCCTATCTTCCTGCATCCAATTCACTCAGATTTTTAAAGCCTATTTTTACTTTGATTTAATTTTAGAGAAATATTTGTTTTACGTTGATTATGACTTAGCATTCAGGCTGATAATTTGTTCCACTTTCATCAATGGCATTGCCTAGTAGTAATGGTTCTAATGGTCCTAGTGTCTATTTAGAAATATTGTCAACTAAAGGTCCAAAACTTAAACAGGAATGAAACAGAGTGTCCATAGAAGTCAACCAATTCACTTAAGTTACTTAGAAAATGCTGTTGCAGAAAAATCACTATACTGGTAAATATATATATATATATATATATATATATATATATATATATATATATATATATATATAGTCTGGCTCTTTCTCAGAAAATTAGGAATAGTGCTACCTCAAGATCCAGCTATACTGCTCCTAGGCATATATCTAAAATATGCTCAACCATAGAATAAGGACATTTGCTCAACCATGTTCATAGCATCTCTATTCATACTAGCCAGAATCTGGAAGCAACCTACATGTTCCTCAGTGGAGGAATGGATACAGAAATTGCGGTACATTTACACAATAGAATATTACTCAGCTATTAAAAACAAGGAAATCATGAAATTTGCAGGCAAATGGTGAGAACTAGAAAAGATCATCTGCTGTGAGGTAACCCAGAAACAGGAAGACACAAATGCCATACACTCACTCATAAGTGGTTATTAGACATATAATATAGAATAAATATACTAAACTCTATACTCCTAAAGAAGATAAACAACAAGGAAGACCCTAGGGAAGATGCTCAAGTGCCCTTCTCCAGGACATTGGAAGCAGGAGAAATCAGGGAACGTGACAGGAGCCTACCACAGGTGGCCTCTGAGAGATTCTACCGATTTAGGTATCCAAACAGAGATTGAGACTTATAGCCAAGCACAGAATTTTATGAAAGAAGGGAGAGATAGAAAGACCTGGAGGGGACAGGAGCTCCAAATGGAAACCATCAGAGCCAAACAAAACAAAACAAAACAAAACAAAACAAAACAAAACAAAACAAAAAGAACCTGAGCCCCGAGGGCCTTGAGGAGAATGATACCCAACCAAGGACCATGCATGGAGAGGACCTAAAACCCAGGCTCAGATGTAGCCCATAGACTCAGCCTTCAAATGGGTTCCCAAGTAAGGAGAGCAGGGCCTGTCTCTGGCATGAACTCAGTGGCAGGGTCTCTGATCATCTCCCTTTGGGGATGGAGCCTCTCAAGGCCACAGAGGAAGACAATGCAGCCAGTTCTGTTGAAACCTGATAGGATAGAGTCAAACTGAAGGGGAGGAGGACCTCCCTTATAAGTGGACTAGGGGAGGAGCATAGGAGAAGAGGGAGGGAGGGTGGGATTGAGAGGAGATGGGGGGGCACAGGCAGGATACAAATTGAATAAATTGTAACAAATGATGATAATAAGAAGATGAATAAATAAAAATCAAATACAAAAATCCATCATTCAAACTCTCTTTGTGTATGTGTGTGAACAGAAGGAATATAATTGATGGAGTAAGAACCTCATATTAAAATATTTAGAACTTTAGGGTCTATCTAAGTTATATTTGATACTGATTGCTATGGTAGGCTACCATTACTATAGCAGAGTACTGGAGACCATTATCCTTAAAAGAGGAAGTGTTTGTCTCTTAGTTTTGAGGGGCCAATCATTGGCCATTTGTCCCAGTATTTTCAGTCCTGTGGAAAGACAGTGAATGTAGTAAAGTGGAGTTGCTGACCTCAAAATCCAGAGAAGAAAAAGAAGGTTGTGTGAGGGCAGGAGAGAGACAGAGACAGAGACAGAGACAGAGACAGACAGAGAGAATCCACATATCTCTTTCCAAGGAGACTTCCTAGGACTGCTTCCACCTCTTAAAATATCCATTTCCTTTCAATACCATGCCTCCAACCCTTCTGACCCCATTAGACCCCACAGCATGCTGTTAAGAAGACATTTATAGCACAACATTTATTCAGATTTTGAATGAAAGCTCTCTGACAATATTTTGTTTTCCTCTCAAATTTGTACATATTTTTATTTGTGAACTATAGTTTAATTTTGAGAATTTTATACATGAATACTAAATAAATTCACGTTATTTCTCCCTCTCCCCTTTCCAATTAGCTTTCTCTCAAATTGATGACTTCTTCTTTAATTAGTATTGAATGTGTGTGTACTACTTTCTCCACTTAGTGTTGCTTATATCTATATGTGTTTCATGTTGCTCATTCCCTATAGCCCTTCATCTATGGGTGGGGCCTTGTGAGTCTTTCCCCGTCCAGTCCGGCATATCAGCTGGTGTTGTCATGCAGGTCTTCTTTAGGCAACTATATTTTTTGTTATTATAAGTTGATTCTGTATCCTGCTACTTTGCTGAAATTCTGACCATTCTAGTAGGCCTCTGGTAGAATTCCTGGGACTTCTTATGCATAACATTCTATGCTTTGCAAGTCAAGATTATTTGACTTCTCCTGCTCCTATTTGTGTAGTTTAATTCCCTTTTCTTAATTGATTTCCCCCCTCCAGAAATGTAGTAAGCTATGACTCAGTATGCCCCTTTCCCATGTTAAGGAATGTTTTGTTCTCAGTCAGCTGTATGGGTAGCCAACAGTATGCATTATGCATTAGGATTTACAATATCTCAGAAGTAGAGATGACAGATATGTTCATACTTCATATTGAAATTAAGCATAGATCACTCTGCCCGACATCAAAAGGCCTTGAACACTTTTTCTTATCATAGCTCTTCATGGCATTTGAGATTATACAAGACCCTGCAATACAGATTCTGGGAGGATACTTGGCAAGATATCTGAAGAGCACTTTTGATGATTTTGGTGAGAGCGAAGATTAATGTGTTAAAGTTAAGCAGGTCAGGCTAATGTCAAAAAGTGAATTGGATTCTTGTTAGTTTGGAAGGCAGATGTGTTGTATCTTTCTCCACATATGGTGGTACTAACATATATTCATGCAAACATGGCCAATTCATTATTGGGTGGAATAGAACAGAACAATTAGAAACTTTTCCTGCCAAAATAATATCATCAGTTTTTTTAATTGTGTGAACATTTAATTATTGGTTCCCCAAGAGACTGAAAAGGCCCAAATTTGAAAGGTTTTCAAATTCCCCTGACCGCTCCCACCATGGCTGATGTCCTGTTACCAACTAACTAGTCCTCTCTGGGAATAGTGCTGGCAACTGAGATGTAAACAGCAAATTCTTAGGATAAGGGACAGCACTCCATGAGTTGTAGTTCTATTGATATCAGCTAGTTGGTTTATAGGTGGATAAATACAGCAATATGAAGGAAGAAAGGGTGTCCAGGTTTTTACTATTTATGTTTTATATGAGCAAAAACAAAGTTATGGGCTTGGATCTTTTTCCAACACTCTTACGGTACTTTAAACTGTTTCCTATCTTTCACCACTGTAAAAATAACTCCAACTGCAAAGGAGCAGCACACTACAAAGAACTAAGAGCTGATTGCTCTGAGGAAAGTGATGAGTATGCCATAGCTGAGTACTGTCCTCATTGCAGTGTCCGAGCTGCTGACTGGAATGCACTGTTCTTCTGGCACAGTGCTACAAACCATCATGGTAAGCATCTGCCACCCCACTGTGACATTATTTGTTGAATGCCACCACAGGCCACTAGACCATGCACTGTCTGAATGCAATCCATACGTTTTCCTTTATCTCCAGGCCTCTTCAGACTGGTTAATACCTGGCATCTTTGGTGAGTTCTTTGTCTCCCCAGAGTACATCTAAGGAAAGGACCTCATAGCTCTTAAGTTCACTCTGTGATCAACTCTGGGCTTTGTAGCTTTTGTTCCTCATCTAACTGCGCCCTTTGCTTCATTCTGCTCCCCTCGTTTCTTCACTTCTAAATTCTTAAAGCATAAAACAATAGGAAGCCTGCTTGCAAATCTCCCCCTCTGATACAATGTTTAATGTATAGGTTTTAAAAATTGCAGAGCAGCACTAGCTAATTTGCATTATTCAGAGCAATAAATGTCTCATAATTCAGTGGAAGGGACATTTAAACTAGATGGCCCCTGAGAACGTTAGACTTGTTAGCAGTCTTTTTACCACTTTGCAGCAAAACTCCTGACTTGGCTGTGATTCAAGTAGAAAAACTCTAAGACAGAGTGCAAGTTCCTCTGAGAAGAAATTAAACATCACAGATGCCTGACAGTCTTTAGACTTCTGAATAGTTGGTAGAGATTATTTGCTGCGTTTTACTTTTACTGTTTTTTAACATTAGAAATAAATAGGGACTGTCTCTGACATGAACTCAGTAGGTGGCTCTTTGATCACCTCCAGCTTAGGGGAGACTGGCCTTTCTAGTCCACAGAGGAAGACAATGAACCCAGTCCTGATGAGACTTAATAGACTAGGGTCAGATGGAAGGGGAGGAGGACCTCTCCTATTAATGGACTCCGGGAGGAGCACTGGAGAAGAAGAGAGAAGAAGGGTGGGATTGGAAGGGGGCTACAGCTGGGATACAAAGTGAATAAACTGTAATAAAAATAAAATTAAAATTAAAAAAATGAAATAGATTCTTTTCTCCTACCTTGACCACCATTTCTCCTACTTCCATGTTTTCCAAATCCCTACCCTCCACTTCCTCTCTTCCCCTGACCACTCCCCCTCAATTTCTTCTTCAGAACAGAGCAAACCTCCAAGAGATGAAAGCCAAACAGGATAAAAGAAGATACAATCAGACAATGCAAAAGCCCTCATATCCAGTCTGGAGAGGGCAACCAAACAGGAAGAAAAGAGCTCCAAGAGCAGGCAAAAGGGTCAGAGATAGACCTGCTCACATATTAGGAGTCCCACAAAACCTCCGTCTAACAAGCCAAGCATGTATGCATTTGGTGGGGACCTAGTGAAATGTAGAGAAGGATTTCTTGCTCCCTGGCAGCTACCCAAGAGCTTTACTATCAACCTTTTGAATTGCACTTACTTGCTGATTCCATTATGTATCATGCGACCATCCTTAGAACAGGCAATTCCCACTTGACACCTGCATCTGAAATAACAAAATTGTAGCCAAGGGACCAACAAACACATTGGCTTAGGGGAGACATAGCTGAGACTGCACAGCTGCTGCAATGTACAGCAAACTTCCTTGAGAAACAGTTTTTCCTCTTGTTCCGTGATTAGGTAACTGCGTCTGAATGTATGACTCTCATAGATCAAGATGGCAAATATTATGCCCCAGAACAACCATCCTTAACACCATGCTTAGCTGCCCTAGTTTTTAAATAAAGTTCCTGATTTAATTATAACATAGCAGCCCTCGGATGGATATGCAATGTCCCCCTTGTTAATATGACCCTACTGTCTATTCTGGAGGCCGTTCCTTTTAGCTGTTAGTAAATGGGACAAGGATAACTTTAGTAATGCTCTTGAACCGAGTAAAAGTAGGCTGGGCTAGTATAGTCACATATAGCTCATCACAGTTACACACTAAAGGTGCACATGGCTAATGAGTGCTGGCACTAAAATGTCATTGAGCATGGCAGTCTTTCTTATGTATGTGTATGTGTGTAGACATTTGACAGATACATGTCATAAAACAAAAGTTATAGCACTAATAGAAGCTACTGTCAATTAACATGTGAAATTTGGTAAAATGAACTAATTTACTAAATTGTTTTGTCTTATGGATTTATCATGCATATTTGTGATTTGTTATTAAAATTTTCCATCTGTTTTAATCTTTTATTATGTGGTTAAATAAAATCAAGACCACTGCACAGAAGTTGGCCATGCTGGGTTTGACGCCCAGCCATGTTAAGGCTTGATTTGTCAGAGGGCCTCCCTGTGAAGCGAATGATCTGTATTAGCATTTTCTCCAAGATCCTCTAAGTAGCTCTTACATGAGCCAGCCAGCAAAGCAGAAAAAAAAGGAGACTATGGGAACGTGGCTCTAAACCCCAGCCATGCGACACTGGCAGCTGCTACGTGCCCAACCATGTTCTGGACATCTGAGTGCTCCATCTCACCACCAATCCCAGCTTGTCTTCATGTGTAGTGACAGATGGCAACCTCATGACAGCACTTGTTTTATGGCCTACATTTCACAGTCAACTTGTGGAAAATGAGACCATTAAAATATTGCCACAATCTCCCTCTTTAAAAGGAAAGGCTGCTTTTTTTGTTGATTTTTGTTTATTTAATGAATAATTTTCTACAGTATATTAGTGGAGTCATTTTAAATGTTGATCATTTCACAAAATCATATATGAAATTACTAAGCAAAAAATAATCACATAAATAATTAGAATGAGCTAACTGAGACTCTCAGAGGAGAACAGATTTTAAAAAGGTATACCCAGAAGATGGGAAGATGATGCTAGCAGAGGCAAGGAAAGGGTGTGACTTGTAGGCCCCAGAGCAGTAAAAAACAGATTAATAAATGAATAGAATATAGAAAACCATCAAATTTATTTTTTATTTCTTAATTTTAGGCAATTTTCAAAATTGAAAAGATACAAATAAACATATTAAGAGAAAACATCATGGAAAATGATGATAGTAATAAACATATTAAGAAAGAATAAACTTTTAGATTAAAAACTAACCAATAAAGATTAGCTCGGGATTATACCACCAATGAGTGGAATTGCAGCATACCAAGAGAAATTGATTACAGGTAACATCTAATGTCCATTTATAGTGTAACTAAGACAGAAGACTTTTCAAAAGGAAATATTTAAACACTCAAAATTATCTTCCTTTTATTTGTTCTCTCTTTTCTCTCTCTCTTTCTTCCCCACCTCATTTTATTAAATTGATTTTACTTCAATAAAAATATTCACCATTTGAAAAATGCATCATGTTGCATTGGAAGTCAGTATGCTATACCTTTACATTTTATATATGATCTTGCTAAGTTGTCTAGGTGGTCTGGAACTCACCTGTAATCCAGACTGACATAAAACTTGCAATGATTCTCTTGCCTCTGCCTTCTATGTGCATTGCCAATATACCAGACTCAAAAGTATCATGTTGGGAACTTCCCAGAGACTCATACTCCAACCAAGGACTATTCATGGAGATAACCTAGAACTCCTGCACAGATGTAGCCCATGGCAGTTCAGTTTCCAAGTGGGTTACGTAGTAATGGGAAGAGGGACTGCCTCTGACATAATCTGATTGTCCTGCTCTTTGATCACCTCCCTCTGAGGTGGGAGCAGCCTTACCAGGCCACAGAAAATGACAATGCAGCCACTTCTGATGAGAACTGATAGTCTAAGATCAGAAAGAAGGGGAGGAAGACCTCCCCTATCAGTGGACTTGGGGAGGGGCATGCATGCAGAAAGAGGAGGAAGGGTGGGATCAGGAGGGGAGGAGGGAGGGGCTTAGGGGGGTACAAAATGAATAAAGTGTAATTAATAATAATAAAAAATATTAAAAAAATAAGATGTCCTTATCAAAATAAAAGAAAAAAAAGTATCATGTTATATTGGTGGTTATGTTTATGGAAAAGTCAAAGACTATTTTCCATTTGCAACTATTATTTGCTGACATGTTTTCAGATGGCACCATCTACCCTAGAATTTATTGTTTATAAAAACCAAAATGATGCAAAGTGGGGGTATATTACATATTCAAAGAACTTAGAGTATTTAATCCAGGAAAAAATGGACGGAGAAAAGAGTTGTTTTAGGTATTTGATAAGCTGTTACATAGACGGCAGTTTAGGCTTTGCTTCTGCAACTGTAATGGTGAGAACAACAACTAGGAAGTTGAATTCAGCAGCTGATAGAACTCCCGGAAATTTTGCATTTCCTGGTTACATTACGGTTACATTATTGTAAATTTCAGGTTGAAATGAACTTTACTGTAATCATCCTTGTTCAACTGGAAGGTGCAGCCGATTTATGTTAGAAGGATTCCTTGCTTTAAAGAAGTGATTATATATTAGAACCTCACAGGTCTACTGTTTTTAAAGTTTAGTGTCTTTCTGGGTAGGGCACAGTTAATGTAGGTCTTATTCAATAAACTACAAAGGACTGTCAACATTTGGAGGATGCTAGTCCTTTGCATGAGTCATTTTCTTTTCCTACATTGTAAATCATGGCATTATATGTAGAAAGTTTCCAAGACAAAATCTTTCAGTGATAGAAATGATGCCCTATAAGCCTATTGATTAAATACCAGCATCATGCAACAGGAAGTAGAAATCAGTGTCAGTCAAGTGAGCATGCTCAGGATGAGGCTGCCAATGTACAAATTGACAACAGCTGGCACAAGTTCCCTGGAGGACTTGGCATCTGTAAGTAATCAGTTACTGTAGAAGTCCAGGTCAGACAAAAATTAGTCTCATTGATGATGACACTTTTAATAGCCCAAGGACCTCACAGCTTTATTTAATTAGAATCACAGTATTCAGTGTACACATAGCTGGTCACCTTTGACAATTGTTTGGTTCTCGTCTATTTTGTTAGTCTAAGCTGCAGCATACTATGTCTGTGTTTCTGAAAGTCAAGGGGATCATTAGCACACAATGAAAGGCAAAATGGACTTATTTGTCAATATTGTGCCAGTGTTTTCTCTGGTTCTTTTATTCACCCGTAACCAACCCTTAAGAAGAAATCAAATACATATGTTTTGGTTTCTATTCAGTGGAATTTAAATCCCACAAAAACCAAACTGTGGTTTGAACTGAAAACGCTCATTTTCAAAGTCTGTTACTAGCCTTACTGACATTTTATTGCAACACCATACTCTTCCTCTGAAATGGATACAGAAGTCAGCTTTAGAATATTCATAAGAGAGCTGATGTTGACATTGTCCAAAATTAGTACTTTTTAAACCTTGAGTTTTTCATTTCAACGTTTTTTAAAAACACGTGCCAAGAGGTAAGAATTTAGTGAAAGGTCTGTTCTATTATTTTGGAGAAAAAAATAGCTCCGACTTTTCAGGCAAACCCTGGGGAAATTGCTGTGGATTCCTGTCAGCTGGTATAGTAAGATATTTTTCTTTCTGAATTTGCTTTGAGTAATTTGGCAGAAGAGCATTTGATTTCTTGAAACAGTGTGTTACCACATTTATAACAGTTAAGACTGTCCATAAAGCAGGATATAAATAAATATAAAGGAAAGAGCAAATGGTCTGAAATACCTTGTCTTGAAAAATTGATCGTGTACAAAGTCAAAGGACAATAGACTGCATACAATTCAAAGGTTTAGTCACCTACACTTATTTTGTGCAAGGTAACATACAGGATTCCAGTGTGCAAGTGTGTTGCAAAAAAAAAGAGGCTAAAATGTAATCTAGATTTAAAATAAAAAAGCAGTAAGTGGAGTTGGTAGCATTAAATTTTGTTTCCATTGCACAACACGGCCTCTGCTTCTTTCCATCTCCTCCACTGCAAGAGACATTTTATCTACACACTCTGTATTGTTTCCTACTAGGCATTAATCTGTTTGTGTAAAACACCAAAAGCATTTTGTATTCTAAATTTGTCAAACCTTTGGCTGTGTCTTATTATTTTATTCAGGTAATGAATGGCTGACGTATTGAGAATGACTTTCTGGTCTTGATTGTCTTCATGCATTTTAAGTATCAGCTGTCTAATCACAATCATAATGATAAGCCAGGTCCTTCTTAAAGTTCAGGAGCAGCGAGTGTGGTGAAAGATGACAGTGACATTTTCAGGTCAACTCAGAAGAGAGAAAGAGGAGCAAACAATAGTCAATGGATACCTTTGTATGGTTTATAACTGTGGTATTAATGTTCTTTTGAGTATTTGTTTGTCTGTGCGATTGTGTGTGTGTGCAGAGAAGATATGTGTACCCATGCATGTGGAGGTTAGAGGACAATTTGGTATTATTATGTAGGTGCCATCCATGTTAGTTTGTGTGTGTGTGTGTGTGTGTGTGTGTGTGTGTGTGTGTGTGTGTGT
>NW_026596149.1:5125668-5137896 GCF_907164565.1 Psammomys obesus | reverse complement strand
GTGTGTGTGTGTGTGTGTGTGTGTGTGTGTGTGTGTGTGTGTGTGTGCATATCAGTGTGTGTGTGTGCACCTGTGTGCATAGGCATAGGCAGGTGTGTTCATGAATATGTGTGCAAAGGTGTATGTGTCCATGGGCTTATGTGCTGAAACCAGAGGAGGATGTCAGAGGTCTCCCTCTATCCACTCTCTCATTCTCTTGACACAGAGTTCTTGCTGACCTGAAACTTGCCAGTTTTTGGAATTTTTTTACCTTTTTTTTTTGGCTAAATTTGATGACCCGTGAATTCCATTAATCCTTAGTCATCCTCCTGTCTCCGTAACTCCATTGCTGGAGTTAGAGGTGCCCTGTTGATGTCCTGGACTTGTACATGTGTTCTGAGCACTAGTCTTCATGTTTGTAGAGCAAGCACTCTTACCCACTGAACCACCTTCCCAGCCACCCATCATCAGAGCCAGAGGTACTGTCCTGGACTTGACCTGTTAGGCTAAGCTGCTTTGCTACTGAACCTTGGGGATTCTGCTGTCTCTATCTGCCCAGGGCTGGGATTGCAAGTGCAGACCACCATGCCAGAACTTTTTTTATGTAGGTTCTGGGGACTGAACTTAGGTTCTCGAAAACTCAGCTTCTTTTCTGAATTTAAGCCTTTGTGTGTGTGTGTGTGTGTGTGTGTGTGTGTGTGTGTGTATCATTTGATTTCCTCCCAAACTGTCAGAATTCACAGCCATTGCTAAATCTGAAGCATGTGGAGTAAATTGACTCCCATTCAGCCAATTAAAAAAAACTGCTTTGACTTATTCTTCGTAATTACTAGAGATTAGTGGCATTTTCCTGTGGATTTTATAAACTGTTGTTAAAAGTGTATGATTCATTCATAGTGCAATAACTTGTGGTCATGTTATTTAAGAGAAATTAATGAGTTATACCAATTCATCATTCTTCTGTATACTCTGCTAGTTAGCTATTAGATGTTTTCCATTAAACTCTTATAGAGTGTGAGGAACCATGAGCTGATGTTTTCATATACTAATCATTATTGAGCAGTGAGTTTCCAAGAGATGAAAGTCATTGGCTAAACTTACTTAACTTCACAACGAATTGCAAATGTAGGTCTGTTCACTTCTCTCAGTTCCTTGTTATGAGGGAGAAGTTGAAGAGACCCTGGGTCATTCAGTATTTTATCTTGTCCAGCAATATTGTTACGCACTCAACCACATAAAAAATAAATAGAAGGGCATGTAATAAGGCCTAACAGACAAAGGAGCTCATCATCAAGCTGGAAGGACTGAGGCCTCTCTGCGTCCTACCCAGTGGAAGGAAAGAACCAACTGATGCAAACTGTCTTCCTCCTTTCACAGCTTTGTATCCTGAAACACCCAACTCCCCAATTAAATATAAAAATAATTAAACATAATGAAGTTTCAAAGTAAATTGGAGGGTTAAATGAGAGTGCTGTGGTCTCCTAGGCAAAAGAGATCAGATGAGTATCCTGCTGATCAGGTGGCCAGGATAGGGACAGCAGGTCGTGTCATCACCTAGGAAGTTTGGGAAGAAAAATGAACACATAGGTATAGGAAATGCACGGGAGTTGCAACAGTCAGGGGTTTGTTAAGGAACCCCATGTTGTCCTGGACTTAGTCTTGTCACATGTTTTTTCCACTTATTTATATCCTGACAGACATTATTCAGATTGTAGATAGTGATGTGTCTTTTACTGAGATCGTAACAAGTTGACTCAGCCCATGAGAGGTGACTTGATTACATTGATGTAAGCCAGGATGTTAATTGCCATGACAAGGAAGAAAATGTGCTTGTGAATGTTTAATCAAGCTTGGGCATCCTGACCTGGGACCTAAGGAACAGAGCGGCTGAAAGCAGACATGCTAAACCTAGGGAAGGGACATTGAGGGAGGAATCTTTGATAATTTCACAGAGTGCTGGGACGCAGTTCTTTTTAGCTACAGGGTTTGAATTCTGAACTGAGACATCAATTATTAGTGCCTTGATTATCAGAATCAGTCTCACCACTTATCCTCTGGAACATACTGGTCAGACCGCAACATTACCAAGATGTGTCTAGCAGCAGTGACTACTAAGTCATCTAGATGCTTTCAACCATGCATGAAACTATATATTTTAAAACACTGTCTCCATACAGAGACTAACCAAATTTAGAGAGAAATATATTAAAAATTGTACAAACTGGTAGTATTGTTTTAAGTTTCATTTCCTTTGTGTGATGAGAAATGCATGGGCTCGTTCAGTCCGTAGATAAAGATTTAGAATTCTATTTAGAACTATAATGAATTAAATGAGTCTGAATTTTAATTTTTCTACATCATTCATGTTAAAGTATCTCTGTGGAAATCTTATTTGCAGTCAGTGGAGACATTGTATTATCTGACATCTTCCAGGAACTGAGAATTTACATCTTCAGAGAGAAGTGGTATAGCTGTTCCTTCATTTACTGCCAATATAAGAATAATGCTATCCTTCTCTTTGTTGTGGTTGCTGGTAAGAAGACTACTTTTTCAAGCTTCAGCCTCCCAATTTCTAAATGGATTTTTTTCTTTTTCATTTTCATGTTTTTTAATATTAGTTATAGTTTATTAACTTTGTATCCCAGCTGTATCCCCCTCCCTCATTCCCTCCCAACCCCACCCTCCATCCCTCATCTCCTCCCTGCCCCTTTCCAAGTCCACTGATAGGGGAGGACCTCCTCCCGTTTCATCTGACCCTAGCTTATCAGGTATCTTCAGGCCTGGCTGCAAAGTCCTCCTCTGTGGCCTAGCAGGGCTGCTCCTCCCTTGGGGGAGGGAGGAAGGTCAAGGAGCCTGCCATTGAGTTCATGTCAGAAATAGTTCCTGTTCCCCTTACTAGGTTGGATACTGAGCTACCATAGGCTACATCCAAGCAGGGGTTCTAGGTTATATCCATACATGGTCCTTGGTTGGAGATACAGTCTCACAAAAGACAATTGCTTTTATCACCTACAGTTAGGAAGCGAAAGTATTTGGAAAACTCCTCTTGAATGATCCAGTTGAGTCAGGGGCAAAGAGCTCACATTTGCCTTTAGGAAAAAGAGCTGTTTGACTGGTACAATGGGAAAAATAAAGTCCAATAGTGGAATTTCCCTTTGCTAAAAAATAACCAGTTAGAGAGGAAGTGGTTCAGGAATGGTGACCCTTCAGCCATAAAGGCAGAGGACATGCATTAATAAGCACTGTCTGGTGGAAGCCCTATCATTACGGGGCCTGAGCTCCCAGGGAGAACACAACATGGTCTCTATCCTCATTCAGAACAGCCACAAGAGAATGAATGAAAAAGGGTAAAAAGCAACAGAAACAGCCTACAGAAGCAAAAGATAATTAAAAATAGAGTGCTCCCTCCCCACTCGAATCAATTCTCAAGGTAAAACTGGAATCATCCCATTTACCTTTGATGAACTTGTAAAATGTGACAGTCAGGATATTTTACATTTAATACCAGACTTTTGGCATCTTAAGTACCAGAAAGTAGGTTGGATGAAGACTAGCAAGGGTTGATGTTCTGGAAAGTACAAGGAGAGTTCTTTTAAACTGTTTGCATGTCTCATGTCTGAGGAGAAATAGGTAACTGGCTGATTTTACACATAGTGCCACAATCCTCAAGGAAATCAGCTTAATGCTCATTCTCCATTGTTCCACAAGATGGAAATTGTCAGCTCCTGAACCAGCTAGTGGTTTGTGTGGCTGGGACAGGGCTGTCAGCCAGTCTGTGGGCTTAAATGTTGGCAGAAAGCAACATTAACTCGGAAATATGAAGTCACAGAAAGGCCATGTTTCACAAACTCATGCTCGTACCTTCCCTGACTCTGAGTGAAAGGAAAAATAAATTGTCTTGATGCTCACTGTATCAGGAAGTAACGTCGTAGCAAGCCTGTATGTGGTAAGAACATATTTTATAAGGAATGTAGCCAGAAACAGAAAAGAGTGTGATTAGGGGACTTTGTACAAGATCTTTTGGAAAGTGAACAATAATAATTCCACATAAAACAAAACATGAAAATTTAAAAAAAATCGATTTAAATTCTGGAGTTTGGTAAATAGTCAAAGCTGTAGAGAGGTGAGTAATTGCAATGACTCACTATTAGCTATGGAGATTCTAAGTGAACAAATTCATAGAGTATCTTTTTTTTCATTTTAAATTTATTATTTTTTATTAATTACAGTTTATTCACTTTGTATCCCAACTGTAGCCCTCTCTCTTGTCCCCTCCCAAACCTACCCATACTGGTCCCTAGTTCACTAATAGAGGAGGTCCTCCTCCCCTTCCATCAGATGCTACTCTATCAGTTCTCATCAGGAGTGGCTGCATTATCTTCCTGTGTGGTCTGGTAAGGCTGCACCGCTTACCCCTTCAGGAGGAGGTGATCAAAGAGCAGGCCACTAAGTTCATGTCAGAGATAGTTCCTGTTCCCATTGCTAGGGAACCCACTTGGACACTGAGCTGCCATGGGCTACATCTTTGCAGGCATTCTAGGTATTTCCATGAATTGTCCTTGGTTGGAGTATCATTCTCAAAAAAGATCCCTGTGCCCAGATTATTTTTTAAATTTTTATTTTATTTTTATTTTTTATATTTTTGCTCTCCTTATAGTGCTCCTGTCGCTTCAAGTCTTTCTATCACCCCCTTCTTTCATTAGATTCCCTGTACTCTGCCCAAAATTTGGCTATGAGTCTCAGCAGCTGCTTTGATACCCCATCAGGTAGAATCTTTCAGAGGCCCTCTGCAGTATGCTCCTGTCTTGTTCCATGTTTTCTCCCTCTTCTGATATCCATCCCATTGCCTTTCTGAATGAGGATTCATCATCTTACCCAGGGTCCTCCTTCTTGATTAGCTTCTTTAGGGATACAGATTTTAGTACGATTACCGTATATTATATGTCTAATATCCACTTATAGTTGAGTGTATACCATGTGTGTCTTTCTGCTTCTGGGTTACCTCACTCAGGATGATCTTTTCTAGTTCCCATCACTTATATGCAAATTTCATGATTTCCTTGTTTTTTTTTATTGCTGAGTAGTATTCTATTGTGTAAATGTATCACAATTTCTGTATCCATTCCTCAGTTGAGGGACATCTGGGTTGTTTTCAGCTTTTGGCAATTACGAATAAATCGGCTATGAACATGGTTGAGCAAATGTCCTTATTGTATACTTGAGCATTTTTGGATATATGCCCAGGAGTTGTATAGCTGGATCTTGAGGAAGCGCTATTCCTAGTTGTCTGATAAAGCACCAGATTGATTTCCAAAGTGGTTGTACCAGTTTACATTTCCACCGGCAATGGTGGAGGATTCCCCTTTTTCCACATCCTCTCCAGCATGTATTGTCATTGAAGTTATTCATCTTAGCTATTCTGATGGGTGTAAGGTGATATCTTAGGATCGTTTTGATTTGCATTTCCCTGATGCCTAAGGACGTTGAACATTTCTTTAAGTGTTTCTCTGTCATTCGATATTTCTCTATTGAGAATTTTCTGTTTAGCTCTGTACCCCATTTTTTAATTGGATTACTTGATTTGTTGCTCTTTAACTTCTTGAGTTCTTTATATATTCTTGATATTAGCCCTCTGTCAGATATAGGGTTGGTGAAGATCCTTTCCCAATATGGATTTTCTTTTATTTACCTATTTCTTCTATGCAGATAAGGGAATAGACATAGTGGTATTGGCTATTTATGTTTGTGCATTTGTTTACATGTGTGTATATATTCATAAATGTTTGTATGCCGATGGGAAGAAAACAACACAAGAACTACCAGGGTCTCCAGCCTTCAGATTTTTAGAATAACAGTCGCTCTCCCACATAAAATTCATTGATCTTCATTTAAAAAAACCTTTTTCAAACTTTGTTCACTAAGGGACTCTCCTTCTTTCATAACATATTCCAAATGCTTCCACGGTAACTAAAAAGGTGGAGACTAAGGCCTAAGTGATATCTGTATGTGATAGAAATTTGCTCTCTTCTGAGATGAGCATAGACATGGAGTCCACAGATCACTCAAGAACAGTCTAAACTGCTGTACCTAGGTAGTGCTTTCTCCTTCAACAGTGCATAAAAAAACAACAAAACAAAACCTTTCAATTACCAACTGAGTTTCTTGGAGATTGCTAAGTTCTTAAGGTTGGGATATCTCTTTCCAATGATTATGCAGAAATTTAAGCCACAAGATATTTGTAGATGTTGTGGAAGTCTCATAAGTGATAATGATGCCAAGGTAAGATACGGAAGGGAGTCTCTCCTGTGAAGATCCAGTGAGAACTCTATCTGTGGAGAACAGAATTTGCTGTTGAAGACAGAGAATCACTTAGCAACTTTGCCTATGGATTTCCTACCACCAGAAGTGTGAGAAATAAATTTCTATTTTTTAGAAGTTGCTTAACCTTATATATTTTGTCAGCATTAACATAAAATATGACTTTTCATTCCTACCTGTATGATCTAAAAATACCAGATAACCAGTTTTTAACCAGGTGATTATTAAGTTCCATGCTTTGTGTCAATATGAACTTCTCATACCGACTTCCTAGAGCATACCTCTAGGTATGTTCACCACAGAGAAATTTGTAAATCTTGATAATCCATACTGATTTAGGAACCTGGTACTTGGTTGTTTAATTCTCTAACTGAATATATACCATAAAAAAATCTCTCTTTCAGAAAACATGTTTCTATTTCCTGGGAAATATCATCATATTCTGGGTGTCATTTGAAGTCTTTGATGATTTTGATAGTGCCTCATGCCTCTTATTTCAATTATATTTTGCTAAAATGTTGACAAAAAGGACACACAAGAGAGGAGCATAAAAGGCAAGTTAGCGACATGGCTTCTTATTTTTAATAGCAAAATGATTTTGTTTTTATCTCCTTCACACTAAAATCAATAGGTCTTTGTAGTATGTTTATTCTAGTTGAAGGCTTTGGCAAATTGACAGATTCTAAAACGTTTTCTCTGGGAGGAAGTTTACACTCTTGAGTGTTGTTCACTAAAATTTATCAAAAGTTAAACACAAGGCAAACACACCTTTGCATGGTCTAGTGTGTTCGTGTGCTCTTGTGCTCTAACAAAACATTCAGAGTTTGATGCTTTACACAGTAGACATTTAGTCCCCCATACTTCTAAGGATATATGTCCACAGACAACATGTCAGCAAATAAACTAATTTGCAACGTTCTATTTCTTGAATGTCGGAAGTTTGTTTCTTGATGTGCTACCCTTATGTGCCCTTTCCTTGATGTGTGGATGAGGAAGAAGAGAAGCAGAGATGTGTACGGAGAAAACATTCTGAGGGTTCTTTTTATGATGACACTATGCTATTGACGAGGGCTTCAACTTTAGGACTTCATTGTTTTACTTTAAATATTGCCTTAGATCCAGTCCATAAATTAGGTTTGATAAAATTTGTTACATCTATCATTTTGACTTGACTTGATTTTAATTAGTTCATTAAGAGTGAATGTCTAAAAATACAAACCAGTCTTCTTGATTACAGAGGGGTGATGGACATGTGATAAGTTTTGTTACAGAAAGCATTAGAAAGTATGTAACAATGGAAGCTCTGCTGTCTGTTTCTTAGCTGTGTTTGACTCATTTACTGATTGCCTAGTGATGCTAAATGTTATCTCTTTTAAGTTAAAACTTGTTTGCCTTATTGAAGAGGTAATGCACTTTCAACTACATTAGAGTGACCTCTCCTAATTCCTATTTGATATCTTAGACAAAAATAATATAATTTATATATTTTTCTTTACAAATGAAGAAAAATGTCCAGAGAGCATATACAAGCATTGATACTTTGATCTGCAAGTTATTTTCTTCTAGTATCAATTTATGAAGTTTGAGTTACAACTGAGACTTAAACTTCATTCAGTTGGATATGATTTCGTGAGTGAGTTTACTCAAGCCCTGTATAGTTCCATTCCAAAGAACACTCTTAGATTCACAGTGACTTCTTACTTCTCTTCTGCCATTAAATATCTCTACATCTAAGCGATTTGTTTACACAGTGATTGTGGCAGGTTGAAGTGGGTTTTGAATGACAGACTGGTTGGGTTTTCACTGTTTTTCTCAGTGGTGGTTAAATATACATCTTTTGTTTTGTTACTTTACAGACCACCTAGAAATGCTTTTTACCAGTCCAACAACAAGTATACAATCAGTAAAATAAATGATTATTTCAAATGAGCACTGAAAGAAAATCATCTACCATTATACTTGCTGTGTAGAGCTCCACACTCAGAGAGAAGACAGTGATGCTCACAGTTCGAAACAGATTTAGCAATTTGACTGTTGGGTCACTCAGAAATAAAATCTAATGTTGATGGGCAATAACAGGTTTGGCTTATATTTTTCAGTTATCTATTAAAATCTAGTAGACAGATTTTTTACATTAAAAATAAATAGCATTACCTACTGCAAAAGATGACTTCTTTATACATTTTGGTGAATGTGAGACACTGTATTATATGGAAATAAATCATGTAGCCTACATTCAACACATGGTCATTCATATTGCTGGGAGATATTTAAGTGATATACAGTTACCTTTTTATTTGCAAAGCACTCCATATTTCCAAAGTCAGTTTGTCTCTATAAATAGTAAATTTGCTAAAGTCTAAATATATTAGGATAAGAAGTTCACTTCATCATGTTTATAAGCTTCTCAGGAACTATTGATTTCCCAATATTAACACATTCTTATGCTGCTGGCTTGTTCTAAGGAATATTTTAATGTGAGAGTATTAATAGCATATTTGATGATATAATCTTCTACTAAAGTAGCACATCTTCTTAGGTAACCCAAATTTGATCAAAAATGAAAAGTTCTAAATACCCTGCATTGAGTGAGTCAGTTGGTACTAATATGTAGCCATAGTATATAAGATAGAAATCACTTCTGCAATAGGTAATTGCTGAAATCTATTCTTAATCTAATTCATTTTTTGATTAACCTAGCCTAGGTAAGAAAAAAGGCACACTATTTATTTGTATAAAACAAAAAGGATGACAGTGCAGCCACTCCTGATGTGATCTGATAGACTAAGATCAGAGGGAGGGAGAGGGGGAGGGAGAGGAGGACCTCCCCTATCAGTGGACTTGGGGAGGAGCATGCATGAAGAAGGGTGAGGGAGGGTGGGATCATGAGGGAGGGCCTTATAGGGGGATGCAGAGTGAATAAAGTGTAATTAATAGTAAAAAATAAAATAAAATAAAAATATAGCAGTCTGAAACAAACAAACAAACAAACAAACAAACAAAAACAAAAAGGAGGGATGTTCTGTCTTTAAATTCAGTGTGCCTCAAGGAATAGGCATTTCTGTCTAATATTTTTTTTATTATTTGTGTTGATATTTAGGCTAGTGATTATTTGATATTTGAAGGTAAGGCTCAAGTGGGCAAACTGGCCACTGGACCAGACAAGTATACTCTGAGAGAGTAAGATCTTAAGTGCTGTGATAGTTACCTTTTGGTAATACAAGGAAGCTAACAGTGTGGAGACTAGAATATTTAAAATATGTAGCTCTATTTCTTTCTACCTCTGCATTTGTGGTTGCCTTTGGTTCTCATTATTTTCTCCAGTCTCAGGTTTAATCTGTCTCTAGTCTGAATGCTAAAAATGTGACCTGTAGACTAGATTGCCAGCAGTATTGCCCAAGGGCTTGTTGTGTGCTGAATTCTAAGTCCATCTCAGACATGCTGAGTCAGGCCTGCATTTAATACCCAACCTTTTTCTTTTTGGTGAATTGGGTGCCAATATGAGAAATGAATCCTAGATTTTCCTGAATACCTTACCTACCTAGGCTTTCATTCCAATTAATTCCAGTGTTTACATTATAAAAGTAAAGACCCAGCTATCAGGTAATAAGTTTGTTAGTGTGATACGGTCTAACGGTTTACCAAATCCCAACATATTCATACGAGTTGTCAATTTTTATCAGTCAAGAGAAGCAAACAATCGTATTTAGAGCGTCCCATGCATACAATGGCTTGATTTACATTCCAAAGAGAATTCTGCTTCTAATTATTCCTAATTTCCATCATGTATTTCCATCTCCACGGTGGACATTGCAAGCTACAATAGAGGATCATGGATTGGAGTGGAAGTAGTGAAAACATAAGTATTAGCCTTAGAATAAGAGGATAACGAACCTGAATGTACCCTTCGCTCTTCTGTGGGAGCTGAGAGGGAAGCTGGCATCAGAGGAAGCCCTGGGCTGAAGGAGCAAACCAATCATTGTTGGGGGGTCAGGTGGGGCCGCTGAAGTCTGCCCACCTGCAGTGGCTCTCACTGGATGAAAAAACGAGAGCGATGAGCCTGGCCATGTAACTGTTGTGAAAAATAGTCAGCAGTACATGATAAAATGCTTTTCAAAGGGCTATGTGCCAGGTAAGAGTTAACATACGGTTTCAACTATGTGTGTCAGTCTTCCATTATGCAGATAAGACAAAAATCAATATGCATACACTTTTTATATATTCTCGTACTCTGTGTGCAGAGTGTCCTTTTTGCCTCTAGAGACTGAAAATATAATTCTCTGCTCTATGAACATAAACATTTCTCAAAATACTGCGATTAGGTCTGTCTGTCCCAGTATCCTGAGAATCTTGAAGAAAGGCTATATTTGAAGAATCTTCAGACACACTATGATTCTGATACATTCTAAAATTTGAGGTACTCATTTAAGTATGATTTTGTTTTAATCTTGGGAAAAATAAAAAATAAATTGGAATTCAGTTTGCAGATATTTGCATTTTGGTTTTATAATCTTTAAATTCCCATTCATGCACATAAAAGTTAATCATGTATCTGCCTTTTTTCTGAAATGGTGCTGTTTGCTTATTCACTCAACTGAAGTTTCTTCAACATCTACTACAACTGTGGAGCCTTGCTATTGAACAGTAAATGACCTTCATTACTTTTGGCTTTGATACACTATTAAAGAAATGAACCCATCAATAATTAGGATATTTGGTCAGAATTTCTGGGAGAGATGTCAGCCTCAGACATGCTCTCTCTCGGTGATCATTTGATCACCATAACGTTTTAGATATGTCCTCTCTACTCTTGACTTCAATTTTAGTTAAGAATTATGTTGCTCCCCTTTGTAACTGTTGTAATATTTCTCCTGGAATATAAAGGGGAGAATGGGTCTGGAATAGATTAGGTTACTGAGCTCCTCTTTACCACATTTTGACATAAGTTCTCTATTCTGTTATGGTGGATATGGGTTGTTTTCACATGGGAATTGGTCACCTCACTAGTGAACTTGTTGGTACTTTTTGTGAATGCTGACCGTGTACAGAGAAGAAAATATATATTTTTAAATTTCTGTCAGTTGAGCCTTAGGTTCTAGAAGAATATACTCTTACAGTCCATTCTGAAGTGATTTATGAGCCAATCCTTTTAAAGCGGGCACCACATGGATCATGCCCTCCCCTCCCTAAATCTTGTTGATTGCTTTTAAACTCCCTCTGAGGGAGATAGGCTCAATCCAGAGCCTGCAGTACACAACATCATGGAGATGCGGTTTCACCCTGCTTTCCTTGCTTGTACCACTTCTTCCTGCATCCTGCTCCCTCTCCCTTCCCCCCTTCTCAGGCTCTCACATCTCCCTGTGGTGTGAGGCTGCAGCATCTTTGCCATCACTCATTCACACCCTGAGGGTCTCTGAAGTAGGCCAGTGAAATAACTTGATTCATAAATGGGTGAATGAGTGGAATGATTTTACAGTGAATTGAATGTAAAGCCATACTATACTTGGGTGGGAAATTTGATAAGCATTTTGCAGAGTACCTTGAAACTTCTGATATTGGCATATGTACCTGGTACTGGTAAGAGAGATTCCTTGGTGCATATACCATACATTTAAATTTAAGAGACTGAGGTTCTTAGGTTATCTCCATGCATAGTCCTTGGTTGGAATAGCTAAGACCCCTGCACAGATGTAGCCCATGGCAGTTCAGTATCCAAGTGGGTTCCATAGTAATGGGAACAGGAGAAGCAGCATTACCAGGCCACAGAAGAGAACAAGGCAGCCACTCCTGATGAGACCTAATTGACTAGGATCAGAAGGAAGGAAAAGATGTCCTCCCCTATCAGTGGACTTGGGGAGGGGCATGCATGCAGAGGGTGGAGGAAGTGAGGGATTGTGACAGGAGGAGGGAGGGAACCACGGGGGGGGGGGG
>NW_026596149.1:5009882-5125568 GCF_907164565.1 Psammomys obesus | reverse complement strand
AAAAAAAAGAGACTGAGGTTTAGCATTCTCAGTGTGGACCTGAATCCAAATTTAGAAGCTGAAATTTACATATAAATAGAAAATTAAATCAGTTTTCCACATAGATTTTTTTTTAAACTAAAAAGCTCAAAAACAGGTTAAGTAATTTAAGGTTTGTACAAACTAAATGAATATTTTTATTTTTGATTTAATTTAACTAATCTATACAAAGTATTTGACCCATACGAAAGAAAAGAAGAAAGTATTCTTTAAGCATTCCAAATAACACTGAAAAATGTTGATGGCCTAAAACCTTATATAATCCACCTGTGTGTTAGTCAGCCAAGTAATTTCTAACAAAAGGCACGTTATAACGCTTCACTCTCAAGCTGTGTGTTGTGAGATGTGAGACATTATTTAAATTAACAGGAGAACATAATGTCGTGTTTTCTACTCTTTTTTTACATGTGACTCTCTATAAGTAGGGCACTTGAAAGTTTGTCTCCAAGCATTTTGCCTTTCCTGAGGGGAAATGCGAAAGGAAATTATGTCTCCAGAATAAAGCCACTTGAATGTCTACCCATTTACTCTGGCAGAATGGGACAAGTGCCGCACTGGCGTGGGACGGCCATTCAAGATAAACTGTCATTTCCATATATTGAGTTTTGGAAGTGTTCATCGCTAGCTATCACAGCATTTGAAGTGAGAAGTGGAGGGAGTGTGTGTGTGTGTGCGTGTGTGCATGCACACATTTGCCTGTGGTGTGTGTGTGTGTATGCGTGATTATTTCACAGCTTTCCCTTTTCATATGGCAACTACTTTTCATCTCAGATTAATTGAACCAAAACTGTAATACAGCCATTGCTCAGGATTCAATGTTAAATAGAACTATTAGTGTATCACTTGGAAAGAACACAGAAAAAGAAAAAAGCAAACCTAGTTTCAGCATCTAAATACCTACAGGTTACTGGACTTTCATAGGCGTACTGCATGCCAGATCTCCCATTGTCCCAGAAATGCTTGCCCCTAGCTGAAGGAGCTCCCTCAATGATTATACACACATTTGTAACCACCGTAAACACATACAAGAAGCACTGTTTGATTTTTTCCACATTTTTCAGACTTTCCTTGTTCTTCATTTCCAGGTGTACATCACACTTACATGGTATATTTTTAAATCAGCCGAGTACTCTGACTTTAGCCTGGAGTGATATGCACCCATATCTAGATGTCAAATAATGTAAAAATTAAATCTCAACAACCATCAACAGATTGATTTTCTGAGTTCTGTGTGGTAATTCATTCCTCTTTATTTTTATGTTACTGTTATAAGAAAATGCATATCCGTAATTTTTTGTTTGACATCTGTTCAGTCTTTTTAATTTTTATTTATTATTTATTACAATTTATTCACTTTTTTATCCCAGCTGTAGCTCCCTCTCATATCAGGTCTCATCAGGACTCTCTGGATCTTCTTTCATTGTGGCCAAGTTAGGTCACCTCACCAGGGGGGAGGTGATCAAAGAACAGGCCACTGAGTCCATGTCAGAGACAGCCCCTGCTCCTCTTACTAGGGAAAGCACTTGGACACTGAGCTGCCTATGTTCAACATCTGAGCAGGGGTTCTAGGTCCTCTCCATGCATGGTCCTTTGTTGATTCATCAGTCTCTGCAGGACTCCCTGGGTCCAGATTTTTTTGGCTCTGTTGGTCTCCTTGTGGAGCTCCTATCCCGTTCAGGTCTTTCTATGTCCCCTTCTTTCATAAGATTCCTTGCACTTTGCTCTAAGTTTGGCTATGAGTCTCGGGAATGAGACAAATTGAAAGATGATTTATTTTTAAGTTAAAAATTGAAAGTTTACATAAAGAAACTTGGTAAATATTTCATTTACATATTATCTTGAGTTAATCATAAATGTCATCATTTAAATGAATACCTTTGGTTTAAATTATCTTCTAAATATTAAAAATAATGAATTGAATACAATTTGTATGTAAACTCTTTCAAATTCAAGTATAAAAAGCAATATACCACTTTCGCTTAAAGAGTCGCATACTGTTTACTGTAACTAACAAATCACTCTGGACCCTTCATTTCACAGTTGTCTTTGCCATTCAGAAGCACACATCTTTCCTTTGATTTCTTTTCTCATAAGGCTTCTTTGTAAAGTTATTTGTAAAAATATCAAAGCTAAGTGGCTTTGTCCATTGCTTTATGGTTTGAAGGCTGTGTGAGGATTCATTTCATTAAATATATGAATCAAATGTGAGAAGAAGAATAACTTGGAGAAAATTGCTTTCTCTTGCTGCACTAATCTGAACCTTTCAAAGGACTTTAAAATTATACCACTGCAACTCTGATCGTTTAGTTAATGGAACTCATCTATAAAAAAGAGGTGAAAAAAAGTGTAGGAAATTGCACAAAATTGCAGGGCAGGTTCTAATTTTCTTGAGAAACGATCTAACTTATCCAAGTAGTCAAGCCTAAGAATTGTAAGCAAAAAAATAATAAGAAGAAAAGAATAAAAATAAGAATAACAAGGCGATATAGGGGATCCTAGTGTGAGGACACCTCAACTGTGTCACAATGTGAAAAAGAAGCTGGGTAGATGCGTGGCCTTAGCCAAAGTACCCTTTCTTTGAGCTTCCGAAATGCTAAATATTGTAATGTGTTTTTTTTTCTTTTCTTTTTTTTTTTTTTGCTTTCTGTTTCAAATATTATCTGCATACTTAAACCAATATTGGAAAATTCTAAAATTAACTGGGTTGTATTTCAAAGTGCTTCCTATTCTGAGTAGTGTTATAAACTCTCACACCATCTACTCCTCCGTTGATTGAAATAGAAGTCATTTCTTTGTTCAGGCTATCCATGAGGTGTAAATTACCTGTCCATTAGTCACTGGATAACCTGTGCATCTTGTTTATTAGCTCAATACAATAAGCCCCATTTGTATTTCAGGACGGTACCAGACTACAAGATAAATGATGCTGACAGTTCGGGAAGTTCTAGACTTAATAAGGAAAAGGGCAATTGTTAAGATTGATGCTAAAAACTTCAAAATGTAGGTCACTGTGACTGATAAACACTTAGTTAAAATAGAAGAGGCATTTGATTATTAGGTTGTGTAGTGTTGATGAATCCAGGCAGGTGCTTGAGATCTTAATATGTTTTTTCCATAGATAGGCAGAAAATACTCCATCACTGAATTCTTAAGGAATATAAATTATTGCTCTCCTTTTGGAAAGAAGTGATCAACATTCAGATAATCAAAATCATGTCATCACATTTCAGAAAATTAACGTCAGTTTTGACTCTAAGAACATGTGCTATGTTCTGTCTCCTAACACTGTTTCTTAAATGGTAACCCAAGTTGGTGGAATTTTCCAAAATCATGTAGTTATAAACTTCAACTTACTGTGTTTTAAAAATCTATCATAGAGATAAACGTTGTGATGAAGAAATTAAGTTTTATTGGACAGTGTGCATATCCACTAAAATTTTCTCAAGGATATTTAACCTACAGATATTGGGGATGGTATTGGTATGATTTATGTGGTTTAATCAGATGCATTGTATAGATAGAAGGACATGTGTTGAATAACATCTGTGGCCATTGCCTAAGTAAGCCTGAGCTCAACAGTGAGCCGTTATGGATTTTAACTCTACACACTGAGTTTGATATGATAACAACATGGGCTGAGATTGAGTTGATCTGGCAGCCTGAATTTACTAGAAGTCCCTCTGTGATTTGGGCCCAGGGCATTTAGACATCATTTTTGACCCTAAGTACTATTATATCAATAGATTCCATCTGGCCTGTTCTGGTTCAGAAGTTTACATTTTCCCAGGAGGTGTTATTGTCCATGACTGATCTTTGCTCACAGAATCTTTTGTTTCCCTGGCTGGCAGTCATTCCTTTCATGCTTTGGGATTTGGTTCCAGAGCCTGGACTTCATTTTAAAACCAGCCATTCATAGCCACAGGAAACACAGGAGTTTAAGATGCCTAATGATGAACAGAAATGGAAAAGTATTATAACACATGGTTTTATTTTTTCTTGTGCTATGAACATATTAAATATTGCTTGCATACATACATACATACAAAATACATACATATATACATACATGTGTATGTATTTCGCAAATAAAATAGAAAATCTAAAAACATGTATGACTAATATATGGCCCAAATATTACAATCTGTATTAACAAGATTTTTAGATAGTTTGGTTTATTATTAGGCTTTTACAGTTGGGAGGGACCAAAAAGACTGTAAGAACTTATTCTTTCATACTGGTTGAGGTCATGATGATTGAGGTTACAATCCAAAAGTGGCCTTGTTGTTCTGAGGCTCACGAAGCAATGTATTCTAGTAAAACACAAGGCTCTTGTGGAAATATGGTATCTTTTATATTAAATAAAAGATTAGGTACTCTTTACCTGTTTATGCATTATCTGTAAATGTAAATTTTGTGGAAATGAGCCCATTCCCTGAGTCCCATTAACGAACCTGAATGCTCTGAATTATCAAATAAGTGTACATTAACAATATGATGAAACACTATCTTCAGAGTAAATTCAATGCTGAAATTTATTTACTTGAAGGACAGGGACAGCATTAATAGCTAATTAGTAAGCAATCTCCATCGACAAATTATCCTTTTATTTCTTCCCAAACTTTAAATCTATAACATGCATACTATTAGGTACATACACTATTTTTGCCAGCTTTTTAAACTAGTGGCAGCTCATTTTCCCATATTAACATAGCTGGCATGATGAAAGCCTCTCTTCCCCATCTGCATTATTGTGAAGGGTTGTTTTCCTTGCTTAGCTATTCTCTTTTTCTTTCTCTCTTTTTTATTATTATCATTTATTACATTTTTTTCAATTTGTATCCCAGCTGTGGCCCCCTCCCTCGTTGCCTTCCAATCCCACTGTCCCTCACTCTTCTTCCCCTATGCCTAGTCCACTGATAGGGGTGGTCCTCCTCTTCTTCTATATCAGTTCTCATCAGGACTGGTTGCATTGTCTTTCTCTGTGGCCATGCAAGGCTTCGTCCTCCAGGGGGAGGTGATCAAAGAGTCTGCCACTGAGTTTATGCCAGACACAGATCCTGCTCCTCTTACTAGGGATCCCACTTGGAGCTGGAGTCTATGGGCTACATCGGAGCCTGAGTTTTATATCCTCTCCATGCATTGTCCTTGGTTGGGATATCATTCTCTTCAGGGCCACCAGGGCTCAGTTTTTATGGTTCTGTTGGTCTCCTTTTGGAACTCCTGTCCCCTCTAGGTCCTTCTATCTCCCCCTTCTTTCATAAGCTTACCTGCACTCTGCTCAAAGTTTAGCTATCAGTCTCAGCCTCTGCTTTGATACCTGTTTTGATACTTCAATCAGTAGAATCTTTCAGAGGCTATCTGCGGTAGGCTCTTGCCCTGTTTCCTGTCCTTGTTTTGCTATTTCCAATAGCATGTGTTTCTTGTATTCACTGTTAGGTTATCTTGTGGTGTTCTGTTACTAAGCTGTTTTAGAGGTTGATAACTTGACCTTATGAAAGATTACTCAAAGGCAGGCTAAGTCTGTTTTGAGATTACTCAAAAGCAGAACAAAGCCTCTAGATCCATCTCTGATGATTTCCCCAGTACATCACATACCTGCTCAAGCATATCAAAGTGTGTATGTGTAACATGGAGTTACAGTACGTTACTATTATTATAATATAACTATAAGTTATTAGGAGCAATATACAAAACATTATAGTACATAACAGTAACAGGATTTAGCCTGTTTATATTTTTCACTTCAATAAAGTATCATAAAATTATGAGGATGTTTTTTTCAGACAACTTATAGCCCAGGCTACCTTGAAATTCACCATGTGGTACAGTTTACGTACAAACTTCGCTTATGCTCCCAAATTTTAGGATTACAATGTGTACCTCCTCATCCGGACATTAAGATGTTTTCAATTTTATTAATGAAAGCTTGTTGCTCAGAGTATAATTTACCCTCTTTATCTATGAAACTAGCATATCTGCTTATCATTTTATTTCACAATAAAATGACAGAATATTCAAAATGACAGAATATTCAAAGTGTTCGATGTAAATACTCAGTGAATATTTTGGATCAAACCCTTAATAATTGGGTTTTTCCAATTCATATCATTTTTATAGTGGTCTTAAGCTGCCAAATGTTCTTTATTCAAAGAGAATCTGACAATCAACTGCAATGAGAGAAGGGTCGAGGCAGACCATAAAACCTCGCCACAGGTTTTTAGGGTCTTCATTTGGCCCTGCTTCAGGTTGAACATTTTTTTCAATCATTTGTTTTTAGTAAACAAATAGTATATGCCCAGGCCCATGCTTGTAATAACAGCATAGTCACGAGACATACACACACACGTGTGTGCCTGCACATACAGAAAGCACACTGTATAAATTAGAGTCACTGTTCTGAAGCCATCTGTGTCATGTGTCCCTAAGACCCCACCTGCCTCTCAGATTTGGGGTCTTTACCACATAGACCCATGAGATCCACTGTTAATTCATATTTTGTTAATTACTTATTATAATCAATAATGAAAAGCAAAGTCAGCAAAAGGAAAAGGACATGGGAAAATATCTGGGAAAACTGAGGTTAATTGGTAAGGCTTTATTTCTCTGCCAACATGTTGTTAAGACATGTAAGGTATTGTCTACGAAGAGACATCATTAGAAACTCCTCTGAGTTGGTCATCTTTCCATGTGAATGCCTGAAACACCCAGAAAGGTATATTTAAAGAAGAAACATTTATTTTGGCTCATGGTTTCAAAGTTTACAAATAGGCTATGATTGCATGGTTCCATTTTTTCTGGATTTTGGGGGAGTCAAAAGACTACAGTAGAGAGTATAGTAGCAGCAAAGCTGCTCACCTCCTATTGTCAGAAGCAGATAGAGGAGAAAGGAAGAGGAAACATTTGAGAGAGAGAGACTGAAGGGGGAAAGGAGGGAGAGAGAGAAAGTGCAAGAGCAGCATGAGGGGGAAAGCATGCAGAGGCAAGTCATCTCCTTCAGTGTATGCCTCTAGTGACCCATTTCATCAAATTGGATTCTATCCCCCACCATAGTTACCACCTGGTAACATTCCATTCACCTGTGAATCCTCAGGTAGTCTAATCCACTGATGAGGTCAGTCTTCTGATCCAGTCAGTCATGAACATGATGGCATTAGGACTAAGCCTTCCATACAGGAGCTTCTGGAAATATTTCACAGCCAAGTTATAACAACCAAAGTTCTGAAGGTTCTGTTTGATTTTGGAGCTGCTCTGTAGCTACTCATTGTATAACATATACCCATATCCAATTTGCCCTAGAGGAAAGTGGGTATTCATCATAAATAATTTACCAAAGTGCATGTAAGAAGTCACCTTTGAAGAGTGAGTATATTACAGAAGAAAACTCAGTCTATTTATAAGGACCATTTTGACGAGGAATTGAAAGGAATCATAAGATTTCCTGAAGATTTGGGGTTGGGTTTGTCATTAATAGAAGGTATGTGCTATTGGTAAATGGTTTGGTGAAAAATTATCTGGGGTGAGAACAGAAAACACTGCTGGGAAAGTTGAAATAGGAACACTTGGGACAAGAGCCTGGAGTATTTTATACTTGGGTGGATGGTAAGGAGCCATTATCACAACCAGAGGCAGAAAGTCTTTCCTGAGGACTTTTAATAAAATACGGTGTTACGATTACATTCGAAACCCTTAATTCACCTAGATAAACATGCTCTGGCCTCCATCTTCTGCAGCTACCTTACTGAATAATGCCATCAGCCAAAAGCTCCAAAGCAACTGCTGTGGTGAGTTCATTGAGACACAACCACGGATATGAATTTATTCAATAGCATTTTCCCAGTCAGCTCTGAAATAAATTGAGATCCAAAGTCACATGGCATTTTGCCTTAGCCAAATAGTTCTTTCTTTTATCAGTTGACTCAGCCAGTAAATAGGACTTTTGCAAAACTTCTGAATGTTCCTGCTGAGAATTCACAATGATGGCTTGGTTCACTTATAAAGCGAAGAGTGGAGTTTCAGAGATCGCCCAGTCAGTAAATTACTTGCTACATAAGCGCGATACCCGAGTTCAGTCCCCAGGACCCACATAAAAAGATGCATGCGTGCATGAGATGCCTCAAATTTCTTGATGAAGGCACTTAGAGCTATGAACTTTTCTCTTAGCACTGCTTTCAGTGTGTCTCATAAGTTAGGTCAAGTTGTACCTTCATTTTCATTGAATTCTAGGAAGTCTTTAATGTCTTCCTTTATTTCCTCACTGACTCAGTTGTCACTGAGTAAAGAGTTGTTCAGTTTCCATGTGTGTGTAGGCTTTTTGTTATTTCTGTTATTGTTGAGGTCTAGTTTTAGTAGATGGTGGTCTGATATGATACAAGGGATTATTTCAATCTTCTTGTATCTGTTGAGGCTTGCTTTGTGCCTGACTATATGGTCAATTTTAGAGAAGGTTCCATGAGGTGCTGAGAAGGAGGTATAGTCTTTTGTGTTTGGGTGAAAGGTTCTGTGGTCCATTTGATTAAAGGCCTCTGTAAGTGTCATTATTTCTCTGTTTAGCTTCTGTCTCAATGATCTGTCCCTTGGCAAGAGTGGGGTATTGAATTCTCTAACTATTAAGGTGTTGGGATTAATGTATGATTTAAGCTTTAATAATGTCTACTTTGACAAATGCAGGAGCCCTTGTGTTTGGTGCATAGATTTTCAGGATTGTGATGTCCTCAAGGTGAATTTTTCCTTTGATGAGAATGAAGTGCCCCTCTCCATCTCTTTTGATTAATTTTGATTGAAAGACTATTTTATTTAATATTAGGATAGCTACCCCAGCTTGCTTCTTGGGTGCATTTGCTTGGAAAAGCTTTTTTTCAGCTCTTTACTCTGAGGTAGTTTCTATCTTCGTTGCACAGGTGTGTTTCTTGAGTGTAACAGAATGTTGGTTCCTGTTTCTGCAACCAATCTGTTAATCTGTGTCTTTTTATTGGAGACTTGAGACCATTGATATTAATAGATATTTGTGAATATTAGTTCTTTTTATTGTGGAGTTGGTGATGATTGTGTGTTTGTGTGGTTGTTTTCTTTTGCTTTGTTCTTGTGATGTGTCTTAAACCTGTGTTTTCTTGGGTGTAGTTGATGTCTTTGGGTTGGATTTTTCCTTCTAGTAGTTTCTGTAGGGCTTGATTGCTGCACATATATATTGTTTAAATTCGGCTATGTCATGGAATATAGGCGCAGCAGAGGGAGGGTGGGTAAGACTGGGAGGAGACAAGGAGGGACTTACAGCAGGGTTGCAAAGTGGATGAATTGTAATAAATAAATGAAAAATAAAAGATGCATGCAACGTCCTGTAGTTCCAGTACTGTAGAGATATGTCTGGGAGGATCTCTAAGGCTTGAGGGACCATCAGTCTAGCCAAATCAGTGAGCTCAGGTTCAGTGATAGAATCAACCTTAAAAAAAAAAAGAGTTGAAGAGCAATTGAAGAAGACGCTTAATGTCAGCCTCTGGCCTTTACTCCAGCACCCACACATAACCGTATACAACTCCCAACATGAATCCACACACAAGCACACACATACCTAAACACATGTAAAGTAAAGAACAGAGAATATGTTAATAAATACAATCATGATGAACTCTAACGGTTTTTAAAGCAGATCTATGCATACAATTATTTCCTAATGGTTTTGCATATATGTATCAGGAGCATCATCTGTGTGCCGTAGCCAAGAAAAGTGGTTAAAATGATTTCAATACAACTGTCAGTTACTTGCAAGATGTTGAAATAAAACCAACTGTGATATGTAGATCTATCTGGCTCAGTACCACTTTCTTCCCCTTTCCTTTTTTTTTTTTTTAACTAATATAGGATGGTATTGAGACTTGTCTTGCTGGGAAAAATAAATACACAACATAAGCAACTGAGGGAGGATGACTTTATATTTCTTTGTGTTTCCAGAAGTGCAATCTGTCAGGGGAGGGGAGACTTAACAGGGGCAAGAGCAGGGTATGGCAGGTCAAATCATACCCTCTGTGTAGAAGCAGGGGTGATGGACATGGTGCTCAGCTTTCTCGCCCCCCCTGTTTTTAGACAAAGTTTCTTGTAGCACTGGCTGCTCTGGAACTCATCCTGTACAACAGGGTGGTCTCAAACTCAATGATGTGCCTGCCTCTGCCTCCTGAGTGCAGGGTTTAAAGACATGAGCCAATACTGCTTTTCCATGTCTAACCAGGCTGATGACGCCCCAGCCCATGGGGTGGTCCACCCATATTAATGAAGCTTTCCAACCTTATCAATTAAGCATACCGAGATGTTTGTTACCAACGTGATTCCAACAAGTTGACAATAAAGGTGAGCCATCACAATGGTGGAGAAGAGAGTTAGAGATTACATAGAACAGTGTGAGGATGTGCTAAGATGTTTTGTGGCCCTTTCCACAGTCACAGTCAAGGAGTCATTGTGAGGCTTCGTGATGATATCCTATTGGAAATATATCTAATAAACTATCTCAAAATGTATCAATATCAATTTGCTTACTGTATGTAAACAGTTCATAAATGTGTACTTATATATCTTTCTCCCCTTATATCCAAATGGAAGTTATTAAATAGAATTAATATTTTTGTGATATGAATAATTACAGTAACAAGACACATTGGAGACAGTTCTCCTTTAAGGTTCTCCGTGGTGGTTTGATTGGCACACAGTAGACAGATCACTGATAATCTGTTGATTGGAGTGCTGAAAGACCTCTCCTAGTGCATGTGTTTTTACTGCAGCTGGAAAGGACAAAATCTTTTCCCATAGATCTCTCTGTCTAGTCTCTGAATGACTTGTTTAGTTGTCAATTTGAAGAATAATGTTAGATGTTTGTGTATTTTTTGAACATTTTATGCAATACAGATGAATCAGTTACAATATAGATAACCCAATTCTGACTCTTACAGTTTTCCTCCCTATATCTCCGTAAAGAATTCATTTTGACTTATTCTATATTCTCTAAAATCCATTCAGAAATAGGATCAGTGTGGAAGCCCATTTCATACAAGAATCTTGAACTATTCACAAGTGAATTATGAACCAAAGTGATGTCTCTATGTGCAAAACTAAGTCTCTCTGCTTATTTATAGCATTATCAGAGAAAATAGAATTCAGTAAAAAGTAACAACCAACAGGTTTTCACAAGTCCAGACTCTGAACCCACAAATCGTCTCATTAGAAAACCTCTCAGGCCTTCCTGAGGCCTTGTTTACTTTCTGTAAATCCAATTAGAGTGAGCCAAGAATTGGCTTTTCCAGTTTGCAGAAATAGATTCTTCTAAGAACAAGCATTTGCCAGCACAGTGCTGTGTGGTGAAGATTGGTCACTATGTCTGTAGTATGGAGCCTCTGAATGTTGTAGTGATGAGGGAGATATCACATTGAGCCCTACTAATACGCACAATTATATAACAGTAAAATGAACTATTTTTAAAAGTATGAATAGCGATTTTTTTTTAAATCAGAAAATGTTACTAAACATCAAGAGAAAAGTGAAGCCAGTCCCCTGGGAAGCTCCATCCAGTAGCAGAACAAAACAGATGCTGAGACTAACAACCAAACATTAAATAAGGAGTTTTGTGGAGGAGTGTAGGAAAGACTAGATAGAAGGTCATGGAGGCAACAAGAACCCTTCAAGAAGACCAACAAAGTCAACTAACGTAGGCACATCGGGGCTTACAGAGACTGAAGCACCAACCAAAGCGTATGCATGGACTGGACCGAGGCCCACGGCATATATGTAATTGAGGTGCAGCTTGCTTCTCATTTGGGTTTTCTAGCAACAAGAGGAACAGGGATCGTATTTGACATGTTCTTGGTTGCCTGCTTTTAGATCACTCTCCCCTCTCTGGGCTGACTTGACTTCCCTCAATAGAAGACGATATACTAAGTCCTGATGCAACTTGATAGGCTGGGGTGGATTTGTAAGGGGGGGGATTCCCCTTTTCTGAGGAGAAGTGGAGGGGGAAAATGGTGAAGAGGAAGGAAGAGTGGAACTGGGAGAAGAGGAGGGAGGGGGCTTTGATCAGGATATAAAATGAATAAATTTATATATTTTTTAAAAGTATAGAAGCTACCCTAAGAAATTTCATGAGGACGTGGCTTCTGTTTCCAGGCATATCACATTGGGCTGACTCTCACTCATTTTGCAATAACCTGAATGCCCCCAAACTTCTCGGTGGCTCAAGAGTCTCAAGGTGGGATGGTGGGATAGAGTGAAGGCAAAACAAATTCAAAAGCAATTATTTCCTAGAAGTGATTTTAAATAAACTTCACACTCTTTTTAGTAAGGAGAATGAGAAGAACTGATAAAGGAGATTTGATAGTGGTTGAGAAATAGAATCTACTATCCACTATCTCTTCTACTGATAGTTGTTCTGTGAGTCTAGTGGGCCTGAGGAGGATCATGGGGAGTGTTGTGTTATGCGGTGCCATACATCTCAGGAGAGCAATGCTAAACTTAATGTCAGAGAAGTGAACACAACCCATTTAACCGAGAAGCTGAGCTCAGTAACATGCCATTGTATTCTCAGACACTAGGGAAGCTGAGGCAGGAAGACGGCCAAACCCCAGACCAGACTGTGGTGTATGGCAAAACGTCATCACATAAAATAAAACTGAAAAGAATCAAAAGGAAAGGGGAGGGGAGAAGAAGGTAGGGCGTGAGGGGCAGGAGAAGACAGGAGGAAGGACAGGAGGGGACGCCAGGCACAGACTTGGCACAGCCCACCACTAGCACAGCTCACCAAAACCCTCCACTCTGCATGGGAGGCAGACGGGCATCTATGAGGTTGACCTAGGCTTTGTGCCAGAAGGTATTATCTGTTTGTTAGAAAATTTTATTGCTTAGCTTTGTTGTCAGGTGCCTCATGGGCTTTTGATAATGAGGCAGGTTATGCAAGTGAGGCAAACAAATTGCTTTGCCATCGTCCTCAGAGCAGATCCATCCTTAAGAAAAGCTGTTTGCCTTTCCAGGAAAGCTCAGTCCAGGGTGACCTAAAGAAGAGGGTGACAAAAACAGAAAAACATTTTTAAATTACCCTGGACCCATATCCAGCAACAGATCAGAAAAAAATTTCAGATCCTGTTGCTTACTTATGCCTGGTCTGATAACTCTTGTGCCAAAGAGAATGTCAGTATTGCATTCCTTCACTCGGTCAGTCAGTGAACATTGAAGCATTGTTAAATGACAAGCAGAGGTAGAGTGTTGAAAAAAATGAATGTTCCCTGCAATTATGTCAACAAATCTGATTAGATATTCTTAATGGAAATTTAGGGGAAGCAGAAGGACTGGGGAACCTGTGCAACCATTTACAAAGCATATGGCTCTCTTACGGCATACGGTTCACTGATATGAGCACAGCTCTCACTTCTCCTGGCTTCCCAATTACTCTTCCCAATTACCCAGGGTTCTTCACGGGCTCAATGGAGATGCTGTCATTGTGAGGTAAGGCTTCTCTTAGGGCTCCATCCATCAATACATTAGACTCTAAAATATCTTTTAGGTCTCTGTGAAACCAGATTGCCTTGTCTTATCAGAAGCTTTCTGAGTGGAAAGCAAGGCATGGCCACCTATTGCAGTTTCTGTAAAACAGTAGTGGTAGTGGTCTATAGGCTTTAAAGTTATGAGTGGTACAATACTATGAATTAAGCACCATATTGTTTCACAACATGTTCTTGTATTGAGGGGAACATCACATCCATGATTAAATCAGCGTTCTCCTGCCCTTTGTGAACCTATATCAGGCCAGTTATAAAGGCTACTGATTCCTATCTTTGGGTAATTCTTGGGTAGAGGCTGTTCGTCTTGCTTGGAAACTGAATTTTCAATCCTTATGGTATTCCATCCCCTGCTGACCTACTGAAATGAAAGACTAGGAGTCATGATTAAATCTAATGTTCCCTCCTGTACTGCAGGATGAGCTGGGTCAGCAGGGCCAGTCCCTGCAGATGGCTGTAAAACAGCTTTGTGATTTGATCTCCTTGCTGTCCCATCCATTTCTGTAAGTGCCTGTCAATGTCATCCTTTACCCCCCTGACAAGTTCCCAAGGACACTATAAATGAACAAGCACATTTGTGATGCCTCTTGAGGGTGTTGCTTATCAAATGAGTCAGGCGATGAACCAAGTCTGGCTTGTGAACTACAAAATAGGTTAGCACATTTACAGCAAGAAAATTCCACTATGGTCTCTTCGCAGCCAAGCATAACTGACGTGAAATCGGCATAAACTCACACTTTCATTATGCTATTTATTTTCAAATAGGTGAAGGTGTCTTTCTGTCCTCCTTCCTCTGTGGCGTGGGGAGGGGGGAGAAAGAGACATAGAGAGGAAGAAAATGCATTTTTGCAGAGCTATGTGTCTGAGAGACCCTTAGATGTCACCACAGGAATAATTAGTGTATTTTATGGTGTAGCCTCCAACTGTACTATACCCAGCATATCAGTCAGGCTTATGTCACGTGAAATCAAATCCCTGGGGAAAACTAGAAAAGATTAGTTTGTTTGAGTCACGGTTCCGAGGTTACACACATTTCCTTATACTGTCGGATACAGCACCATGGTGATGGGGCATATATGGTAAGACCTTGTTCACCTTATGGTAGACAGGAAGCAGAAAGACCAAGAAGGGAATTGGGGATAAAATGTAGCCTTCAGAGAAATGCCCAAGTCACCTCCTCCCTCTACTAAGACTACTAAGATGATGCAAACCATCTGTGGAGCATGCATTCTATATATGAATCTGGGGACACATTTCATATTTCATCCATAACACTCAGATTTCCACATCAACTCTAATGTGACAAATAATTTGGTTTTATCATGATAAGTTAGTTTCCTATTCTAATGACCAACAGAGGTACACTATTTTTTTTTTAACTCTAATAGGTATTATGTATGTCGTTCACACCAGAGGTAATATTCTTATTCCTCTTTCAGATTGGAAGTATGAGTTTGTGACAGCCTTTCCTCAAGAAGAAGAGGGAGTGCAAGTGGACTCCCAAGCATACAGACACAGGTGGAAAAGAAACGTGGACCCCTTTAAGGCGGTAGACACAAACAGAGCCAGCATGGGCCAAGACTCACCAGAGCCCAGAGGATTCACCGATCTGTTGTTGGATGATGGGCAGGACAACAACACTCAGATTGAGGTAAGTAAATATTCTGGATAATTGATACAAATTAATTGTTCATTACTTTCTTGTAAAGTGTCTAAGCTCTACTACTTCATTTTACTATGTTCCTTTTGTGATTTGACTTTAAAGAACAGTTCAATTGATTGATAAACACAATTTCTAAGTCATTAGTTTCTTTTATTCATGAAATAGACAAATACAGGCTAGGAGAAGAGTGAAAGAACACATCCCTGGCCCTCTGGGAATCCACTGTCTGGAGGGTCAGACCATCACAATCAGATCATCTCTACACCAGGTGATGTCTCTGAAAGAGTTCACAATAGTGTGACTTGCAGTAGGGTGTGACGAATTCTCCTTGGGGTATCAGTTCAGAATGCTAACAAAGAAGCTTTGCCCAGGAATGGCTGTCTAGACAAAGCCTTGGTAAATCCAGAAGAGTTCTTTTACTTCATAAACTGTCAGCAAGAAGTGAGACAAGGATTCCTGCTGAAAAGCACCACATCCACAGGGGATGAGTGTTGGAACTACATAGCATGCTAGAGTCTTGCAGGCTTAACTCACCATACAGTTTCGGCTACAGATCAGGAGTTTCCTGGGATGGAGGCAATTCATTGCTAACAAGGGTACATTTTGGGGAAAACTGGATGACTGGTCGCTCTTTAGCTTTATTTCATGACCTGTTGTGGTGGAGCCAGGAAGTGGAGTAAAAGGGTATTGGAGAGTGGTTGAGTGAGTGTGACTTTTCAGGGCATATTGGAAACAGATTTCAGGGAGGCTCTAAGGCCTCACAGGAGATGCTGGAGTTCAATGACCCTTAAAATTGCAAGTCATAAAAATATGATCTTGATTGTGAAATAAGTCTAACAAAATGAAATATGAACATCTTTAGGGAGAAAGTAGAGACCATCAAGATGAGAAATAACAGAGGCTATTTGGTTTGTTATAAAAATGGGGCCAGTCCCAATCTCTTATCTTTGTTGAGAATGTGAATGAGAATGTGTTTAGTAAAGAAAGAGAAGGCCGCAGGTATTTGTGAGTGGAGGCTGTTGGCTAGGAGACTGTTGGACTATCTACAAAGGGCATCTTAGGTGAACAGTTGAGTAGAATTTGCATTTTTTGGTTGGTGCGTTGTCGAAGAAGGGGACGGAATGCAGAGAACCTCTTGGCTCTGCATCTATTTGTGACCCTGCATGCTAGTTTGGCTGAGGCACAGCAATGTTTTTCCTTTTTGGAGTGCATGTTGTAGAGGTCGGATTGGAATTTGGCTGGGATATGTGATCCAGCCATTATCTGTTTGCATATACTTTCTCATTTTGACATTTTAAGTACTTTTTTTCTCCAAGATCCTAGGCTTCTAATTTCTTACAACCCAAAAGCTCTCTTTTTACTGTGTTACATTTTCTAGCATAGTCATTACTTAGGATATAACTCAGTTTCATGAAGCAGATGCTACACCATCCTACAAGTAGAACTGAGGCATCAGTTTGTTTCCTCAAGGTCAGAAAAATTTTCCAAAATACAAACTGTTGGACGTATAAGTGTGAGAGGCTGAATCATTGCCAAATGGCTACTCTGTGGCCATACCATGACACTTTTTCCTTGGTGGCTCCACAGACCCTCTGATGCCAGGCAATGATATATCAGGCACTGCTCCATTTTGATTTCTGTTCCTGTGATAAACATTGGCTAAAGGAATTTATAAGAGGGTAGGTAAGTCTTTATTTGGCTTGTGCTTCCACATCACAGTCCATTTTTAGTGGTGTCAGGACAGAAGCTTAAACAGGACCTTTGAGACAGGAATCGAAGCAAAGCCCGTGGCAGAATGCTGCGAACTGGACTGCTTACATGGCTTTCTCGGCTCCCTTTCCTGCACAGCCATGGCCCTCTTCCCTAGGGAGACATTGCCCACTACGGGCTGTGCCTTCCAAAAGTCAATCAATAGTAAGGAAAATGCCCAACTGACATACCCATCAGCCAGTCTAGTGTGAGCAGTTACTCAAGTGAGGTTCCCTTTTCTGAAATGAGTCCAGTTTGTATAAACTTGACAAAACTAAGCAGCACCAGCACTGAGAAAGTACCATATCTAACAGAGGTTTCTCTGGCTCCTGCACAGTAATCTGATATTTTGACAATGATATTCATTTAGCAACTTGGAGTTGGCAAGTAGGATCCTTTCTTGAGTTGCCTTTAGGTAGGATGCAGCATAAAGAAAGGAGGAATAAATTGAAAGAAAAGAGACATTTTTACCCAGAATGAGGATCCTGATGTGAAATGTCAGCAACATAGATTCTTGGAGCTGACTCTGTGATCTTTTCTGTGATTCCTTCTTGTTCAGGATGGGGTATGGTAACACTCCTCAAAGTGTAATCGATTGTCAACTAAGGATGTTCCTCAGTGATAGAGATTTACTTAGGATGACTGAGGTCTTAGGTACAACTCCAAGATCAATGAACATTATAGACTTGTGTGTACATTGTACACACAGGAATTGTTATCCTTTTGAGTTTGTTATGCATTTCTTTTTTTTCTTACTTTTTTTAAATATTAGTTACAGTTTATTAACTTTGTATCCCAGCTGTATCCCCCACCCTCATACCCTCCCAATCCCACCCTCCCTTCCTCATTTCCTCCTTGCCCCTTTCCAAGTCCACTGATAGGGGAGGACCTCCTCCCCTTTCATCTGACCGTGGTTTATCAGGTATCTTCAGCACTAGCTACGAAGTCCTCCTCTGTGGCCTAGCAGGGCTGCTCTTCCCTTGGGGGGTGGGGTCAAAGAGCCAGCTACTGAGTTCCTGTCAGAAACAGCCCTGTTTCCTTTACTAGGGAACCCATTTGGATACTGAGCTACCTTAGGCTACATCTGAGCAGGGGTTCTAGATTATATTCATGTTATGCATTTCTTAATTTCTTGATGTTTTGTACTTTAACAGAGGCAGGCAACAAAAGGTAAGATGCTTTGACTTGGTGAAACAAAGAAGGGGCCACAGAAAACCATCTACTGGAAATGTCCTTGAATCTTAAGATCAATAAGGTGCTCAGTGGACATTAATTAGTATGGTCTTTAGAGTGGCTCTGTGAGATTTGTATCCTCAAGTCACCTGGACAAACTCAATGGCTTTTAAAAGGTGTTTTTCTTTTCTATTTTTCTATTCCAGATTTTAGTTTACTGACTACTTTCCATTTATTAGTAAATGAGCTGATATTCAAACCCAAACCTACCGCCCTCTTCCAAAGCTTGGTCCTTCCTAGGTCACCTTGCTTCCTCTAGTAAAAGCAAACACAAAGGCATTTTTGTCAACTCATGACTCTGGACAGGCAGGCCCTGACTACCCATGTTAGAATAATATTAGCATTTCCATCTCCATCTTGCTGGAAGGAAACTTGTATTGTAGCTGCAGGGTGCATGGGTACCAGATGTCTTTATCTTGAAATGTGGTGATTTTTATATGTTTCTGGGATTTGATGAACATGATTACACATCTAAAGTAGCTTGCACCACTCTTATGTACTGCTTCAGAAAAAAAAATCTACATCTGAAACCTTTTTGGAAATTTTAGCATTTTCTGATCCTTGACATATATGTTTGCTCAATGTCACATCTCTCTTGGGAGAAAAGCTTGTTGGTATGATTGCTTATATAACCAGAAGAAAGGAACAAATATTTACAGAATGACTACTCTTTCAGTGAGGACTGTAACAAGATTTTTCTAATTTTTTAGATGTAAGTCTTTTGATTATAAAAACATGTAAATATGAGTTTCTTGTTTCTGCTTTTTTTCTTTTGTCACTCCAAAGTCAATGTCAGAGACAAAAAGTTTTTCCAGGAGCCCAAATTGTTGGTGGCTGTTAAAATTATATGATAGCAAAATAAACAAATTTCCTTGTCTTATTTTGCATGTTTCCCTCAATTTTTCTATTATCAAGACTATGTTTCCAAAAAGAACAAAAACACAGAAAATAAGAGCATGTTAACTAATTTGGCACAAATGAGTCTCAAATTCTCTCAACTTGATTCTTGGTGACAAATTTTTTTTTGGGGGGGCACAAAAGGGCAATAAATTGAAGGATTGTAAAATTCAGTGTGCTAGTTAGAATTGTCCCAGTTACAATTTTTTTTTTGTCTTTGTCTCTCTACAAAGATGGAAAGATGTTGTCAAATCCAGTGCCCTTCCTGTTAAATAACCTGGCGATGTTGCTGTGGCCTCTTGATTTCTTAAAGTTTTTCTTCCTGTATGCCATCTATCCATGGAGAAGTACAGTACTCTAGATTCTGCTTCTTAGGTTGGTATATAACACATGGTATCAGAAAACTGCCCATTAAGTGTGCTATTTTTTTAAAATGATTTTAGGAATAAGCAATGATATAGGACTCTTGGGTAAGGTAGATTATATCTCCAACTAACCTTGCTTGATCAAACGTCAGTGATCAAGAAGACTCTCAGAAGACAAAGCAAATGAAAGCAGGCATAACACAGTTCTCCACCCGGGTGTGGAAGCTGGCTACACATCATTCTCCAGCATGGAACTCTTCCAGCAAAAGTAACAACTGAGAGAATGGTGTGGGCCTTCCCAGTGTTTATTGAAAATTACTAAGTCTTTATACAGCTCACTTTCAACGGCCTGTTTTTGTTGGATGGGGCTGGCATCCAGTAGGTCGTTACCTTCGAAGTATAAGAGAGATGACTGCAATTGGGGGATGGCACTTGCGGGGGGCTAGGTAGAAACCTAGTGCAGTAGAACCTCCCTGGAGTCTACGAGGGTGACCCTATCTAAGTAACGGGGGATAGGAAGCCTGAACTGACCATCTTCTGTAGTAAGATAGTGAAAGGATTGGGTCACCAACCCAGCATCCACAGTTTTTCCTGCATACAAGGTGTTCTGGGGTAAAGCTGACTCAGAATTTGTTGGGAGGGGAGCAACCAATGACTGGTCCAACTTGAGACTCATGCCACAAGAAGGAGCTCATGCATGGCAAGGAACCAGAGGCTGGAAAGCCCAGGGACCTAGAATAGAACCAAACCTGACTGCTATACCACAGCCTAGCATAATCATCTCCTCTTCTAGCAACTAAAAGGAGCAGATGTAGAGACACAAAGCCAAACATTAGGTACAGCTCAGAAAATCCCAGCTGTAGGCAAGGGAGAGAAAAGATTGTAGGGGCCAGAGAGGTCAAGAACACAGAACACAGCCCACAGAGTCAACCAAGCAGTGCTCATAGGGGCTCACAGAGACTGAAGCAACAGTCAGGGAACCTGCATGGGTCTGAACTAGGTCCTTTGCATACATGTTATAGCTGTTTCTCTTGGTGTTTTGTGGGAGTCCTAACAGTGGGAGGAGGTGCTGTCTATGAATCCTTTTCCTGTTTTGAGGACCCTTTCTTCCTACTGGGTTGCCTAGACCAGCCTTGATATGAATTATGTACCTAGTATTGTTGTTACTTGTTATGCAATGTTTGATTGATATCCCTGAGAGGCCTGCCCTTTTCTGACTGGAAATAAAAGAAAAGTAGATCTGGGGTAGAGGAAAGGTGGGGGCAAGGGACTGGGAGGAGAGGAGGGAAGGGAAACTGTGCTTTGGCTGTAATATATAAAGAAAGAAAAAATAATTAAAAAAATAAAAAGAAGCGTCAATCTCAAATTTCATTGGGACACACCAAAGCCAAGTAAGTGACTTGCAGTCACTTGCAATCTTGGGAAATAGCATATTTGCTCTCTTGGGGCAGGAAAGTATTTGTGAGAAGGACTGCCATTTTTAAAGCACCCCCCCATCCCATGACCAGAATATTTAAGGCCTTAAAATAGGGCCTAGGCTCAGCTAGCAAAGTACTTCCTGCCTAAATAGGAGAACATAAGTTAGATTCACAGTGCCTAAGTAAAAGCTGGGTACTGGGGCTTGCTTTTCTGCTCCAGGGATTGGCTAGAGTGTGTTTCAGGCATATCCCCTTATCTAGCTGGCCAACCATTCTAGATGAATACATGAGCTCAAGGTCAGTGAAGAGACTGTATAGAAAGTAAGGCAGATGATAACAGAAGGTACCTTATGTTGACCTTTGGTTTACACACACACACACACACACACACACACACACACACACACAAACATACACATGCATGCGCGCACACATACACATAGCAATAAATAAGTAATAAGGCCTAGGAATCAGATATGCAGTCTCACAACCCAAAGCAATACCAATTGCAGGGTAGGCTAGTGTCTCTGAAGCTTCAACAGACTGAAAGAGCACCTTGGCATCGAGTTCAGTCCCAATTTTGATATCTCTGTACTAGGCTGGAGCTGATCCTATGCAATTCAAACTAGCCCCAAGTGGTACAGCTGAAGCCAATCAGAGGCCATGCTTTGAATTGCAAAGCAAACTTAGCTATATCAAGATCAGACAAATAGATTAAATAGTCCTATATCCCCTAAAGAAAAAGAAGCAGTCATCAAAAGTCTCCCTTCCAAAACAAAAATAAAAGCTCTTGGCCATATGGTTTCAGCACAGAATTCTACCAGACCTTCAAAGAAGAAAAAAACTAACTCCAATTCTCTTCAAGCTATTCCACAAAATAGAAACAGAAGGAACATTACCAAACTCATTCTATGAAGTCACAGTCACCTAGCTACCTGTACCACAAAAAGACCCAACAATAAAAGAGAACTTCAGACATATCTCTCTTATGAACATTGATGCAAAAATACTCAACAAAATACTTGCAAACCAAATCCATGATCACATAAAATATATCATCCACCATGACCAAGTAGGCTTCATCCCAGGCATGCAGGGGTGGTTCAATATACACAAATCCATCAATGTGATCCACCACATAAATAAACTGAAATTTAAAAACCTCATGATAATCTCCTTAGATGCTGAAAAAGCATTTGACAAAATCCAACACCCATTCATGTTTAAAGTCTTGGAGAGATCAGGGTTACAAGCACATTCCTAAACATAGTAAAGGTGATATACAGCAAGCCTATAGCCAGCATCAAACTAAACAGAGAGAAACTTGTATCAATCCCACTGAAATCAGGGACAAGACAAGGCTGCCCACACTCTGCATATTTCTTCAACATAATACTTGAAGTCCTAGCCAGAGCAATAAGACAACTAAATGAGAGCAAGGGTATTCAGTTCAGAAAAGAAGAAGTCAAAGTATCACTATATGCAGATGATATGATAGTATAGATGAGTTACCCCAGAAATTCAACCAGAGAATTCCTTCAGCTTATAAACACCATCAGCAAGGTGGCTGGATACAAAATTAACTCAAAAAACAAAATCAGTAGCCCTCCTGAATTTGAAAGACAAATGGGCTGAGAAAGAAATTAGGGAAACTACACTGTTCATGATAGCCACGAATAACATAATGTACCTTGGTTTGACTCTAACCAAGCAAGTGAAAGACCTATTTAAAAAAAAAAAAACTTCAAGTCTCTGAAGAAAGAAATTGAAGAAGATATCAGAAGATTGGAAGATCTATGCTCATGGATCTCTGGGAATAGCGTAATGAAAATGGCTATTCTGCCAAAAGCAATCTACAGATACAATTCAATTCCCCTCAAAATACAAACACAATTCTTTTCAGAACTTGAAAGAAAAATTCTCAACATTATTTGGAAAAACAAAAGAACCCAGCATTGCCAAAACAATTCTGTACAACAAACAGATCTTCTGGAAGTAACTCCATCCCTGACCTCAAGCTGTACTACAGAGGAATAGTAATAAAAACTGCATGGTACTGGCATAGAAACAGAATGGTGGATCAATGGAATTGAATAGAAGACCCAGAAATAAACCCACATAAATAAACCCACATACCTATGTATACTTGATTTTTGTTCAAAGAAGCTGAAACCATACAGTAGAAAAAAAGACAACTTCTACAAATGGTGCTGGTGTAACTGCATGTCTACATGTAGAAAAATGCAAATAGATCCATATTTATCACCCTGCACAAAACTAAAGTCCAAGTGGATCAAAGACCACAACATAAAACCAGACACACTAAATCTGTTAGAAGAAAAAGTGGGAAAGAGCCTTGAATTCATTGGCGAAGGAGACAACTTCCTGAACAAAACACCAACAACACAGGCTCTAAAATCAACAATCAATAAATGGGACCTCATGAAACTTCTGTAAAGCAAAGGACACTGTCATTAGAACAAAATGAAAGCCTACATACTGGAAAAGGATCTTCACAAACCCTATATCTGACAGAGGGCTAATATCCAGAATATATAAAGAACTCAAGAGGTTAAAAAGCAACAAATCAAGTAATCCAATTAAAAAATGGAGTACAGAGTTAAGCAGAGAATTCTCTGTAGAGGAACATAGAATGGCAGAGGAACAAAGAATTGCTCAACGTCCTTAGTCATTAGGGAGATACAAATCAAAACGACTCAGACATTTCACCTTATACCAATCAGAATGGCTAAACTCAAGTGACAACACATGCTGGAGAGGATGTGGAGAAAGGGGAACCCTCCTCCATTGCTGGTGGGAATGTAAACTGGTACAACCACTTTGAAAATCAATTTGGTGCTTTCTCAGACAATTAGGAATAGTACTACATCAAGATTCAGCTATACCACTCCTAGGCATATATCCAAAAGATGCTCATGTATACAACAAGGACATTTGCTCAACCATGTTCGTAGCAGCTTTATTCGTAATAGCCAGAATCTGAAAACAATCCAGATGTCCCTCAACTGAGGAATGGATACAGAAATAGTGGTACATTTACCAATGGAATATTACTCAGCAATTAAAAACAAGGTAATCAAGAAATTTGCAGGCAAATGGTGGGAACTAGAAAAGATCATCCTGAGTGAGTATCCCTGCTGAGAAGAATCCTCACTCAAAAAGGCAAACAGTATGGACCTAGTAAGAGGGAGAGGGCAGGGAACAGTATAGGAGCCTACCACATGGGGCCTCTGCAGGACTCTTCCCAGCAGGGTATCAAAGCAGATACTGAGACTGGTGGCCAAACTTAGGACAGAGTACAGGGAATCTAGTGAAAGAAGGGGGAGATGAATGACCTGGGTAGGACAGGAGCTCCACAAGGAGAGAAACAGAACCAAATGAGCTGGGCAAAGGGGTCTTTTCTGAGACTGATGCTTAAATGGGGACCATGCATGGAGATAACCTAGAACCCCTGCACAGATGGAGCCCATGGCAGCTCAGTCTCCAAGTGGGTTCCCTGATGATGGGGGCAGGGACTGTTTCTGACAGGACTCAGTGGCTAGCTCTTTGATCACCTCCACCTGAGTGGTGAGGAGAATGCAGCCAGTCCAGATGATACCTGATATGCTGGGGTCAGAGGGAAAGGGTGGAGGACCTCTCCTGGCAGTGGACTTGGGGAGTTGCATGGGAAGAGACAAGGGAGGGAGTTTGGTATTGGTGGGGATAAGAGAGGGGGCTACAGCCGGGATACAAAGTGAATAAACTGTAATTAATCATAATATCACATTAAGTCGTCTGGGCAGTCTTACATTTCCTTGCTTACCAAAAGTATATCTAAAGTTTCCCCTGCTGTGATAGTGTTAAAAGCTGCAAGTGTGGACAGCAGCAAGTGCATCGCACATGCACACTTCGGACCCATGGCTGAGAAAAGTACAGTGCAGAGTGATGGGTAAGTACATGTCATTTGCTCAGGTAGAAATGGAGATCAACAGGTTTTGTTTGAACATCCCTTCGATTTTCTGCCATGGCTTACTAACAATCTTATCAAAAACTGTCTATTACCATACTTTAAATATTATGATCATAGTTAGGGTGTTTATTGCTGTGATAAAACACCATGATACAGTGCAACTTGAGAAAAAGATGGTTAATTTTATCTTACAGTTCTACGTAGACGCTGTCACTAAGGGAAGTCAGGGCAGAAAGGCAAGAGGGTAGAAACCCAGGTTTAAGAACTGCAGGAGAGTATGCAGCTTCCTCTGCCATGGCTTGCTCAGCCTAGTTTCTTATGCAACTCAGGATCTCTTGTCCATGGGTAACAGTTCTGGGCTCTTTCATGTCAATCATTAATCAAGAAAATTCCCTATGGACTTGCCTACTGGTCAACCTGATAGTGGCATTTTCTGAAAAAGGAGGTTTCTCTTCTCAAATGACTCCAGTTTTGTCAAGTTAACCAAAAGCTAAACAACACAGTTACTTATTTGTTATCTATGTACACAAAATTATTGTTAGGACTGTTATGTATTTTGCCATCTTCAGCCAGATTATCTCCTTGGTATGAAAAGAGTCACTTGCGGGTCTGGAGAGATGGCTCAGTGGTTAAGAGCACTGTCTGCTCTTCCAAACAGACCCGGGTTCAATTCCCAGCACCCATATGGCAGCTCACAACTATTTGTAATGCTAATTCCAAGGAATCTGAAACCTTAAAAATAAATTCTTTAAAAAAAAAAGAAAAGAAAAGAGTTACTTGCAAAAGCTTAATCTTAAAATTGAGATGATTGCTTTGATGATGATTTTTATGAAAAAAGGCTAATTTTATCAATTAAAATTGTAATTTTTAATTGATATAGAACATAATGAATTTCATTTTGCTATACGCATACATAGGCTTCTAGTATTCTATCTAGTACACTATTACATGTCTATTTTCTTTTTCTACCTTCCTTAAAATATCTTTTTTCTCTGTCTCCTGTTTCCCTTGTGGATCCATGACCTATGACTGCAATAATAGTGACACCTGTTCACATTCATTCGTCTTTGTGGGTCTGGATTACCTCATTTAATCATTTCCAGATCCATCTGATTTTTGAAGATTTCCTACTTTGATCTTTATGGCAGAATACAATTCCATTGTGTATCATTTTGATGTATGAAGAGTTTGCATGGTATTTGCAATAAGGAACACATTTCAACTTATCCTAAGCTAATAAAAAGTCTTACTCTCCTTGTATGTTTTATGTCTAAATAATCTTTCTTTACTTTATGCTTTGATTATAAGAATAATGAATGTGTCTATGAGGTAGTTTCAAGGCTTTCCATCCTCCTCTGCAGAAACAGTGACAAGGGTGGAACCAGGTGGCACACAGCTGTAAATCCAGCAGCTGGAAGCTTAGTCAGGAGGACGGTGGGCTCAATGGTCAGCTTGTGTTACATAGTGGAACTATCTCTGAACAAGCAGCAAAATACAGTGTTAAAAACTATATACATGCACACACACATATATGTTATCCAGAGCCTTATGTTAGTCATGTCCTCCAGCTATGGTACTGCTTAGTAAAATCAGACAGGTGAACATTTATATCTAAGAAGAATTGAGACAAGAATATGTACATTTTTTTGTAAAGAGAAGAAACAGTTGTTATCAAATGGTTCTGTGTTAGCTTTTATGAGTGTGAAAGGGTGGTAGAGATTAAGTTTAGTGCAACATTTTGTCTCAAAGAGTCTAGACCTTTCAATACATAGTGGAATAATCAGAAATCTGAGATTAGGACTAGTGATTAACAGTTACCTGATAATGTTCTGTACTAGAAGTCCCTGGTCAGATCATTTTCTTTCTTTCTTTTATTTATTTATTTTTTTGTATGATAAAAGAATGTGATAGAATCTTCCTGAATGGTGAGGCATTGACATAGGAACATTCAGTGTGATATTCTTATAACTAATCTCAGGCTGCTGCTGGAGATGGTAAGCTTAAATATATTTTTCTCTGTGCTTGTAGGATGCAAGAATATTATCTACACTGAAATCTAATTCTACTTTAAAGAATAAATGATAGAAGTAGCATTCTTAATAACTTTACAATGTGCATGCATTGGTCCAAGGACTATTTCTATACTATTACATGAAGCAAAGTCCATTATTAGCATGGAAGCCTCATGGAGATAATCCAGTTATTCTTTATGGAACACTTTGAAGGGCAGTTATGGATCTTTTTCCATTTTTGTTGCAATAAGGAGCTGACATATCAAGCTAAGAATAATCTATAATTGAGCAAGATATATGATACCCTATTTTAATCCTCATTATCTTTTTAGAGGATGAGCAATAATTACAGATATCCTCTCTGGCTGATTTACTATTTTCAGTGTTTCTTCTTTGCAAAGTAAAAGTCATCATCAATATTCTAAAAAGAAAATGAATAGAATCCAATCAGTTTACATATTTCTTCCCCATCACCAAAACAGGAGAAACTGAATCAGATCTTATTGTCACTTAATATATGATCTCTGGCAATGTGCAGTAGAAGAAATGAGGCTGTTTTCCAACCCACAATAGACAAGCAAATTTCAGCCTGGAACAAGCAGCTCTGACAGTAAGGAAGGAAAATTTTCAAGGCTGACTTTTAATGTCAAGTTGGGACTAGAGGGTTGGACAAAGTTTTGGCTCAAGCACATTCATTTAAATTCATGGCTGAAGATCTAGTTTTGAAACTCAGATGGCCACCAATACCCTTTAATTGGTGTTTCGTAATTTTTCAACAACTCATTGGAACATAAACAAAATGAGGTTCTGGTGAATAGTGAGGTACTCTAGCTGCATTTGGCAACCTTAACTGGCCCCTGTTGTCAACGGTGACCTGGGTGTCTACCAACACTGTGAGTGAGATGTAAGCTCTATTACAGTGATTCTCAACCTTCCTAATGCTGTGACCCTTTAAGCAGTTCCTGATGTTACGGTGACCCCCAACCCTAAAATGATTTTCATTGCTATGTTAGAGCTGAAATTTTGCTACTGTTGTAAATCATAATGTTAATGTCTGTGTTTTCCAATGGTTTTAGGGGACTGATGTGAAAGGGGTTTTGACCCATAAATGGGGTTGTGACACACAGGTTGACAACTGCTGCTCTCTTCACTCTGCTCACCCATGAGCTAAGAAGACATAGGAAGCAAGAACTAAAGAGATGTCTTGGTAGTTAAGAGCACTTGCTCCTCTTCCAGAGGATCAATGTTTGGTTACCAGCAGCCACATGTTAACTAACAAACCATCTGTAACTTCATTCTGAGGGTCTGGGGCCTCCTTCTAGCCTCCATGTAGACTGCACACATGGCACCCTGTACATAGGTAGGCAAACACGGTTACACATAAAGAAATGAATTTACACACACACGCATTCTCACACACATAGAAAGCTAGGAGTGGTGGCATAGCTTTACTTCTAGTACTCAGAAGGCAGAAGCAGGCAAATCTTCTTGATTCCAGGCCACTGACAGCAACATCGTGATACTGTCTGAAAAATAAATAAATAATATGAAATATTATATTGGAAGATAAATATGTATTTAATATATGTGTAATTTAAATTTTCTAATTACACAAATTTATCTTAGTAAACCTCTAATTTCTACTTGTTAGGAAATGATATAGAATATCTTCTGCTAAGTATTCGGTGAGATTTTCATTATCTGTCTGTTCCAAAACACATGTGATTGGCAAAGGCAGTGTGACACACATCTCTTTAAGAAGGCAGAATGCATTTGTCTAGGAATAGTCATTGCTTTGAATATTTCATGCAGTAACTAGCTCATCTGCTACTTGGGTCTGGTTATGGAAGGGATCAAATATCCCAAGGCCCATGAAGAGTTGGTAACATTTAGAATGAAAAGGCTGCTCATTTTGTTTGTATATTTTCTAAGAAGAAAATATATAATGCCTGTCAATGCCTTAAAATACAAGGGGTTGTCAATCTATCTTGAACTAGAAGAATTGAACCACCCAGCTTTTGGCACTGTTGTTTAGCTCTATTCCATATGGTATTTCAAGCTTGAGCTGTTAAACAACGATTTGGAATCTTTTGTACTGGGTTGAATGAATGGATTAAACACGGCTATTTTCCTTTTGTAAGTTCTTCCCAAACTTTTTGTAAGCTCCTGTATTTACGTATTCACAAAGCTAAGAAGCAAAGCTTCAGAAAATACCAATATTCACATTTTAGATGATCTCTTTCCATCTTGTGTACCTACATATCATCCTTCCTTATTATTTTGGATTCAAAATATAGATCCCACTGCAGCAAACAGAAATTGAAAGCTTTACAAAATAAAATTAAAAAACTTAAAATAAACGTTTTTTTATTAGTTCTATCTTTGCCGAAAATTTTCAAGTACTTTCAAATCTAAAATTGTTTTTATCTTACTCAGACTTTCTACCTGAAATCAATAGTGTGTCATTTTTGGAATTTCATGGGTTATAGAAGAGAAAATTTTGTAAATTTCAAAGATGAATATAAGGATTTAGTTCTCAAATTTTTATTTGATAAAACTTAGGTTATAATCTCTTATATTATAATAAGAGATATAATATTATATTAGAAATTATATTAAATATAAGAGATTATAATATAATAAGAGCTATTATAAGAGATTATGTTATAATCTCTTATAGTGTTTTGCACAATGTTCATTATTTCAGTTCAGATATTTACTGATGTTATTTAAAAATGGCATAGAATGTAGGTAATATAGAGTATTATCCTGTGAAAATATTTATAAGGAACATAAGCAAACCTTCCCCAAAATGAAAATAATTTACTTGTCCCTTGAAAATAATAATCCTCCTTAAAATGCAGACACATAATATCATTTTTCTCCTTCTTAAATGTCATTTTAATAAGTCTGTCAGCCAATCAGATACCCCTTTGTTATTTTTAAACTAAAATTATTTTATATCAAAACATCAACAGATCACATTTGAATCAGACAACTACAAGTGAACATTGCAGAACAAACTTACAGAATAAATAGAAAATATGCCAGACCAAAATAATGTACGGTAATTACAAATATTGGATAAAAATCTTTTATAAGTAAGCAAACTTTTCATACAAGTCTTTGCATATTCACTGGTTCTCAAAAGCTCTTTGAAATTTATTATTTTCCATCATTAGCCTAAGGCAATAGACTACTTCATTGAAAAGTCGCCCTTCTGCCCTCTGACAGTTGTGTTCAAAGAAGTTTATGGCAGAAGGCTTCATAGAGCACCCATTGTTCACTAACTACTCTCTGGGAATTTCACTAGAGAATATTATTAGTTTGCCACCATGGACAAAACGTTATTTTGTTTAATTTAGTGGAGTTGGAATGATTAGAGCAAATTTACAATGTATTAGATATGTGCTGTTTCCACTGCATTGTTGAACACCTATAATTTTTAAAAGTTCTTAGTGCTTAGAGTTGGTATGGCCTGTACCTCATATGTTCAAAGTTTTGTGTCCAGTCTTTAACACACACACACACACACACACACACACACACACACACTCACACATACACACACACACACACATACACACGGGAGGGGGCAGGGAACTCAAAGGGACATGAAAATAAAATTGAAATAATTTTAAAATATATTTTTTAATTTGCTTCAGAAAACTATGATAGGTTCTGCACACAAATGTGTCTGAAAACAAACAAACAAACAAACAAACAAAAAACAAGGAACAAACAAACTTGAGACCATTTCCTTGCCTCTTGGTTTTAGCACTCAGACTTGGCTTCTGCACTGCTTTACCCCTTTTGTTCATAACTTCCCTGCTTTTACTCCCTTTGCTTCATTACTCTCTGTTTGCCACAGATTGAGATAGTAAGAAACAAAATCTCCACAGAAAGGGGAAGTGAGCATAATTATGGAAGACTGGGGGAAAAAAAACCAACAAAAAAATAGAGAATCACTTCACGAATCTTCATGCCAGTGGGAACAAGAAACCAGGCGCCACCACAGTGACTCTTAATCTACCTGACCTGGATGCTAACTGTGCTTGCCTAGTTACAAGCTAGCATCCTAGTGCTTGTAGATGAGCAGAGGGATGCTTGAGTACCAGAGTAGAAGAGAAAATGCAAGTCTCCTCAAAACACTAGACCTTCTTAGGGCTCTGTAGCCACTTCTTAGAGAATCACCCTGCATCCTAGATCCCCTGAAGAGAGTACAGGATTTCTTACTCTCCCTTTAGAGAACTAAGAGATACCTATTTGCTAAAGCCTTGCAGAGTGATCAATCTGGAATTTCTTTTTTCGTATTTTAATGGACTACATTCCTGCCTAGTTCTCAGATTGAAAAAAAAAAAGTCAAATTACATTTTTCAATTGTGCATGGAACATTTTTATTGCAGATATGACAGGGAGATCATCCAGAGACATCTGAAACCGTCCAAAGCAAAGAGAGAAGTACATTGAACATGGCTAGCAGACTGGCCATGGCAGAGCTACGAGAAAGAGAGAGAGAGAGCAGTCAAGTATAGTGAGAACAGGAGGAGCCAGACCCAGCCAAGTTCTATTTTCATATTTTTTGATAACCCTATAAAATACAACTTTTCTCTCTCCAAACACCTCCATATGCACCCAACTTCATGGTCTGTCTTTCTTTACTTTTTAAAAACTATCTGTGTTTTAGGTTGTATTAGTCACTGGCTGAGACATCTATTTTTCTTTAAAATTGTGACCTCTGCTAGTTGGACTGCCCTCCAGAGCAGGGTCTACACTGAAGAGTTCTTGGCAACACAGCTTGACTTCTATAGGTTTAGGAGACAGAGACAGACAGAGATAGAAAGACAGACAAAGAGAGACTGGGCAAGATATGGAGAGGCAGGGAAGGAGAAGGTGGGTGCAAAGTGGGTATATCAGGAGCTAGAGGTGTGACGGGCATGAGCCGGGGGTAAACATGGTCTCAGGAAAGAAGTAAAACTCTTGGTTTTGTATAAATATCTTGTATAAATTATAAATATCTGTGCATAATCAATTTTGGATTGGATTGGTTACTCTTTTTCTGACCACACAGACTTCTTGGCAACACAGTTCTACAGTCTGTATAAGGCTTGCAAGTCCTAAGTGATTGACACATTCCAAATGTGCTTATCTTGACTGAAGTTTGCCTCTACCCAATCTATTCAATTGTGTGTGTGTGTGTGTGTATGTTTGTGTGTGTGTGTGTGTGTGTGTGTGTGTGTACTTGAAACATTGGCAGAGGAATCATGCTCACTCTCATTAATCTGGAACCAGCTTATGGATATTTTTACTGAACTAGGTTGTGTTCTCTAAAGGAATGGGCCAGATTGTAACTTATGAAATGGCTTACATGATAGATCTAGACAATCTGACCATGACTGTCACTGGTAAAAGGTAGGGAACCAACTAACTGCTCAGTCCAAGTAGGACATGTAGCAGTATCTATTGATTACTGAAGGCCTGGAGGCTCCCCAGAGAAGGCTGATTTTTCATATACTGTGTCAGGGTCTGCTGTCAATAGAAAAAGGCACTAGTAATAAACACATGCAGAAAGAAAAGGGCTTGAAAGGAGCTTTCCTCAGAATGTCAATTCACCCACACTCCTAGTCCATTATAGAAATTGTCATGGGCATTTAATGTGTACATTCCCATCTGTCCTTCATTTTTAAAATGCTCCCACAGACAGACACACAGGTGCTTTTTATCAATTAACAGGCCTCTCTTCATCCAGTCAACCTGAAAGCCAAAGGCAGTACCCCATTAGCTAACTAAAAATAAACACATTAAACCATATGAGCACCAAGTAAGGAATGATGTACTTGCATATAAAGTAGTTTCCAACATTTCTAGATCATAGATTTGAAGGAAAAAGCTAAGGGACTCAAGTACATAACTTATGGTATTGGAGAAAACTTGCTGAAAACATGTTCAATTTACTCTCACTTTTTTTGTTTATGCCAGTATAAATGGTACTTTACTTAGAGCCCTTTTAGTTTTTGAAATGGGGCTTCACCTTATATCCAATGCTGAACTCATGATCCTCCTGCCTCAGCCTCCTGAGTTCTGGGGTGAGGTTATTCTTTTAAAAGAGTCCTACTTTTCAAACATGTGGTAGCCTGATTGTCCACATGACTCCCCAAAACAAAAGATTTGAATCCTTTGACCTTCATACTAGTCTTCCCATGGCTCACTTCCCAGTGCATCCACCTAGTTATCTCTGGAAGAAAACCAACACGTAATGTGCCAGACTTACTGTATTTTCTCCTCTTATCTGAAATTGCTGTTGTTTTGGTGCTAAGAGAACCTTCAAGTTTTTGCATATATTCATAGAGAAACCTACATGCCCAGAACACTCATCCTTAACTACCATTCTGACATTTGCATATTTAAAGTTTCCTATTGTCTCCACCTTTATTTGTTGCTCCAGTGGCTTAACCCATAGACCTCATGTGTTTTGAGCTTTTCTTTGAGTTACAGGTCTTTGTGAACAGCTAGTAAAAACTGTATTCAGCAAGAAATCTCCGTGGGCTTCTTATGCACCTAGCAATAGATTAGCAACTACTCCTTGCTTTATCCTTGCAATATCTTGTACAAGCTGATTTGTTGAAGAACAATTGTGAAGTTAGAGTTGGAATGGAGCCATGACTGGGTGGTGAATGGCAGCTGTCTCACCGTTATATAACTCCAGCTCCTGAGGATCCAACACTTTCTTCCGGACTCCATGGGCACCTACACTCCTGTGGGCACTTAGTATCCCCAACACAGATATACATAAAATTAAAAGGTTAAATTACTCTTTAGAAAACAGAGGCCATGCTCCTTTTAAAAATATGGCACAATAAGACCCTTAGATTCATTCGTCCATATTGTACTTTTTTATCCACCCAATGCTCAATCAGCGCTACCTACAAGGACATTGACGTACACAAGGGATATGTAAACTGAGTCTCTTTGGAGCTTGCGATCAAGTGCAATATAAAAATAAAACAAATTAATGCAATTATAAATATAAGCTAATGTGCAGACGTAAAGGATATTAGTCGGTGCTAAGGCGTGCTTTCGAAGCCCCTTCTAAATGCTGAAGCTTGAGCTCAAAAGTCATTAAAGGGGTATGCATACTGGGAACTCCCTGGCCCTTGCTTTACTATGGATAACTATGAAAGAATAAAGCCCTAGCATAATGCTGGCAACACTATTTTGCAAGACTGGAGCAGTGCAGGGTCAGAGGCAAGGCAGGACAGATGCCCAACAGCAGGATATCTGCGGTTGGGCGCCTGAAACACTTTGGGCACCCAAGATAAGAACCGGGTACGTGACTCCGGTCACATCTGCCTTCCCGCCTTCCCTGTTCCGGGTACGTGACTCCGCCCACATCTGCCTTCCCTGCTCCGGTATGTGACTTAACAATGGCTTTGTTCAAACCGCCCAATCAGATCCCTGTAACTATGCTTCTCGCTTCTGTAACCGTGCTTCTTGCTCCTGAGCCCTATAAAAACCCATCACCCCAACCGAGAGGCGCGCAAGTCTTCCGAAAGGCTTTGTCGCCCCGGGTACCCGTGTATCGAAATAAACCTCTTGCGGCTTGCATCCGAAGGCTGGTTTCGCTGTTCCTTGGGAAGCGGGGTCTCCCCGTCTAGAGAGGCTCTAGCGGGAGTCTTTCAACTAAGTTCTCAGAGACACTCAGAGGCTGCTTACTAGAATAAAGATTGTATTAGAGCTGGGTGAACATTTCTACCTCTTATCCCGCCCCCCCCCCCCCACACAGCTTGACAACTTCTTTGTGGCTCTGTACTCCTGTACCACAGCCTATCAGAAAGCTGGGTAATCAAAATGATATTAATGCTCAAAATCCTTAGACCAAAAAGAAGAAATCTGATTTACATATGTGTCAATAATCTTTCTGTCTCTATAACAAAGTGTGTGTGCTGAAATTATAGTTGGGAAGACCCATCTTAACTGAGAGAATCCCTGAAGCAGTTAAGTACCTGGAAGGCACAAATTGGAAAACAAGCTGAGAACTACCTCACATTCACTGCCCTTTTCTGACTGTGGAGGTTTTAGAGCTGCTTTGCTCCAAGTTCCTCCTGCCTTGATTTCCTGCCGGAGCCAGCCAGCAGAGTCAAACAGTTCTCGAGTTGGGAGTGAGGATTGATATTAATAAAATAAACACACAGCACACAGGAAACTTTTTAAAGGTCCAGACTCAACAGCCACAGCAAAAGGCAGGCTGCCACAGCAAGCAGTGCAAGCAGCAAGTCTCAAGTCTCTGCCTCCTCCTCTGCCTCCAGCCCTCTGACCTCTTTCTTTGTGAGGAGTTTCTTTTAGCCAGTAAAACATCTTAGAACAATGGGTTAATTTCCACAAGGAGCCTGAGGAAGAGGTGTGACCCTCACAAACTATCCCACCTGCTGTCACAATCAAAAGGAGATGGACTTGCAAGTTCTTCTCTGCCATTAGTAAAGGCCTGCTAAAAGCCATTTCTCCACCGAGATTTAAATATCAAAGCAGGCCTCTGTAGTCAAGGCTCCCAACAATTTCCCTATGATGATGGACTGTACCTTGAACTGTGAGCTAAAACTATCTCCTTCTCCCTTAGATTGCATATACTGGGAAGTTTTATTGTTGTAATAGGAGAAACTAAAGTTAGGGGCATTTGACATTCAAGCAATTCACTTAGCTCAGTAGAGCTAACCTTCCAATATAATGCTTAAGCCTCAATGTGTCAGCATAGGGAGCCTGGGCCTGGGGAACAAATGGACTTATCCTAGTATGACCCTCATCCAAATGTTTTCATAGGAGTGAGCTGCTTACAAAAGGAAGAACTTGGCCCTTACCTCTTCCTGTTCCTTGTGCTATTGCTTTCTCTCTACTCTTTTGCCTAGGAGGCCCTAGCCGAATGTTGCCCTTCATTGTTGAATTCAGCCACCTACAGAAATATGAACCAATAGATTTCGATGTAATATAGATCACCTAATATTTGATATGATGCTGGATAAGGGCAAACCTGACTGAGGTGATATCCAAAAAGTGAAGCTGATTATAATTAGCTAGTTCTGAAAAGAATATTTTTAAATGATTATCTGCAAGTAATTTCAACTCTTAATAAAATATTCTAGAGGAAATTTCTAATTGAAGCTTGCAAATAAATCTATTTTTTTTTTCTTCTTGGCTGCAAAATTCATTCGTGTATTCCTACACTATTTGGAAAACTCTATTTAGTATTATTCTTGGTGCAAACTGTTTAAGCCATCTCTAGTTATATAAAATCTCAGCTATACAACGCAAACAAATATGTGCTGGGTTTAAGAAACTATGTCCAACATATTGGACTGATTACAAAACCATCAAGTCAAAATAGCTAGTGCAAGCAGGAAGATTCATCTTTGCATTTTGCTGAAGTTGTAACAGAACATGCAAGTGCTGTGTGTCCATCCTGTCCTCCCTCCATGGGCTGTGAGGAATGTTTACCCATTCTCTGTCCTCTCACTGGGCAGGCGCACTTTTCTCCTCGCTCATATCCATGTTTTCTCCATCCTCACTCTCTGGAATATTAATGTCTCTTCCAGAATAAAACACTCATAAATATTATTACATATTTCCTCTAGGTTGTTACTGATGTTTAACCATTAGGCAATATTTAGAACTTCAGCTACCTATTGACCAACTTCAGTGTATAAGTTGGGCAACAATTTTAAGCATCTTTTACTTACACTATAAATTAATGATAGAACACTAATATTTAATAGCTTCCTAGGAGGAAATCCTTGAGCAAATGGAAATTGTTCCATTTTACTTGAGGTTTATTTAAATTTGTCTTATTTTAATTATGTACAATCTCATTATTTCTCCCAATTCCCTGTCTTTGCTCCAACACCCTTATGTACCCCTGTTCCCTCCCAACTCATGGGTTATGTTTCTATAATTATTATTATTACACACACATACACATCTAAATATATTAATAAGACCTATTAAATTTTTTTTCATGTTACTTGTTGTATGTGATTTTAGGTCTGACCACTTGGTACTGGATAACCAATTAAAGGCTCATCTCTGGGGAGGACTAAACCTTCCTCTCTTATTAGTGTTAATTGCCTACTTAGAAAAGTGGTGATGATAGTAGCTTCACCTCTAAGTTTTTAGGTTCACCTCACATGTACCAAATTATAGTGTAAGAGCATTCAATTACTAACTCTTCTGTGTTTTTTTTTTCATTTTATAAACATTTATTTTAATGTTCACAAACAACGTAAGTGATATTGAGTGTTCATAAAGTACACTATTCATTCTATACCTCTTCAACAGGGACAGAAGCAACAGTAATGAAGCCTCCAGTGGTTTGGTGGTGGTGGTGTTTTACATATAAGTGTGTGTGTGTGTGTGTGTGTGTGTGTGTGTGTGTGTGTGTGTGTGATTTTATTTTCTTTGTTTTTGAGTCAGGTAATATGTAACACATTCAGGCTTTGAACTCTGTTGAGCTCATTTTTAAACTCTATTTTATTTGGCATTCCATACAGCCTCTCCCTTCTGAACCCCCAACCCTAGGTAGGAGAGATAAGGTTACTTCTGCTGGCTATTTAGGGTTCTTTTGGGATTGTACACATTCTCCATCAACAACAAATGCTGCCAGCAGTCTCCTCCAAGCCGCTGCATTGAAATGTTTCTCATCATCTGCCTCCAAGCTGCCACACCATTCATCTCTGGTCTCTACAAACTTCCACCCTGTCTGTCTCTGGTCTCTCCAAAATGCCACGCTTTCTCTCTCTGGGCTCCCATATTTATATCCCTTAAGAGTCCTAGACCCATCAGGACTGTCTGGATCCTCTTTCTCTTCGGTCCTGATAAGCTAAGGTCGGACAGTAGGGAAAGAGGACTTCCTTTATCAGTGTGCTATGGGAGAGGGATAGGATAGGAAAAGGGAGGGTGAGACTGGGAGGAGACAAAGAAGATGACCATAACTGGGATACAAAGTGAATAAATTTTAAATAATAATAATAATAATAATAATAATAATAATAATAATAATAATAATACAAATAAATAAATAAACAGTATGAGATATATCATAAAAAGAGAGAAAGAGAAATAAAGAGGGTCCTAGACCACACCCTTCACCATGCAGCACACGGTAGGCTGTTACCATGCCTTTCAAGGGCAATTATCAGCTGTGGACAAACTATAGCCCAACAAAAATCCTACACTTGGCATTAGAACCAAAACATATTTATATAACATAACTGAGTTTTTAAAGAAACCAAAACTTCTATTACAGAACTCACTATGTAATAGACCCTGACCCTTAACTCTTCCTCTTCCCACATGCTGGGATTACAGGAGACGTGTGTCGCTATGCCATGGCTATTATAATTTCTCATAATAAAATTTCTTTCATATTTATTTAATGTTTCTGAGAGCAAAGATGAGTGCACTTTACTAAGTCGGTAATTGAGTTCCAAACACCCAGAAACAGTCTTGTCCTATGTACGTGCTGACCAGAGTCTATAAAATGCTGAAGCAAGATGGAATGGTTAAGCTAGAGTCAGAAGGAAGGGGAGGACGACCTCCTGTATCAGTGAACTTTGAGAGTGGCATAGGAGGAGATGAAGGAGGTAGGATAGATTTGGGAGGTGATGGGGGAGGAGGGCTACAGCTGGGATACAAAGTGAATAAAATGTAATTAATGTAAAAAAATAAAAATTTAATTTAAAAAAGATGGAATGGTTCAGTTTGGTTACATATTTTGTCCCTTAAAGGAAATGATATCCTTTCATAAAATGGTTTTAAGTTTTGGATTTGGAAAAAATAAAACATCATCCTTGAGAATTATCTAAAAATTCCAGATATTGAGAAACAATGGTTCAGTGAAAACAAAATTTCCAACAGATGTTAATGCCAATGCCCAGACAAGCATAGGCACTACTGAACAAGAGCAGATGTCATCAGTGATCAAGATCACCAAATCAGCACAGTTAGCAAGATAAACATAGATACAGACCTCCCGCATGGACTGGGTTTCACGGGTGCTGCTTATTAGTAGTGCTGTGTTTGGGGCAGTCATATTTAGTTATTCAGATTCGATTTCGTCCTGCAGAGGCATACAAGCCTTAGAGAGTCTTTGCTATGATGTCAAATGTGTCTACTACCTAATATTTTGGGAACTTCATGCCTGATGCATCGGTATTAAGAGGACAGGTAGGAGGAAAGTGGATGGGTCACAAAGGCTCTGCCTTTATGGATAGATGGACGATGGTAAGAAATTATTTTCCAGAATATATTTTGCTTTCTTGTCTGTCTGCCCATGCTACACGAAAACACAGCAAGAAGATGCTCACTAAACTCAGTTTTTTAAAATTTAATTTAATTTTTATTTTTTTAGGTACAGTTTATTCACTTTGTATCCCAGCTGTAGCCCTCTCCCCCTTCCCCTCCTAATCCCACCCTCCCTCCCTCTTCTTCTATGCCCCTCCCCCAGTCCAATGATAGGAGAGGTCCTCCTCCCCTTCCATCTGACTATAGTCTATCAGTTCTCATCAGGACTGGCTTCTTTGTCTTCATCTACCGACTGGTAAGGCTGCTCCCCCCTTAGCTGGAGGTGATCAAAGAGCCAGCCCATAAGTTCATGTCAGAGATGGTCCCTGGTCCTATTTTGGGGGAACCCTCTTGTATATTGAGATACTTTGAGCTACTTCTGTGCAGGGTTCTAAGTTATCTCCATGCATGGTCCTTGTTTGGAGTATCAGTCTCAGAAAAGGCCCCTGTGCCCAGATATTTTGGATCTGTTGCTCTCCTTGTGGAGCTCCAGGACCCTCCAGGTCTTTCTATCTCCCCCTTCTTTCATAAGATTTCCTGCACTCTGCCCAAAGTTTGGCTATGCATCTCAGCATATACCTTGATACCCTACTGGGTGGAGTATTTCAGAGGCCCTCAACAGGCTCCTGTCCTGTTCCCTGTTTTCTCCCTCTTCCGATGTCCGTCTCTTTTGCCTTTCTAAAGGAAAATTGACCATCTTACCCAGGGTCCTCCTTCTTGATTAGCTTTGTTAGGTGTACAGATTTTAGTATGATTGGCCAATATTATATGTCTAACATCCACTTATATAAAAATGGACACATTAAACCTGTTAGAAGAAAATTGGGGAAGAGCTTTGAACTCATTGACACAGGAGAAAACTTCCTGAACAGAACATCAACAGCACAGGCTCTAAGATCAACAATCAATAAATGGGACCTCGTGAAACTGAAAAGTATCTCTAAAGCAAAGGATCCTGTCATCAGAACAAAATGACGGCCTACAGATTAGGAAAGGATCTTTACCAACCCTATATCTGACAGAGGCCTAATATTCAAAATATATAAAGAACTCAAGAAGTTAAACAGCAACAAATCAAGTAACCAATTAAAAAATGGGGTTCAGAGCTAAAAAGAATTCTCAGTAGAGGAACATCGAATGGCAGAGAAACACTTAAAGAAATGCTCAACATCCTTAGTCATCAGGGAAATGCAAATCAAAATGATCCTGAGAGTTCACCTCAAACCCATCAGAATGGCTAAGATAAAAAACTCAAGTGACAACACATGCTGGAGAGGATGTGGAGAAAGGGAAACCCTCCTCCACTGCCGGTGGGAAGGTAAACTTGTACAACCATTTTGGAAATCAATCTGGCACTTTCTCAGACAAATAAGAATAGTGCTACCTCAAGACCCAGCTATACCACTCCTAGGCATATATCCAAAATATGCTCAAGTATACAACAAAGACATTTGCTCAACCATGTTTGTAGCAGCTTTATTTGTAATAGCCAGAATCTGGAAATAACCCAGATGTCCCTCAGTTGAGGAATGGATACAGAAATTGTGGTACATTTATACAATGGAATGCTACTCAGCAATTAAAACAAAGAAATCATGAAATTTGCAGGTAAATGGTGGGAACTAGAAAAGACCATTCTGAGTGAGGTATCCCGGAAGCAGAGAGACACCCATGGTTTATACTCACTAAATTCTCTTGTCTCGACCTTCAAACTTCTAAACTCTAGAATGATGAGGGAAAAAAATCTTTTGCTCACCATATTTGTACTGTCCTGTTGTCCCAGCAAGAACAATAGATAGACTAAGACATGATATTTGTAATTGGATAGACTCTTACACATGTTTCAGTAGCTCAAACCAATGCATTGCTAAATTAAAATGAAGCGGCTTTATTTTAACTTTTCTTCAAAGCTGGTAAAACACATAAGATTTGAGTGCTACATCAAATATATAGAGCAGAATTGATAAAATTGTTCTACATTTATACCACTTAAGGCATGTGTTGATACAACAGCAAATTTTCTAGAAAGATTTGTTCATAGCATGCTTTACTGAGGTTGGGATCAAATAGGAAGATCACCATTTCCAAGGATAATTTGTGAATTCTATGGAATTCTGGGGAAAAAAATTACCTTGTTTTCCATGGTTTGGAAAATGCCAAGCTTGATACTGGCATTATCAAAAATCTGAATTTTTGATCATTCTATAAAAATAAGTTGGAAATATATCAAGGTTTCTAAAAGTGTAGGTGTAGGCATGAGCACTTCCACACTGGACATGCTCATTTGCAGTTTGCAAATTTCAGCTAACTGGTAGCATTTGTTCTTGTTCTTGCTCAGATTACAAGACCTGTCTGCATGTTCATTCACAACAGCGTGTCCTATCCCAGGTTATTATTTAATCCATATGGTCCAATGGCGTGGATTTTGGATTTTTTAAAAGGACTCTAGGTGATGCTAGTATGTGGACAAATTTGCAGACCATGGTTTTAGTTCAAAGGCATTTGTTAGCTCTTGGCAATGCCCCACCTGGAACATCTGTTCACGTGTGCTGTGGAAGAGAAACAGCAGTGCAGGTGTTATTTGAAGGGGCACATCAAGTTGGGTTGTTACTAAACTCTTTTATCTGTATCTTGTACAGGTACTGGGCTTGGGAGACAGTGGTATTTACTTTCTTGATTTGTTTTCTAAAATTTAGTATGATATATAAATATGTTTTTCTTTAAATGTTCACTGGTGTTAGTTACTCAGAATTTGCTGGATTGTCCCAGTTTCTGCTGACTAAATAAAACACTTCAGGGTCAGTTTTGAATGCTCTTTCTTTTCATGTGCTGTAAGATCGTTGGATTCTTTGTAGCCTTTCCCACAATAGCCTCTTCCTTTCTTGTAAGCACTTTAGTTTGAGCTACTTTGGCTTTATTCTTTATCTATTGAAATAGCTTCCAAACCGATGTCTGATTCTATTTCTTTTTCTTTTTGCTGACTTATGCTATTTTCTAGATTGTTCCTTGGAAGACTAACTTGATCTGTTATCCCCAAAAGTTCCCCTCCATTTCCCCTCTCTCCTTCCACCATTTCTCTTTCCATCCCTCACCTCATTCTTCTTCCTTTCCTTCTTCCCTTCCTCTTTCCCTCCCTCTCTCTATTTCCATCAGTCCCTCAATCCTTCCTTCTCTTTCTCTATTTCTTTTCCAGAGAAAAGTGCAGACTTTCTGGAATGGCAATCAAAGCATTATGCAGAGCAATTTCTGCACATCTGACCAAATCCATACCACAGGGCTGCCATCAATGTACATACTGTTTAATTTAGTTTCCAGATCATCCCTATTTTTCTCTGTATATTCACCAGTGTTCAGACCAGTGTCTGTGTTCAGAATGATTATTTCAAATTCCAACTTAGTGTCTAAGAAGAAGAATAAATTTCATAGTTTTCAAATCTTGCTTATTTAATCACTAACACAAAAATAAGGCCGTCTTTCCTTGGGTTACAATATTTAGTTTTTCAGCAGTGCATGCTTTTGCTGGTTGGTAGACTATGTTAAGGTATACTCTTGAGGGGCTGGGCTAGGAACGCAGGGTCTATATATGATGAGCATCTTTTTTTTTTTTTTTTCTATTTTTGCTGGTACGTAGTTGAAGGCCTCTCACATACATATTCAGCACAGCAAAAATACTTGTTAATTTAAATGAGTGATACCTTAAAGAAATGCTTATATCTAATACCCCTCAGCTAGACTATCTTATTTTGAATATTTACCTGCATAAGTTTTTTTTCAAGAAGGTCTTCCTACTAGTGATTAGGAGAGTACAAAGCTAAGTACACTCGTGTTTCTTTTATGTGATTTTACAAGTTAGAGTCAGAAAGCAAAGCAGGCTTCTTAGGCTGCACTGAAATGAAAAATCTCTTCTAGCTATCTTATCATTTTATTGCAAGATAGAAATGTCATCCTTATAGACTTGTGAGTTTTTCTGCACAGTCAGCAAGACAATATTACAAAAATACACATTCGAATCTTGCATTGGTAATTTTGAAACAAAGCAACCAGCTCCGTGGCTTTGCTTGTTGTTCCCTTTGCTTTCTGACTTTTAATGACTTAAACAGTGATGAAAACTCTTCCCAGAATGCTCTGCATTAGCTACCTACATTTAACTGAATGTCAAAATGGCTTTCTTTCCACTCCGTTGTGATTCCAGACCTCTAGATTCACATCCTGTAGATGTGATCTCTTGACCTTGGCATTTAAACTTTTATTTAGAAATCACGATGATGAGTTACAATCATAGAAAACAAGCCTCTGTAGCAAAAAAAAGCACTTTTAAAGATTATCTAAAATGTATTAATTTCACCTTGCATATTGACAGAATAGTGTCTCCTCAAAATGAAAAGGCAGCCTTAACCCAGAGCTGGGTAGTGGTTTCACATTTACAGTCACCCAACTTCTCAGGAACAGAAAAATGAATAATGCACAATTCTTGCAAAATGAATAACCACACATTCTTGAAGCTCCTCCTATGTCAAATCTATTAACCGTCTATGAAATGAGTCAAGCATGTGCAGTGTGGTGTCAAAATAATACATGTCTTTTAAGCAAGACCTCAAGCAGTTTAAAGATAATTCGCCAACTCTCTTGAATTATCCTGTAACTGTGTGAATACAACAATCTAGTTTATTTATGACTTCTTTTATTTCCTTAGGGGATATAGGAGTACTTAATTTATTTACCTGATCTTGATTCAACTTTGGTAAGTGGACTCTATCAAGAAAATTGTTCATTTCATTTAGATTTTCAAACTTAATGGCATATTGGCTTTTGAAGTAAGACACAATGATCCTTTTGATTTCCCCAGTGTCTGTCGTTGTGTCTGCCTTTTTATTTTTGATTTTGTTGATTTGGATGGTGTCTCTCTGCCTTTTCGTTAGTTTGGCTAAGAGTTTGTCTATCTTATTGATTTTCTCAAAGAACCAGCTCTTGGTTTTGTTGATTCTTTGAATTGTTCTCTTTTATTCTAATTTATTGATTTTATTCCATAAAAAGAAAAGCCCAGGGACATATGGTTAAAGCACAGTATTCTACCAGACCTTCAAAGAAGAGCAAATACCAATACTCTTCAAACAACTCCACAAAATAGAAACAGAAGAAACATTGCCAAACTCATTCTATGAGGCCACAGTCACCGTGATACCTAAACCCCACAATGACACAAAAAGAAAAAGAATTTCAGGCCAATTTCCCTTATAAAAATGATGCAAAAATATTCAATAAAATACTCAAAAACCAAATTCAAGAATATATTAAAGATATCATCCACCATAACCAAGTAGGTTTCATCCCAGGCATCCAGAAATTATTAAATATACAGTGATTCAACAATATAACCCACCATATAAACGAACTGAAAGAAAAAAAAAAACACATCATCATCTTCTCAGATGCTAAAAAAGCATTTGCCAAAATCCAATACCCGTTCATGTTTAAAGTCTTGGATAGATGAAGGATACAAGGTACATACCTAAACAAAGTAAAAAGCAATATACAGCAAGCCTATAGGCAACATCAAACTAAATGGAGAGAAAGTTAAATCAATTCCACTGAAATCAGGGACAAGGCAAGGCTGCCCACTCTCTCCATATCTCTTCAACATAGTACCTGAAGTCCTAGCCAGAGTAATAAGACAACTTAAGGAAACCAAGGGAACACAAATTGTAGGGGAAGAAGTAAAAGTATCACTATTCACAGATGATGTGATACTATACAGTAAGTGACACCAAAAACTCAACCATGGAACTCCTACAGCTAGTAAAGACCTTTAGCAAAGTGGTTGTATAAAGAATTAACTAAAAAAAAAAAAAAAACAAAAAACAATCAGTAGCCCTCCTGTATACAAAAGACAAATAACCTGAGAAGGAAATTAGGGAAAGAACAGCCTTCACATTATCCACAAACAACTTTTCAAACATTTAGAGTGATGCTCTTCAGAATGATCAAAACAAAGTAAACATGAGTAGTAAATTGTGCATGCAAACATATTTGTGTAATAAATCTAGGAGATAAGGCAACCACTAAGAAAAAGAGTAGGGGCTGGAAACAGAAGGCATATTTAAATAGACGAAGATAGAATGCCAGGTTAATTAACAGAAACCTCACAGGATTAACTATTTTTAAAAAATCATTAATATTTGTAGCTCAAATATGGCTTGCATAAGATCTTTAATATTTGTATCTTTCGTGTACATTATTTAAAAACTAATAAATGATGTCTAGGATTTCAAAGTATTCACAATATAAAAATACTTTATACACTGTACTTAAATACATTTACTCATGCATATTTTTTCTCATAGAAATATGTTAGCATAATGCTTATAAAATTTTTGCTTTATAACTTAAACCTAGAAGAAATAGCTCTTTGAATCAAACACCTGAATCATTTGGATAATATTGAAAATAGTAAAAATGAGAAGATTTAGGCATAAAATACTGAGAACCATTAAATATGACTGAAACTCCCACACTTAACTATAATTAAAACAAAATTAATTAATATTTAGGGCAATGTACTTTCAAGTCTTTATATTTTTATTTCTGTGGCTTTATTTTTAGTTGAACTGGTAATTTCTAAATATTTTCAATATAATTTTTCTTACATTGCAAAAAAAACCATGAAAGACTTGTACAAAAAAATAAATAAATAAAACTTCAAGTCTCTGAAGAAAGAAATTGAAGAAGATATCAGAAGATGGAGAGTTCTCCCATGTTCATGGAGCCGTAGGATTAACATAGTGAAAATAGCTACCTACCAAAAGCAATCTACAGATTCAGTGCAATTCCCATCAAATACCAACACAATTCTTTACAGAATCTGAAAGAACAATTCTCAATTTCATATGGAAAAACAAAACAAAAATCCCTGAATTACTAAAACAATCCTGTATAACAACAGACCGTCTGGAAGTATTTCCATTCCTGATCTCAAGTTGTACTGTAGAGCAATAGTAATAAAAACTGCACGGTACTGGCATAGAAAAAGAATGGTAGATCAATGGAATTGAATTGCTGACCCAGAAATAAACTCACACACCTACAGACATCTGATTTATGACAAAGAAGCCAAAACCACACAATGGAAAAAAGATAGCATTTTCAACAAATGGTGCTGGTCTAGTTGGATGTCTACATGAAGGAAAATGCAAATAGATCTAAATTTATCATCCCGAACAAAATTAAAATCTAGGTGGATCAAAGTCCTCAACATGAAACCAGACACAATAAATCTGTTAAAAGAAAAAGTGGGGAAAAGCCTTGAACTCATTGGCACAGGACATAACTTCCTGAACACAACACCAACAGCAGAGGCTCTAAGATCAACAGTCAATAAATGGGACCTCATGAATCTGAAAAACTTCTGTAAAGCAAAAGGTACTTTCAACAGAACAAAATGACAGTCTACAGCATGGGAAAAGATCTTTACCCACTCTACATCTGACAGTGAACTCAAGAAATTAAACACTGACATACCAAATAATCCCATAAAAAAAGGGTACAGAGCAAAACAGAGAATGCTCCTTCTTGATTAGCTTCCTTAGGTGTACAGATTTTTGTATGATTATCCTATATTATATGTCTAATATCCACTTATAAATGAGTATATACCATGTGTGTCTTTTTGCTTCTGGGATACCTCACTCAGGATGATCTTTTCTAGATCCCACCATTTGCCTGCAAATTTCATGATTTCTTTGTGTTTAATTGCTGAACAGAGAAATATCAAATGGAGGATTAAAGGAATCCTCAACGTCCTTTGCATCAGGAAAAAGCAAATCAAAATGTCTCTGAGGTTTCATCTTACACCCATCAGAATGGCTAAGATCAAATACTCAAGTGACAACACATGCTGGAGAGGATTTCGAGAAAAGGGAATCCTCCTCAACTGCTGGTGGGAGCGCACACTTTAACAACCATTTTGGAAGTCAATGTGGTGCTTTCTCAGAAAATTGGGAATAGTACTACCCAATAAACCAATACTGGGCATATACCCAAAAGATGCTCTACCATAATAAGGACATTTGCTTAACTATGTTCATAGCAGCCTTATTTGTAATAGCTAGAATCTGGAAACAACCTGATGTTCTTCAATAGAAGAATGGATACAGAAATTATGATACATGTTCACAATAGAGTACTATTCAGCTATTTAAAACTAGGTAATCCTGAAATTTGTAGGCAAATGGGTGAAAATAGGAAAGATCATCTTGAGTGAGTAACCCAGAAGCAGAAAGACACATGTGGGACATACTCACTTATCCGTGAATATTAGCCGTATAATACAGGATAAACATACTAAAATATACAGACCTAAAGAAGCTCAACCACAAGGAGGATCCTAGGGAGGGTACTTAATTCTCTTTCAGAAGGGCAAACAGGATAACCACCAGGATTGGTGGATAGGAAGGAACAGGATTGGAGCCCTCTATAGGTGTCCTCTGAAAGACTCCACCAAGAAAGCGATTGAAGCAGATGGAGACTCAGAGCCAAATTTTGTGCAGAAAGCAGGGAGTCTTATAGAAGAAGGGGAGGAAAATAAAGACCAGGAGGAAACAGGAGCTCCACAGGGAGATCAACAAAGCCACAAAAGTCTGAGCCCACAGTGCAGAATGTGCCAATGGGTAGGAGAGATGTCCATCCAGTGCCATTATGAGAAGGACTTGGGTTTTATTCTAAGTGTGATCGGAAACCCTCATTAGAAAACAGGAGTGATGTGTGTTGGTTTCTGTTTCCTTTCATAAGGCAGCAATGTACCTATAGACACTAGAGTGAAATGAATGAAACAGAGCATGAATGAAGCTATTCACTCTAGCCTATAGAGTGAATAGCCTAGAGAGGCTAGAGTGAATGAAACAGTGCTGATGACTAGGATCATAGAAGCCAATGGAACAAGTGCAATTTATTTTTGACGTGGTGAAAAATTCTTGATATCTAAAAAGCATTGCAGAAATGAGAAGAACATGGACTTCAGGATTGTTCAGGAACACTCATGTCCCTGCACTCATGGGGCACCGTGTAAGCCACTTAATGTCTCTGAGCTTCAGTTTCTTCTATTTCAACATAAGATGTAAATCACAGAATTGTTCCAGCTACTAAACATGTAATGTATATTATATGTCAAGCCAGAGGCTTGGAGTATCAATCACTCATAAGCATTGACTGTTCTTACTGATCAATTGTCATAAAAATAATTTATTTTTATTGATTACAGTTTATTTGCTTTGTATCCCAGCCCCCTTCTTCATCCCCTCCCAATCCCACCCTTCTGCCTTTACCTCCTCCCATACCCCTCCCCCAGTCCACTGATAGGGGAGGTCCACCTGCCCTTCCCTCTGACCCTAGCCTATCAGGTCTCATCAGGTTATTCTTAAATGTTAGTGAAGAAATGACGCAGCCTCTCCAGTTCTCAGTTTCCATCCACTGTTTAACAAAGGTAGCATAAGAGTGATTGGTTTCACAGTGGCAGTACATAAGGGCTCTTCTCTGCCTAAGTAACTTCTCGTGTTTCTGATAAGCAGTCTCAGTCCTCCACTGTAGCTTTGACTACTTCCAAAGAAAGCTGTAGGGAAAAGGACACACAATAAAAAGTAAGGAATGATTCAGTTCTGACTTTAATGGAGAGAGATGGAGGCATCTCTCACACAATCCCACTCTTGGTTAGCTGCTGCATGAACCTGGGGGCTAAGCTGTTGAAGTGACAGCTGCATTAAGGGATGGAGAAGAAAGATAAAGCTGAAGAGAAGCAGTGTTCTCTGGCATTAACTGACAAAACAGCACAAAGGAAAATCTGACCAACCAAAAGTACTTTAATACGTTTGTCATTTGAAATACCAGACTGGAAAGTTTGGGAATTGTAATAGTTATCCTAGAATTATAATATTGGCCAAGTTCTGACCAGTTGGAAGAAACTATACAGCTTTTCCACAGATGTCGCCTATGTGAAAGTCTTAACTGGGTCATAATTTTAGTGGTGACTTTTCAGTACATAATTCTTTTAAAATTACAAATGATATTCAGTTCATTCTCCTTCCCTTCCTCCTCCCCTTCTTCATGAAATAATTATATCAAGACAGACAGCTGTGGTTTCTAAAGGTCCTCCTATTTAAGAAAGCTTAAATGACAATTTTTAAAGCTCTAGAAAATTACATAAATTTTCAAAGGTGACATGTCTGTGGCTTTTTAAATAAATTCAGATTTAATAAAGGAACCATATACGCATTATTCAGATGGAATTATATTTCTCCTCAAAGTCATATATTCTGTCCCTATTGTGACTGTATCTGGATCCAAAGCACTTAGAGAATAATTAAAGTTAAATGAGGTCATAGAGCTGGTTGACCCTACTTTTATAAGATCACTGCTTTTTACCAGGGAGAAGGAGGAAACAGCAAACTTTTACTTCATTTTGTGAGCGAGAGAGTGATGAGTCAGAAAAAGGACCCTAGTAGGAAACCAAACTAGTCAGAGTTATGAATTTACTTTGGAATTCAAAGCCTTAAGAGATGTGAAAAATCAAAGCTAGAAAAAAAGAACAACCCTACTATTATAACAAAAAGTGCTCAGAAAGTCATGGTACTTCTAAGAATGAACACAACTGAAGGGGTTATGTTCCCTAAAACTGTCCTAGAAAACCATATGGACAAGAAAGCTGGTAGTTGTCCCAAAGCAGGTAGAAAGTGGAACATAATAGAGCATCCAGAGAATCTCACATAGCTGTGAACACATAATTATTCACAATTGTGTAAGAAAATGCACTAGGATAAAGGCAACAACCATTAAATAAATTGTGGTGGCATAACTGGGCATTTGCCTGAAGAAGGATGAGACTTGTTCCATATCTATCATTAATCAAAAACAGAACAGAACATAGAAAGTCAAGTCAAATTATTTTTAAAAATCCATAACTTATTATCAAAAATAATTACTGCCAAACTACAGAGATAAAATATTTCAAGATACACATATAGGCAAAAAATCTTTGACTAGACTCTAACAGCACTAGGATTAGTTCAAGAGTGGACAAATTTGGTTATATGAAATTGAATAGCTTCTGTACTACAAAAGGAATTATCAATAGAGTAAAGAGAGAACTCACAGAATTGGAGATGATCTTTGCTAGCTGTACTTCACAGTATTAAAATCTAAAAGAACTGCAAAAATCAACCATGCATACACTTCTGTTGCCTATCAATAAATGGGCTAATGAATTGAATGGACACTTCTCATAAAAGTACAATTGTTCAATAAGTATTTAAAAGGTTTCAGCAGCCTTAGTATCAAGAAAAATGTAAACTAAAACTTTGATACTGTGATACTGTGATACTTTGATCCCAGTCAAAATGGCTATTTCTAAGAAAGTATGACAACAAATGCTGATGAGGCTCCTGGAAGACGCCCTTCCTCTTTGTGATGTAAACTGTGTTCTCACTGGAAATCAACATGGAGGCTTTAGCTACAAAGAAAAATAAAACTGAAATTAAAGGAAAATATTGCATTTAGTTAGAAAATGTAAAAAAGACAAACAGAACATGTTTTCTCTCCTAGGCCAACCTTAGCTTCTAAAAGTTAATGCCCACATCCAAATGGTGTAGGTGTGGCTAGAAGCCAGGAAGCTGGAGGGGGTCCATGAGATGGGGCACAGTGCTTTAAGAACTGCGGTGGGGTGAGCAAGCAGAGCTTCTCCTGACCTTTGAAAGGAAAGGAAACTGTCCCCTCCAGGTCTTTTTATCTCACCATTCTTCATAAGATTCCCTGCACTCTGCCAAAATTAGGCCATGAGTCTCAGCATCTGCTTTGATATCCTGCTGGGTAGAGTCTTTCAGAGTCCCTCTGTGGTAGACTCCTGTCCTGTTCCCTGTGGGACAGGAACTCTACAAGGAGAGTAACAGAACCAAAAAAATCTTGGTGTAGGGGTCTTTTCTGAGACTGATACTCCCACCAAGGACCATGCATTGGAGATGACTTAGAACCCCTATATAAATGTAGCCCATGGCAGGTCAGTCTCCAAGTGGGTTCCCTAGTAAGCGGAACAAGAGCTGTCCCTGACATGAACTCAGTGACTGGTTCTTTGATCACCTCCCCCTGAGCTGGGGTGCAGCCTTACCAGGCCACAGAGGAAGACAATGTAGACAGTCCTGATGAGAACTGATATTTTAGGGTCAGATGGAGGAGGAGGAGGACCTCCCCTATCAGTGTACTTGGAGAAGGGCATGGGAGATGAGGGAGGGAAGCTGGGATTGGGAGGGGATGAGGGAAGGGGCTACAGCTGGGATACAAAGTGAATAAATTGTAATAAATAAAAAATAAAAAGGAAAAAAAGATAATTTTTTTAAAAGAAAGGAGAGGAGACTACTGAGACTGAAGGGGCAGGGAGGGGAGGGAAGAAAATAGGCATAGGAACCAAACACGGACATTTTGTCATTATGTCCTCTGTAATGTATTTGCATAGCAGTCATATTGTGTTTGATTTTACAAAGTTGTGTATCATAAATAAAAAATACATTTCTGTTTTTTCAATCTCCCATTTGATAGCATTTGTTACGGCATTCCAGGCTAGCCAAACAGTATATAGATAATACAGATTCTAAACCTAGCACATATAATTCCATCTTTTTAAACTATGCTGTTCTTTTTTATTGTACAATTTTGAATCCTTTTGTGGTCCAGTTGTTGCATTTTGTAGTTGAAGAAAAAAAAAAAGTACATTGTACCAAGAATTACAGAGAAATTCAGTGACCCTCTAAATGAATACATACTTTGCTAATGACAATTACACCACACATTTGAGATAGTAGTGCATTTATATATAGGAACCCATAATCTATAGAGTTCTCCCAAATGCTGAATAACATACTCTAAGATCCTCAGATACAGTCCATGAATTCTGTGATTTGTGCCAGTTGTGAGGCCAATCTATAGCTTATTAAGAAGGATGAATAATCAGCTGTTGAAATGGAGTCAATACTAAACTATAATTTGCTAATTTCATTGCCCATGCAAAATACACACTTTTCTTTCCAAAAGAATCGTGTAAATTAGATCAAGTCTTCTACCTGCATGTAGGCATCTCATCCCATTTTTCTTAGTCCAAAGAAGTTTAGGAACTTTGTTGAGGAGCACTCTAGTTCAGCTCATAACCAGACTAAATCTTGAACTTGGAATGACTGCTTAGAGTCAAATACAGTTCCTCAATACAAATGTCTAAGCCATATTTTTAGGTGTTAAATTTCTGAATGTTAATGGAGATCTTGTATGCATTGTGTGTTTTCACTCATGTATTTCTGGTGGGTTTGTGAAGCCCTCAATATCCATTGTTAAGTAACAAAGCATCTCTATAGTAAACACTGCTTGAGTTGAAATGGCTTGCCTCAGTTTAGAAATAAAAAAATGAAATTGACAATAATTTATTCAAAACACTGGCCCAGAACTTTGTCCGTCCTCTTCTATCTTAGTACTCCATACGTGGGCATAGTCTATTGGATTAATTCTAGCAAGGGCTGAAGGGTTCCATTTATGACATACAATAAGCTACACCATTTCCACATGGAAACACATAATTTCACTTGAGAAATGATTCAGTGTGAACACACACCAAAATATCCCCAAAATGTATGTATGACTTAGCACACACTTGAATGATAATGTTACTCATGATGCTATTTTAAAACATTGCAGTGAGTGCCTCGTGTTTCCTTGGCCAGGATGCTTCTACATCACTGCAGCAGCGTACGGTAGACAACATCATTTGTGAAAGAGATTATTATTAGAGATGTAACATTTGCATGGAAATATTGTTAGAATCCTGTATTTTAAACTTTATAACAAGTCCTCCAGCCTCTAATTGTATATTCTTTCAGAGAATTAACTAAACTACTGAAAGCAATGGGTTAAAATAAAATAAAATTCTTACAAGACTCACAATTGAGTCACAGCTAGAAATGACAGACCAAAGGCTTTTTCAGCAACTACTGAGATGATCATATTTTTTGTTTGTTAGTTTCGGTTTGTTTATATCATGGATTATATTGACAGATTTTCATTTGTTGAATCACCCATGCATTTCTGGGATGAAACCTACTTGATCATGTTGGATAATCCTTTTGATGTGTTCTTGGTTGCAGTTTGAAAGTATTTTATTGAGTATTTTTGCATCAGTGTTCAAGAGGAAAATTGGTCTGTTTTCTTTATTTGTTGGATCTTTGTGTGGTTTGGGTACTGTATTGACTGGGCCCTCATAAATGAATTTCTAATGTCCTATTTTTATTTTGTGGAATATTTTGAGGAGTATTCATATTATATTTTTGAATGGTAGTATTCTGCTCTAAAATCACCTATTTTTTGTTTGTTTACTATTTGTTTTTGATTTTTTGAGTACAGGTTTTTAAAGTATGAACTAATGGTTATTTGAATTTCCTTGATGTCCATTGTTATCTCCCACTTTTTGTTTCTGATTTTCTTAATTGGAATATCTGTCTTTGTCTTTTAGTTGATTTGAATAATGGTTTGTCTATCTTGTTGAGTTTCTCAAAGAGGCAACTCTTTATTTCATTGATTCTTTGTCTTGTTCTTGTTGTTTCTAATTTATTGAGTTTAGTCCTCAGTTTCATTATTTCCTGCCATCTGTTTTCCTTGGGTATGTTTATTTCTTTTTGTTCTAGAGCTTTCAGATGTTCTGTGAAGTTGTTAGTATGAAATCTCTCAAATTCTTTATGTTAGGTACTTAGTACTATGGACGTTTCTCTTAGCACCACTTTCATTGTGTCCAGTAATGAATGTTGTGTATTCATTTTTGTTGAATTTTCTAGGAAGCATTTCATTTCTTTCTTTCTTTATGCCTTGACCCAGTGGTCATTCAGTAGAGAGTTGTTCAGTTTTATGGGTTTGTAGAGTTTCTGTTGTTGAATCTCGCTTTAATCTGTGGTGGTCTGATAGGGCTTTACAGGGGTATATTTCAATTTTCTTGTATCTGTTGAGACTTGCTTTGTGACCAAATATGTGGTCAATTTTTGGAGAAAGCTCTGTGAAATGTTGAGAAAAAGATATATATATATATATTTGTTGTTTCATTTACAAATAGCATTTATCCTTCAAATCATTTCATGTTCGTCCAACCTTAGATGACAATATATTTATAATCTGAATAGAAGATAGTATTTTACTAATGTAATCTTTTCAACTAAGTATAATTGAATATCAATGAGCTCAGTGGGGGATGTTTGTGGTATACAAAACTGGCAACGTGACATTGACCATCATATAACAATGACCAAAATAAACCCCACAAATTTATCATGACGTCTTCACTTACCTATCATGGCTGAAGAACCCATAGTTTCATTACACACATACAACATGCTTTTCTGAAATAAATCTCATTGCTGTTACATTGTCTACACCTCTATATAATTCTCTCAGAAGACAGTACTTCAAGACGATGCACCATGTAGTAATTAATAGAAACACGAGGAAGCATGGAAATTCAAACAATACATACATACATACATACATACATACATTCTATTAAGCATTTTAACATTAACGCTGGTAAAATATTTTGAAAAACAGAACACATTGGAGGTACATCTTCCACCCTCAAACTTGTACTCAGAAGGCTGGGATTTCTGTTCAGTCCATTTGGTTTATAACCTCTGTTAGCTCCATCATTTCTCTGTTTAGTTTTTATCTGAATTACCTGTCCATTGGTGAGAGTAGGGTATTGAAGTCTCCCACTGTTAATGTGTGAGGATTGATGTGTGTTTTAAGCTTTAGTAATGTTTTCTTTCCAAATATTGGTGCTCTTGTGTGTGGGGCACACATGTTAAGAATTGAAACATTATCTTGATATATTTTTCCTTTGATGAGTATGAAGTGTCCTTCCTCATCTATTTGATTAATTCTGGCTTTAAGTCTTTTTTGCTAGATATTAGAATAGCTACATCAGCTTGCTTCTTGGGGAGGAACGATTGCAGTAGCCAGAGAGACCAGATCATGGACACCTCAAGAAGACAGCCCACAGAATCAACTAACCAGGCTTTACAGGGGCTCAACAATCAGGAAGCCTGTATGGATCTAATCTAGGTCCTCAGTATATATGTTGTGGTTGTGTAGCTTGGTGTTCTTCTGGGAGGGGGGCTATCTCTGACTCTTCTTTTGGGGCCCTTTTCCTCCTACTGCATTGCCTTCTACATCTTTGATATGAGATTTGCACCTAGTATTGTTTTAACTTGTTATGACATGTTTTGTTGATATCCCTGGAAGGTTTGCTCTTTTCTGAAGGGAAGTGGAGGAGGAGTGCATCTTTAGGAGAGGGGATTTTGGGATGAGGTACTCGGAGGCAAAGAATGGGGGGGCTGTGGTCAGGATGTGATATATGAGAGAAGAATAAATAATAGAAAATGGAAAGATAGACCAAAGTATAGACAAAAGGTAGTAAAAATAAATGAGAGGAAAGTAGGTAAAATTTCTTAGGGAAATTATAAAGGAAACAGAAAATGTAAAAGAAGTGTGTGATGAGAGCTGTTGCAATTATCTTATATATCCAACAGCAGATGGATTGGTTTCATTTCTTCTAGCTCAATAGTAATAAATGAAATTGTATATCATAACATTGTTCTTCATGCCCGAAGGATATATTAATATATAATATTGATGGATACTGAAGATAACTCAAAAGTAATATGTTATTCCTTCCATCATTCTGAAATTGTCTTGGATGTACTTAATAATGGTGAGCACTTTATATCTTTTTGATGTAGTTTCAAAATAGGTTTAAATGCATTTGTTTAAAATTTTTCTTTGATAACCCAGTGAAAGAGAGTTAATTATCATCTTTAACTATTATAGTTTTGTTAATAAAGAAACTAATGAACATGAACATCTTCTCATACCTGTACTCATGCATTCCTTTCTTCTGATGTGATTGGAAAAGGAGGAGTGTGGTGTGAGCTTTATCCGTCTCTTTCCATGTGGTCTACTCTGTCATATTCCAAGTAGTGAGAATGGCCTCACTCTCCTACTGTAGGTCCCTAATGAATGAGAGAACAAGTGATTTCTCTCATCTGTCAGAGCTCGTTGGTGACTAAGCCTGGGGGAACTGGAGTTCAGATACCAGCCCACTAGTTTGATTCCTTTAGACATACCCCATGCTTCCTTTCTTCAAGATATAAAACACCACCATACTCCCAGCCACAGATGTCAGAATGCACTTGTCCCTTCTGCCGATAGACCCTCTCTGAGAGTCTTCAAACATGTCCTGGAAATAAAGAAGCAGGCCGTACTGGGTGATAACAACAGAAACATGAATAGCCCCTTAAAATATAACTTTTGTTGAATTATAAAAAAATTATGAGATTTAAGACTGCCCTTGAGCAATTCTTAAATATTCACCTCCATACTTGCTTTCAAAATGTTTCTCATTAACAGTGTGTTGTATCTTAGAAACATGAAGTAATTTCCACATAATTAAGGAGAAATGAAGAAATGTGATATGGTGGTGCCAATAGTGATTATAAAAGTTCAAAGGTCAGTCTTTTAACATTTGGTGAAAATGGGTATTATCTTACACTTCTCTTAGTGCTAAATTCAATTTTCTAGTTGTAGTGCAAAATATTGAACTTTATAGAAGTCAAAGAAGATAGTTTCTTAAAGAAAATATATAGTTCAAATCTGTATATCAGTTTTGCTTTGCCCAGAAATAATTCAAGTTCTTGACCTTACAGTTTGATTTTGAGTGTCTGACTTTGTGTGTTAAGGATTTATCCTTAGGAAACTTTCAAAACACTGAATATAAATTTTCACTAGCTCTCATAGCTATTCACACTAAACAGCCTTTGAATATATATGTTCACATTTTAATTTCCAAGACAGATTCTTTAAATCAAATACATTGATGAAAATATATTGCACTGAATTCTCAAAGACTGAGTTTTTTCTTTGAGAAATTAAGAATTTTCATTCATTCTTTGAATTGTTTTATTTGTTTCTAATTTATTGATTTCAGCCCTGAGTTTGATTATTTCCAGCCATCTACTTTTCTTGGATGTGTCTGCTTCTTTTTTTCTAGGGCTTTCTGGTGAGTCATTAAGTTGCTTGAATGAGATGTTTCAAATTTCTTCTTGAAGGCACTTAGTGCTGTGAACTTTCCTCTTAGCACTGCTCTCATTGTGTCCCATAAGTTTGGGTATTTGTACCTTCATTTTCACTGAATTCTAGGAAGTCTTTAATTTATTTCTTTATTTCTTCCTGACTGAGCTGTCATTGTGTAGTGAATGGTTCAGTTTCCATGTGTGTAAGCTTTTTGCTATTTCTATTGTTGTTGAGGTCCAGCTTTAGTCCATGGTGGTCAGGTAGGATACAAGAAATTATTTTAAAGATTTTTACCAACCCTCTATCTGACAGAGGGCTAATATCCAGAATATATAAAGAACTCAAGAAGTTAAACAGCAACAAATCAAGTAATCCAATTAAAAAAATGGGATACAGAGCTGAAATGAGAATTCTCAAGAGAGGAATATCGAATGGTAGAGAAACGCTGAAAGAAATGGCTTCATCGTCAGGGAAATGCTAATCAAAATGACCCTGAGATTTTACCTTACATCCTTCAGAATGGCTAAGATAAAAAACTCAAGTGATTTCTTGTTTTCTTCTTCTTCTGATGTCTATCCTCTTTGCCTTTCACAAAAGGGATTGAGCATTTTAGCCAGAGTCCTCCTCTAGATTAGTTTGTTTAGGTGTACAGATTGTAGTAGGTTTATCTTATATTATATGTCCATAGTAATGGGAACAGGGACTGCTTCTGACATGAACTGAGTAGCCTGCTCTTTGATCACCTCTCCCTGAAGGGGGAGCCGTCATACCAGGCCACAGAGGAAGACAATGCAGCCACTCCTAATGAGAACTAACAGACTAGGATCAGAAGGAAGAAAAAGAAACCCTCCCCTACCAGTGGACTTGGGGAGGGGCATGCATGGAGAAGGGGGAGGAAGGCAGGGACTGGGAAGGGAGGAGGGAGGGAACTAGAGGGGGGATACAAAGTAAATAAAGTGTAATTAAAAATAAAATTAAATTAAAATAAAAAACTCAAGTGATAACACATGTGGGAGAGGATGTGGAGAAAGGGGAACCCTACTCAATTGCTGGTGGGAATATAAACTTGTACCACCACTTTGGAAATCAAACTCATGCTTTCTCAGACAATTAGGAATAATGATTCCTCAAGATCCAGCTATACCACTCCTAGGCATATATCCAAAATATGCTCAAGTATACAAAAAGGACATGTTCTCAACCCTGTTCGTAGCCACTTTATTCATAATAGGCAAAATCTGGAAACAACCCAGATGTCCCTCAATTGAGGATTGAATACAGAAATGGTGGTACATGTGTACAATGGAATACTACTCAGCAATTAAAAACAAGGAAATCATGAAATTTACAGTCAAATGGTGGGAATTAGAAAAGGTCATTGTAAGTGAAGTATCCCAGAAGCAAGTATATGCTGACTTTTAAGTGGATATTGGACATAATAATATAGGATAATCATATTAAAATCTGTACATCTAAAGAAGCTTAGCAAGAAATAGGACCTTGGTTAAGATGACCAATCCTCATTCAGAAAGGCAAACTGGATACACATGGAAAGAAGGTGAAACAAGAAAGAAGACAGGAGCCTATCACAGAGGGCCTCTGAAATACACTGCCCAGTAGAGTATTAAAGCAGATGCTGACAGACTTTGTCAAGCAGACAGACTTTGTCTGACAGACAAAGTCATAGACAGACTTTGGACAGAGTGCAAGGAATCTTATGAAAGAAGGGGGGAGATAGAAAGACCTGGAGGGTCCTGGAGCTCCACAAGGAGAGCAACAGAACAACAAAATCTGGGCCCAGGTTTCTTTTCTGAGACTGACACTCCAACCAAGGACCATTCGTGGAGATAACCTAGACCCCCTGCACAGGTGTAGCCCATGGCAGCTCAGTCTCCTAATGGGCCACCTAGTAAGGGGAACAGGGGCTGTCTCTGACATGAACTCAGTGGCCTGCTCTTTGATCACATCCCTCTGAGTGGGGTCCAGCCTTACCAGGCCACAGAGGAATATAATACAGACAGCCTTGATGAGACCTGATAGGCTAGGGTCAGATGGAAGGGGATGAGGACCTCCCATATCAGTGGACTGGGAAAGGGGCAAGGGAGGAAAAGAAGGAGGGAGGGTTGGGTTTGCAGGGGATGGGAAAGGAGGCTACAGCTGGGATATAAAGTTAATATATTGTAATAAATTAAAAATATTTAGAGAAATTAAGAATTTTCTAGTGCATTGTGTAAATATAAACAAAAATTCCAAGTTTTATAAAATGTTTTAATTATTGAAATTTTAAATAATATACCATAAAGACTAGTCCCTCTTGATGGTATTACTCAAAATTAACCAGTTAGAACATGTTTAATATATTCTATAGAGATATATAACATATATTATCAACATATCTATACAAATGCTTATACAAAGATATAATTGAGAAGATTCAGAGACAAGTAACTAGAAATACATATTTACATTTGGGTAAATGTGATTTTATAAAACTTAGATTGTCTGAATATTATATTTGAAGAAAATAATGAGTTTAATATTTTCTGCTGGCCTTTGGTGACATGTATACAGCACTAAATATTCAATTTCACTTCTCTGTCTCCAATAGTGACCTTAAAAAATAAATTTTTTTTGTACCAAGTGTTTCTATGCTTTCAATATCATCCTTTAATTAACTGGTATGAATCATGGGCTAATCATATCTTGGTATTAATTATTCTGTGATCACAATGCCTAACAGAAACAACTAAGGAATGGAAGCCTCCTTTTGGGTCATTGTCTTATAGGAATTGAATCCCTTGTGCCAGTGAGGACATAGTAGGGCATCTAAGGTCATGGGGCCAGGTCATGGGGGAGAGGCAGTTCACAGCTTAGTGGACCAGGGAGCAGTGGACAGGGCAGGACACAGGACTGTTTCTCTGGAATTATACCTTTCTTCTGTGCCCTTAATTTGAAAGGTTTCACATGCTTCCTAACTAGTGCCATTAACTGAAGAACAAGCATTTAAGGCATGAGCCTGTGAGGGACATGTACAGACTAACTGTAAAAGTTAGTTTGTAACAATTACATTTTTATTACTGTATATTCATGATGGCAAGAGATTACATACGTGTTTATAGTTGCAATGACGGCAACTTTTTTGAGGAATTCTTGCCAGTCATTGCTCACCATCAGACCTTTCCCCCAGCCTCTGCACTCCTACACAGAGTCAGGCCAGCACACAGCTAAATTGCTCACTGTAATTGGTATGATACACAGTTTAATCACTCATGTGGGTAGGTATTATATATTCAAGAATTTCTCATTGATGGTGTATTTTCTCTGTGTGTATTAGAGAGGTGCTGCCTTTTATGTAAAATTTAATCTTGTAAGATAAAACTATTTTTAGTCACAAGTTCATTTCTTGAGATTTTATAGATTCTGTTTCCATGGGATGTTATGAAGATGTTAGATTATTCATTTCTTTCTCACTACAAGTATTCTGATTTGTTTGTCTTGAATACCTATAGCATTTCTCTTGAGCCAAATATGGTGACTCTCTCCCATAATCCTACCACTTGGGAGGTTGCTCTGAGTTTAAGGCTATCCTGTGATATGTAATAGGTTTTAGCAAACCTGTTTCAAGGGAAAGAAAGGGGGAGGTATTATCAACAGGAAATTACATGGTATACACAAATTCATTGCAAAGTTTCTGAGAACCTATCCTGAGGAAGGAGGGACGATGAGGGAAAGAGAAGGGGGAAGTATGAATGAGAAGAGCTGTGGAACTGAGCAGCCAGAAGAGGAAGGAGGAAGTCTATTCCTCCTTCTATGTGGAGTAACCCAGTGTTATCAACATTTCACTCTGGTGACAGTAGAGATCCACCGAAAAACTACAAGTATGTTCGGAGTTGAGTCTTTACTATGTGGATTTTGAGGCGGGATCAACAATGTCTATCCCATAGCATCTGTCTTAGATGTGTTTTCTCATTTTGTTTTCTATTTCATGTTGTGTGTTTCTGAAGGCTGTGTGGGAAGTATGAACACATTCATATCTCTCAACAAGCTCATCCTTGAGCACTCTCATTTGCTCTTTCTTCAGTTTTGTTATTTTATTGCAACTCTTACTTTCTTTTTTTCTTACTTTCTTATAGTAATACTTTGTTTAGATCACAGAAAACAATTTTTATTTGTGTCTGAAAAATTTGACTTACACAATTGTTATTGAAAGTATTTTATGCTTAAATAAATAATAATGCCCTGTGAAAGCATTTTTCTTATAAGAATAAAAGACTCCTCCACATATGTAAAGACCATTAAAATCTATTTATTATAGACTATTAATTATGTGGCAGTCATCAGTTTAGTTCTAGATGTCTTTGCTTGAGAACCTTGATTATGTGTATATATATATTTCGAGATATATTAGGACATAGATGACCATACAATACGTTCTCAATTTCTTGTAGTTCTCAGTGGAATGCATTTGAAGATTAGATGCCATTGCTGTGTCTAGAAACATGCAGCCTCTTTATTATGTGTCATAAAATTGCTTCAACAGCCCTGGCATTAGAGAACACTGAGGTTGAGCGGAATAGACCTGTTTTTGCATGATGCCTTGCAAGCTATGAGAACTTGTCCTTTGAGTCTTTTTAAAAGATGCCCTATGTTTTCCCTCAGCTGCACATTTGCAGCCATTTTTGAGAACCTGAGTTTATAGCATTTAGAGTTACCCACTGAGCATCTACTTTCAGTAACAGTTGGTTTCCTAAATGAATTGGCAAGTAGTCATATCACACTAGTGCTTTTTTTTATTGTCTCTAGGGTTAGGAAGGTTTTGTTTTAGAACAGAATATAAAAATTGTTGTGCCCAGAGTGACTTTCAATAACTCTTTAAGTATCATTATGCCTAAAAACCTGACAAAAAGTAGTTTAAATAATTTACTGGTGCTAAAATGTCACATTTTTGAGACACCTATTTTATGGCTTTCCTAATTGTCTGAGACAAACACCTCCCTAGGATTTAACAACTTGTGTGCCTACATTTCTAGGTAAACAATAAATTGCTTTCATCTTTGAATAAAAGTTTCCATGACAACTTGGCAAGCTTGAGCTATAGAAATCAGTACCAAGTCGTTAGCTTAACTTCGGTATTTTTAAGATGTGATATGCTCTGTGATATTCCTCTGACTTAGCTGAAAATTGAAGGCATGGTTTCACATAGCAACAGCAGTGATGTGTGTGTGTGTATGTATAATATATACATAAAACACTATAAATAAAAGCAATGCATTTTAAATCAAGATTCCTTTACTGTGGTGGTAAAGGAACTTGAACAAGTGCGTACTGATAGCTATTGGCCAGAACGACGGCTTTTCCTTCACTCTTTGCCATTTTGTCTTCTTTCTCTGTGTTGCTTTTATTTTCAGCAGTCTTCTCCTGATGCGAAAATGTCAGGAGTATCAAATGTCATCTGTAGACATCCTGGCAAGCAAATAAGGGAACTTACATCCTCTGAACTCCTAAATGCCTAGTCAGTGGTTCATTTTGCACTGATGTTCACATAGGCCCACTGAATTCTGTGGCTGGTAGAAAGAATAGTATGAGCAAATGACTTGTTCTTCCTCTAGGGAAGTCTCAGAGGGAGGACAACAGAGAGGGAGACTGGGCAGACACGGGGAGGCAGAGCACTATGCTTTTGGTCCTCATGAGTTTTGCTAAGAAGCTGTGGAAGGCAGACCTGGAAACCCACAAGGATACTCATCCTCCAGACTTCAGGGCATTTCATTCCCACATCCTTTGAGTCTCCTCTTTTCTTCTTTGTCTGCAGACATTTCTTCCAGTGTGGGCACACAGAGAAATCTGCACCTCAAATTTAACTAGAACTTTGCTTATAAACTTCATTAAAGTAAAAGCTCAATTTATGGTTAACATTCAGTCTCCTCAGAATTTCCATGTTGAATTGTATTATTCCTTTTAGGAATGATGCAAAATCTCTTTGAATATTACTTAGACTTGAATATTATTTTACTTTTCATAATCAGCTTGGGCCCACATTTACCTGGTGAGCTGTGACGAATAGACTAGATGTGGGTTTGAACTGAATGACTTGATACTTCAGTTTTATTTCAATTACACTTTGATAACAAATGTATTAATCAAAATTCACTTCCTGAATGTTATTGCTCAAACCATAAGCAATATTCTCAATACATGTTTTTCTCATATTTACCTGAGTGTTCTGAGATGTGTTCTATTAAGTGACACCTTAAATTGAGGGCCACTATTGCATTTGTGTGCCGTTGTACGTATTCATGCAGTATGTGTATATTTGGGGGCCGTGGGTGTGCATGTGTGTGTTCCGGGGCACTGGATGTGCATATTAGGTACCTTTCTCTATAGTTCACCATCTTAATTTTTGAGTCAGAGTCACACAGTGAATGTGGCCTTCACAAGTTGTAAGGCTGACTGTCCAGTGAGCTCCAGTGACCTGCCTCCCCCCTCCCAACTGTTTCATAGTGCTGAATGATCAGCCACATCTCTGTGCGTCTGGAGAGATGGCTCAGTGGTTCTCATAGGGACTCTGAGTTGGGTTTCTAACACTCCAGTCAGATATCCCACGACTGCCTGTAACTCTAGATGCATGGGGATCAAGTGCCCTCTTCTGGTCTCCAAAGATCCCAGCACTGATGTGCACATAACCCACACATCAGACAAAATGCCTCCGAAACATGCATATAAATGCCTAGAAATAAAATGAAATGGCTTTTTAAATGATTAATTGTAGCATGTCTGGCTTTTATTGGGGTGATGGAGGCCAAACACAGATGATCATGCCTGAATGGCAAGTAATTACCAACAGAGGATACAGCCCAAGCCCCTCACAGGTATCATTGCATTTTGTGGCTAATACATGTGTATGGTCTGTATTATCCGAGTGTCATATGATTTTAAAACATTCATTTTCCCCATTGATCCTGAAACATGAGAAAGAAAAGCTCAGTGAAAAGCCCTGTAATGAGAGTCATAATGAGAATTTAAATAAAAGTTGATTTTAATAACCCAAAGTAAGCAATTATCTGAATTCCTAGGACCATTAACTAAAATCAGACCCCAATATAATGATTTTTAAAGAAGAAATTAATTTTGTTACTCAATATAATTATAGCTCAGAGCTTCAGTGAATATTTCTAAATCAGACAATTTTGTCTTGTTAGCAGTTAAGTCTCTGCTATTCCTGTGACCAAAACTAAAAACATAATGTGCAAAGAGTATAAATTTGCTTCCAATCTTTTTATATTTAACTATTTCTTCTGAAGAGGATGACTAATTTTACATATATAGTTTTCTTTTTAAGTCACTTTGCTGAGAGTCTACTTAAGTCTTTTACTAAATTGAAGAGCACTGATACCTTTAGTTACAGAAAGTTATTTAAAAAAATAAAATTAGTGCAAACATTGCAGTTCTTTATATAATATAAGCACTTTAATATTAACAATTTTAAACTGTGTTGAAAAAAAATGGGACCTGTGCAGGGTATTTCTATCCTTGGGTTTATATTCAAGATGCTGAGATGTAAGATTCAAGAGTTCAATGTATCCCTGATTAATTACTGACATCAAAGCCAGTCTGAGCACAGAGAAAATCATCTCAAGGGAATAAGCGAATGTATAAAAAAATAAAACCAGGGTCAACAAGCCACACACATCCTCAACCTGAAGCATGACACAGAGAGCAAGACTGAGAATGATGTGTGGGTATAAACTCTCAGAGCCCACCTCCAGGGAGGAGTTTGCTGCAGGCGGGCAGCACTTTCTAAGTCTTCCCCGAGGATGTGGCCAGCTGGGAAGGATTGGTTTCTCTGTCTTCACACCTACACGCTTGCTTCCTGCTGCACTGAGGCAATTGATGATGAACAACAGCTCTTTAAGGAAGCCTGTTGAGACATCAGAATCTGGGTTACAGAAAGGGGAAATCCACAAGAAAAAGTCCGGAGTGAAATATATGTTTGCGTAACAATTTGTTTTAATTTAATTTATGTGATGCCATTGTCTGCTTTTGTGGGTAGGTGCATGTTCATGCTGGTACCCAAGAAAGTTAGATCCTCATGTCTTTATGTAGCAAGAATTATAGGAAGTTTCCAACAACGTTTCCTGGGTCCTGGGAATGAAACTGTAGTAATTGCTTCATTATGTCTCTAGTCCTGTAAATATATTATAGCTTTTATAAATCAGCTTAGTGTCAGGAAATAGGGAAGAATTCATACCAACAAAAAACCCCACCCTTTAAGTAAAGAATTTGGTGAAGACCTTTGACGTCACAGTTGTCGTCTGTTTTACCAAAGTAAAGAGTCTTATTTCTTCTCTGTTTCATCATAGCCTTGACACATACTTATTTACCATGTTTACTTAAGACTGCTGGGGGAGATCGTTGCATTGTGGTTTCATTTTGAATTATTTGGAGTAGGTATTACAGTGTGCTGTATGTGCGGAAAGTTCATGTAGTGAAGCTTCTTCTGTGGTCTTTATATTCTTTCTGTGGCTTTTGTTCATTTTCTATTGTGCTTTTTCTTTGTGATAGGTATTTTTCTGCTTTGATATATAGTATGATATGCCCATTGTCTAAGTGATCCATTGTTTACTTAAATGTCAGGCAGTTTTGATTATATTTTTCAAGAAAGAGTGTCTGTGAAAACATCACAGTTCTGAATGTTCACCGTTCTCCACCAATGCAGGAGGATACAGACCACAATTACTACATATCTCGGATATATGGCCCAGCAGACTCAGCGAGCCGGGACCTGTGGGTGAACATAGACCAAATGGAGAAAGACAAAGTGAAGATTCATGGGATTCTGTCCAACACTCATCGGCAAGCGGCAGTAAGTGCTTTGACATTTACTATTTCTTTCCTGTACAGTGAGAAAAGTGTTCAATTAATATGCGGTTGCCATCCAAGTACTCAGTACTATGACTGTCATATACAGCCACGTATAACGTACTAAGGAAACCAAGGGAACTATTTTGATTAACTCATTTATTTTTAGCCATAGTATGTCTGATGAGTTACATATTTTATTCCAAGACATTATTCATATTGGATTATTTTTCAGCTTATGCAACACTTTAAAACTTCCTTGATCTTGAATCTCATCCCATACTATGGTTTATTGTTTCTCATGTCATGAAAAAAAAAATAAGAAAGTACACTTGTGATTCCAACATGTGCTGACCATGTTACAGACTGAGTGAAGAAACTGTGTATAAGGGACAGAGTATAGTACAGAAGGCATCAAATTGGAATATTAGTCTGTGCTCATTATTTACCAGTCGTCTCTCTGGAAGCAAAAAACTTATTCTGAGGCACTCTTGACACCAGTCAAGTAGCATTGGGGTGCTGGAGATATTCACATCATATGTGACTAAGTGAAGTTGTCATCATTATCTGTTCCTGTGTACCAGGCTAGATACTTAAATTAATTGGTTCTTTTGGGATTCACAGTAATTCTACAATACAAACATTACTGAAAAGTAGCTGGCCTCCACATCCATACTGTGGCATATGCCACCCCATACAGATCCCACACACATGCATACAGGCACACACACACACACACACACACACACACACACACACACACACACACACAAATAATAAATATAATAGTCATGAATATTAAATAGAAATTATATCCAAGTTATTGAAGATGAGAAACTGAGTCATGAAAAACCAGGAACCCTACTTACAAATATCCAACTAGGAAGTAAAACTGAGATGTGATAGTCGTCAAACTAACAAGTTCTTGCTAAAATTGAATATGCTGTTTTTTGTGCTCTCCCAGATTTGAGGAAGTTTCTGTGTACTGCCAATACTTATGGTTTTCTTGTTATCTGGTTTATTTGTCTTGTGACTTCATTAAAGCTTATGATGATATAGACAATTATTGTTTTCTTCTTGTGCCTGTGGGTTTGTACTGATGCTTTCAATACCTTGTGCAGACCCATACCTGAAGAGAAGGTCCAGGACTTCTAACTGTAACCTACCTGGTGTTTTATGCATTCATGTTACATGCTTACAGAGGTCTTTTCTTTATAAACTCCTCAATTACGGTATCTTGGATTGTCCATAAATTCAGTTGTTAACACCAGGAACAGAAAAACAGGCTACACATATCCATAGCCCATACTAACATCTGTAAAACACATACATATTTCCTGAAACATACCACATACAGAAATGTAATACACACACACACACATACCCCAGACAGATAATACTTCATACTGTATTCACAAATATACACTCCACATGAAGCTACACTTAGCTCACATTCATATACATATATATGTGTATGCTGGAACCCACATATACACATCTACATATAGATATATGTACTAAACATACATTCTTGCGAATATTTCACAACAGATAAACACATACTTCATACACATGCAAACACTGCATAGAGATAAGAGCCCCTCAAATACCGTTGTCTACTGTACACTCAGATATCCAGAGTACACGCACAAATACAAGTATTTTTCATACAGAACCGTGTACCACAAATGCACATACACATTGCTGTATACACTACATATAGATAAGTAAATACATCTCACACACCCCGCATAGAGCACACATACCATGCATGCCACATTTAAATATGTAGATACCACATATATGTATGTATATGTATACATATGTAGATATATATATGCCACACACACTCTCTACACAGTTATACATACTATACATTCAGACAAATATCCTACACATTCCCCACATGTAGCCAAATACTCCACACATGCATTTTGTGCACATATAGGTAAGCAAAATACACTCTCATACAGATAGCATTCATCATATACCACACACACACTTACATCCACACCCATACAGCAATCTAACACACCAAGTCACATGTGCACAGCTGGACTCACACACACACAAAGAACAGTAAAATTATTTCAGTTCCTATATTTTTGTTTATATAATCTTCTACTTGAACTATATCATGTATAAAAATATTATATCTTGAAAAATAGTTGCCTAATACATTTTTAATTTTTTTCTAAAGACATTTTTTCAGAGTACTGCCTCTTTTAATATGTGCTTATTGGGGCTCCCAATCTTTCCAACATTTCCTGGCTCTTTGACTGATTTCCCTGATATCTTCCCTCAAATAAATAAATAAATAAATAAATAAATAAATAAATTTTAAAAAAGAAAGAAAAGAAAAGGCATACATAAACCCACAGGCCCATGAACACACAGATAATACTCAAAAACCCAGACACAGATGAATACACAGAAATGAATAACCACAAATGGATACATACCGACATTTATGAATAAAGACACCCATAGCTGCACACACACACACACACACACACACACACTAAGACACACAAGAACACATATGCAAAAAATACATGGGACTACACCTTTAAGACTGTGTCCTGACACATACCTACAGGCACACACGAACACAGATCATGCACTCACAGACACACATTGGCACACACATAGCTATTCTTCTATGTATTACCCAGAAGCCTACTAACCCACAAAAATAATAAATAATAATAATAATAAAAAACAGGAAATAAGAAGCAGAATGTACTTGACAGAAGATTTTACTCATGTCTCATAGACAATTCTTGATGCAATGCTCTCTCCAAATTTGGGTAGAAACAGGATTTAAATCTAAACCCAAAGGGAAGGTATGTGGATATCTCAAATCTTATTACCAATTTATAAAATTTTTATGCTGGTGGGTCCACATTCTGTCAACAAGTTAGGCCAGAAAAAAATAAACTTTAGATTTTTTTAGGAAAAGACTCAGGATTGGCTAACTAATACTGCTCCGGGTATGCAGAAAATAAAGTGAAGAGCCAGAAGGCTGAGGTTCTATGAATAAGAAATGCCTGTCTCTTCCTGATTCCTCACAATTAATAAGGGGAGGAGCAAGACAGGGTCTTACCTAGAAACATAATTTAGAGAAAAAAATGCCCTTCCATCACCGTCATCCATAATGTCCATAATAGTTTAGAATCCTAGGTGAATATTCTAGGGTGAGAAAGAAGTGAATTTTCCAAAAAAAGAAGAAAAGAAAATTTAGAAATCATTTTTCTCACATTTAACATTCCAAAACACTCCATTTTCTTCTTTCTGCCTCTATTTTTCTTTCAAATCATAATCTACAGTATTTATATAACACCCATGCATGCTAAAATCTTTTGAAATCTCTCCATTGTATATTTGTTTATGCTACATTTCTTAAATCATCATTTAAGATCTCTGTTAACTCAGCTGCTAAAGACTAATTTTGCAGTTAACAGATTAAAACAAGGGGCATGTCTTCCTGAATGTTGAAAAGTGAAAATTTTAAACAAACTCTTAGACACACACACACACACACACACACACACACACACACACACATCTTACAGTTATTAGGGCATTTTTTTAACCCTGTATTCAAAGTCACACAGTTTTGAGGTAGCTGTTCCAGACACTTCTGATTTTAAACCTAGATACCAGCCAGTTTCTTCTTCTCTGTGTTAATGTTTTATATCCTGTAGCTCTGTGGATTTCTTTCTATACTTCCAAATCCACACTACTTAACTCAGTGATGGATGGATGATTTGATTCAACAGCTTAGACATATTAGAACTATTCTGCCCTGAAACCATCAATGATATTCTCATTCAAATCTCCCAGAGAATCATCTCTATCTTAACGCAAAGAGTCTAGGGTTGAAAATAAGGAGACCTTGCCTCCCATACTCATTTTCTCAGATTTTGACCTCTCCTTACCTCAATTTTATAACTTGAAAGAAAGGGATAAAAATATCTGCCTACCTATCTAGAGTTATTGGGAGATTAAAAGAGAAATCATCACTAAAGGATGATGAGAACCTTAAAAGATTAATGAGTTTGTAGAAGTTTGTTTTTAGAAAATTGTTATTTTAATGTAATTTTTATTTATTATGATTTACTCACTTTGTATCCAAGCTTTAGCCCCACCCTTGTCCCTCCCAATCATGCCCTCCCTCCCTCCCTCATCTCCTCCCATGCCCCTTCCCCAGTCCACGGATAGTGGAGGACCTCCTCCCTTTCCATCTGACCCTCATCAGGTCTCATCCGGAGTGTCTTTCATAGTCTTCCTTTGTGGCCTGAATAGGCTGCTCCCTCTTCAGGGGAAGATGATCAAAGAGCCAGCCCCTGAGTTCATGTCAGAGACAGCCCCTGTTCCCCTTACCAGGGAGCCTATTTTGAGACTGAGCTTCCACGGGCTACCTCTGTGCAGGGGTTTTAGTTTACCTCCACGAATGGTCTTTAGTTGGAGTATCAGTCTCAGAAAAGACCCCTAGGCTGAGATTTTTTGGTTCTATTGTTCTCCTTGTGGAGCTCCAGAAAATTCCAGGTCTTTCTGTCTCCCCCTTCTTTCATAAGATTCCCTGCACTTTGCCCAAAGATTGGTTATAAGTCTCAGCATCTACTTTAATACCCTGTTGGGCAGAGTCTTTCAGAATCCGTCTGCTCCTGTCTTATTTCTTGTTTTCACCCTCTTCCCATGTCTATCCAGTTTGCCTTTCTGAATGAGGATTGGTCATCTTACTCAGGGTCCTCCTTTTTTCTTAGCTTCTTTAGGTGTACAATTTTAGGATGACTATCCTATATTATATGCCTAACATCCTCTTATAAGTGAGTATGTACACACACATATTTATCTATATCTATCTATCTATCTATCTATCTATCTATCTATCTATCTATCTATCTATCTGTCTGTCTGTCTGTCTGTCTGTCTGTCTGTCTGTCTAACCATCTTCCTGAGATGAAGCTTGCTGGTAGAGTTCTTACCTTGCATACAAAGCCGTCTAGCACTTGTGCCCAGAACTGCATAAGCTGGCTGTGGTGATGATGTCTGTGACCCCCAGTGTTCATGACGTAGAAGCAAGAGGATAAAAAATCCAAGGCCATACAGTTGCATTATGATGTCGAGAACAGCCTGGGCAACATGAGATGGTGTCTCAAAGATAAGAAAGAAATGTGTTTCAAATGCAAAGTTAACTAGAGAGACTCGAGCAATGGCACAGGTGTTAAGAGCATGTGTGGAGCTTGCTGAGTTCATTTCCTAGCATTCACATCAGGTGGCCCACAACTACCTGTAACCCCCGTGTGAAGGGATTTGATGCCTTCTTCTGTTCTTTGCATACACTTGTGTGCACACATGGGCGTACATTCACATAGACACTCACATGCATACATACACATAGACTTATATGCATACATACGCCATACATTGTTAAGTTATTGGCTATTGGAATGTGGCAAGAAGGCGTACGTACAGGACTGGCCTCAGTTCTGAGTATACATTTATAGCCAAGATGTGGAGCGTGAAGGGTGAAACGCATTCCTTTCTTGAAGACTTAAATTTAAATCCTATTTCTTACTCAAAAGATATGCCAGGACTCAAGGGCTTCTGGTTAAATTCACATAATGCCGCTCTTTCAGGAGGCAGTGTGATCAGCAGCCATTGGGGTTCTGATGGGAGATGAGCTTCCTGGGAAGACATGGAAGATGGGCTCTTGTTCAGCTAACATTTTCCTGTTGTTGTTAAGGTGGTTGTGAAGGTGCAGAAATGGGTCCAGAAGCATGACTAATGACTACAACCTGCTCAAAGAATACTTTATTTTATTTAGTCAGACTCTGAGTGAACTTGTACTGAAATTATTTAGGCTTTTTAATAAAATTGAGTGGTTTAAAGACACAGAGTTCCAAGGTTGAAGCTCCGTACAAAGGGCAGTGTAGAGGTTTTTTGTCCTTTTTCAAAGGGACAAAATAGCTACACAGACAGGCCAGATTGACAGATTGATGGTGGATGGATAGATAGGTGGAATCCCAACTATCAAGTTGATGAGTGGATGGATACACTTGATGACAAAACTGTTCCATCTGTGCATCATTATCTTATTCTGCTTCCTTTCACTGAGCAATTGTGGTGCACTTTTCTCCCAGCTAAACATTCTGGGTTAATGTTTCCTTTCTCCTTTCATGGATGGGAACATTGATTGTTTAAATGAGAAACAACAGAAGAATAAATTGCTTGGAGTGTTATTCTTTGTTCATGTCACTCTGTTATAATGTGAGTAAGGTTTGTAATGAATCTAGATGTTTTTTTCATCCGCTGATTATTTAAATTTTTAAGATTTTACTCCACGGGGTTCTTTGATGACTTGACTGTACATATATCTGCATTAAAAACATCACTTAAAATTCTGAAGAGTTCTTTCTTCGGAAAGATTCTCCCTGCTTCAGTGAGCATTCCCGTTAGTAGCGACTTTGGATGATGTCCCTTTTGGAAAGACAAATTTGACTGCAGGTAGTGATTTTACCTTGTAGTTTCTTGTGTTATACCAGTTTGTTTTTTCCATACTTTGAAGTGCCTAGTGTTGTATGCTTATTTTGCTGAAGGATGAACTTTAAAAACAATATGCTATCTCTATTAGCTTATTGTTGAAACCACAATTATGTGGGGCTGAGCACAGGTTGCTTTTGAGGGTCAATGGCCAACTTTGTTCTGTCAGTTTTCTTCTACCCTTACATATATGACGAGGATCTAACTCGGATCTTCCGATTTCTGTGGCAAGCTCTTTACCAGCTTAGCCTTCCTACATGCCCAAGACTTAGTGCTTGAGATTGTGTGTGTGTGTGTGTGTGTGTGTGTGTGTGTGTGTGTGTAGGGGGAGGGGTTGGTGGAGATACCTTAGTGCTCTTGGTGTCAGAGGGGTCATAACTTTAAAGATTTCAGATCTTCTTTTCCAGCTTGTGATCTGAGATGAATGAACTCAGGGTAACAGGTTCCCACTGTAAGTGCTTTTATTCACTGAGCCATTTTGCCAACTCTCTATACAAAAACAAAACAAAACAAAACAAACAAACAAACAAAAAACACAAAAATGTCAAAGTTTGTGCTCAAAAATGACTTACTTAAAACAGTTAACTATTTTTGCATAAGCTTGTTGGATTCTTCTTTGAATTACTTCATTTCAAGTAAATGCTCTTCATGATCCTGGTCTTTCTTCCCTTTAATGGATTTTCTTTTAGAAGAACAAAGACTAGAGTAAGTTGTATATACATCTGTTCGTGGCTTTTAATTTTGATGGAAAGGCTACTTTGGCTGGTGGTTTCTGCACATAAGCAGTTGACCCAGTTGTTTTGGGGCCTGTGTTCAAGTGGCAAATCATGGAAAGATCAGTGGTAGAGGAAGCTATTGAATTACTATGGGACAGGAAATGGAATAAAATCTGAGCTAAACTCCTGTTCTCTCCTTAAGTAAGTATTCCAATATTGTTCTTTCTTCTCCAATTACTCCAATAGCAACATTAAGAATGGACCTTAACTTTGATCACCTCCCTGTGAGGGGGGAGCAGCCTTGCCAGGCCACAGAGAGAACAACACAGCCAGTCCTAATGAGACCTGATAATTAGTGTAAGATGGAAGGGGAGGAGGACCTCCCCTATTAGTAGATTGGGGAGGCACATGGGAGGAGATGAGAGAGGGAGGGTGGGGTTGGAAGGGAAAGAAGGAGGGTACTATAGCTGGGATACAAAGTGAATAAACTGTAACAAATATAAAAAAATAAAAATTTAATAAAAAAGAATAAGTCTTAAACAACTGGGCCTTTATGGACAATCTAGATGCAAACTATAGCAAATGTATGTTTGATGTGATGTGAGATTTTATTCAATACTATTTGTATTTTTACTCCAGTTGAATTTTAAATTATATAGTCATTAGTGCAATTCTCTTCAGTTTTTAGAAAAAATTAATCTATTCTCTTATGTCCTATGCAAAAGATATAGTTTGAAGTTTAAAACCAGATGATTTGTTTAAAGTAATAAAGATTCAAAAGCTTGGGGTTAAGCTTCATAAATTCTAAACTGTGAGACTTTGAAAAAAAAAAGCCCCTAAATTTTCTCTCTTTCTGCCTACCTTATGATGTTTTTTCATAGGAACACCTTACCTGCCTCCTTTGTAAGGTAATTACTCAAGCATTTTACTCAACATCAGGCTTGATGTCAAACACTTTTATTCTTTGTGCCTTCTCATAAGCTCATTCGGGCTACTCTTTACAACTCAATAAAGTAGTAAAAGTTGTATAATTTTAAAACTTTTAACTGGAAAAGCTTCATAAAATCAGAGAATTCTTTGTATTATTTTGTAAATTTAATTACAAATAAACATTTGTCTATTTAAATGGGGATATAGCTGAGGAGATTGCGTTACAATTGTGTTGTCACTTGAGTTTTTGGTCTTGGCCATTCTGATGGGTGTAAGGTGAAATCTCAGGGTCGTTTTGATTTGCATTTCCCTGATGACTAAGGATGTTGACCATTTCTTTAAGTGTTTTTCGGCCATTTGATATTTCTCTAATGAGAATTCTGTTTAGCTCTGTACCCCATTTTTTAATTGGGTTACTTGATTTGTTGCTGTTTAATTAATCATCCTGAGTGAGCTATCCCAGAAGCCTGTGCGTCCTTTTGCTTCTGGGATAGCTCACTCAGGATGATCTTTTCTAGTTCCACCATTTACTTGCAAATTTCATTTTAATTGCTTAGTAATATCCCATTGTGTAGATGTACCACAATTTCTGTATCCTTTCCTCAGTTGAGAGGCATCTGTCCAAGTGGGTTCCATAGTAATGGGAACAGAGACTGTCTCTGACATGAACTGATTGGCCTGCTCTTTGATCATCTCCCCCTAAGGAGGGAGCAGCCTTACCAGACCACAAAGGAAGACTATGATGAGACATGATAGACTTGCATCAGAAGAAAGGAGAGGAAGACCTCCCCTATCAGTGGTCTTGGGGAGAGGCACGCATGGAGAGTGGGGAGGAAATGTGGGATGGGAGGAGAGGAGGAAAGAAGCTACGGGGGGTGGGGGGGAATACAAAGTAAATAAAGTGTAATTAATAAAAATTAAAATAAAAACCATTTAAAAATAAGAGTTACAATTGAACTTTGTCTAAATTTTATTCTCAACTTGTAATCAAGTTTTGAACTATTTAAACCTTCTGATGAACCATCATCGACTTCTGCATTCCAACCTTAGCTTATGAAAGGGGAAACAGCTGGAGAAAATGGTGGACCAGGACTCGTGAGCAGACAGCATGGATCTGAGAATGCACTTTGCCAGCAACTACTATGACCTTGCATATGATATTTATCTTTCTTCCTTTGTTAAATGGGAATGATAAAAGCACTGAACTTCTAAGGTTATCACTAAGCTTCAATGATGTAACACTTACACTATGCTTAGAACAGCACCCAAACCAATGGTAAAAGTCTCTTCTACATTAAGAATGATATTTAGTATGCAAATGTTTAACTTTAAAACAGTTCTTTTCCAATGGCTGGAAACTGAGAGTTTTGTTTTCTAAAGGGAATATTGGAATCTGCTGAGAGTAGGAAGGACACCATAGAGCTCTAAATTACACTCATGAAATGTTCTATTGCCCTTCTCTGTTTGAGCATTACTGATTCCGGAAGGACTGGATAATCCATGTTTCCTGGTATACTCAGGCAGAAATAAGGTCTCCCAGGTCAGGACTTCAATAGTTTTAGTGGAAAGTTTCAGGGAATATAAGTTCAGCCAAAGAAACACATTGAGATGATGTTATCCAGAAATCAGTCTGCTTGTCTTTTTAACCTGTTTCGACTTGTTGATGTTTCTTCTCAGCAATGGTTTCAGAGTTTCAAATCTCACATATGTACATAGAACCTCTCTATGTACATAAATTTGGATTATATTTATCCAAAATTAAATAAAAAAAATAATACCAACGAGCCTGGAAATTTGTAAGAAATGTGGGACTTCAGCTCTGATTCTGAGAATCCACATCCGTGTAAAATCAGATTCTACCCAAGCTGGATTCTACTAAAATCTAACTTGATGCTCCATTAAGTTTATTATATCACTTAGAAGAGTATGGTTGAGCAGTTATTTACAGAAGTATGGGGAACTAAAAGGCAGCTGTAGCCCAGCAGGGCATCAGCATAAATGACAAGTCATGGAAACTTGAACCCTGAAGTTCTCTGCAGGACTCTCAGCCACCTAGGCAGGTCAATGGTTTTCTTCCAACCAAAGCAGCTACTCAGTTTTACCCTTAACCCAGCAGTTGTTTCCTGCTAATACTCCCAGGGGAGAGTTCTGGTGTAGTTTGTTTTCAGGAACTTCTTATGGCTTCTGAGAATTTCAATTTCCCAAACTTTTTTGTGATGTTTTTTGATTTGTTTTTGTTTTGCTTTGTTTTGAGATTTAGACAGGCTATTAAACTGAATTACAGAGAGAATATTCCATGGAGTCCAGTGTATTTACATCTGGGTGAAGAATAATATAGTAGAGTCTTGCCTGGGAACTCCTCTCCAACTTAGTGACTGAAGACACACTGTAGACAGCCAATGAGTATTTGTTCAGCGAGTAAAGAAAAGACACAGTAATAGTTTCCTTAATGTCTCATTCTGGGAGTACATACATCTGCTCGTGTTTACATTGCATTTTCTAGTTTTAGGAATACTTCCTCAGTGAGTGTTGCTCAGTATGCATGTTAATTAAACTTTAGTTCGCTATGAACAAAAACGCTGGTGAGATGAGAATGTCTTCCTCTGAAAATCAACTGCATTGATGGATTGTACTTATGAAAAGACCAGCCAGTTCCCAGGTCTATGTGTTTGCGCATTGATTAGTTCCCTCACATGAACATGGTGACCTGTTGATTGGGTTTTTTTAATTCTCTCAGTCACTGGATTGATCACCCATGTCCTGTTGAAAACTCCAATAATGTGAGAATTGGTTAAAATACCCCATTTTTATAAATTTTACATGGGGCAGGTCTTATTGCTTATTCTGCCTGATACCATATTTCATTTTGGATTGTGTGAGGATCATTTGTTGCCTGGGAGCAGAATCTACTTTAAATCCGAAGATGTTTGTTTTGCTGCTGTCTACAAATACACATCTCTCCATATTCTTCAGTCTCTTTAATATTTTCCCCTAATGCAAGCCTGTCATTTTTATCATTTTCTACTTATGAAGCTGGACTGTCAAGAATTACTGAGTAAAGGGGATACATTCTGAGAAATGTGTCCTTGGGCCATGCAGTCACTGTGTGAAGATTGCAGAGAAGGTTAAGAAACAAGGATATAGATGAGTTAAGTAGGAGACCACTGTTTCATTTGTGGCTGTAGATGTCTGGAACACTGTTACACAAACAAAGGACATGCTTAAATTTATATTACCCTGTTGTCTTTAATGTTTATTGCTTTTACAGGTAAATGTATCTCTGTAACTGCTAGTGCGAGAGAAAGATAATACTAAAAAAGTTTAAAAATAAACTAAATGTTCACTTAGCCTCAACCTCTGGATCTGTCTGGTATGAAAAGAAATAGAAGCATTTTATTTCTCAGTCTGCTGAAAAAAGGATAGAATAGCAGATCAGACTGAGCACGTTATTTGCTGTGAAGACCGCAGTATCATGCTTTTCCCACCAGGTCTTAGCGAGTACACATGTGCAAGGCCCCACCCATCATGCCTCGCCTGCCCCACATGGTACTTTGTCCAACCTTTTTTATCTGAGAAGCGTGCTCTCTGACACTTACACAGTTTCAAATTTGTTTTGCTTTGTTTTTGCATTGTGTGTGTGCTATCTAATCATTTGTTCCTATATTTTGAAAAACATAAGGAAAAGTAAAGTGAAAATAAGTAATGGTGCATTTGGATTTGTTACTTAGCCCCAGAACATGCTAAACTCAACACTTGATTTGTATTCTGTTGTTTAGTAAACATCTAGAAACATATACCTTGGTAGCTGGCTGACCCACAGACAGAAAAATCCCCACTAGACACAGTGAAATTTTTAATATTTGAAAAGACATGAAGTTCTCACAATGTTTAGGCTTCAAGGTTATAACTATTGAAGGATGTACTACCTGGTGTAATTAAAGATGTAGTTGTCGAGACAGTTTTGAGTCAAACATTTTGCTTTGAAATAATAATTCCACTACATTCTAATGGTTTCCTTTTATGACATCTTCTTTGTAAAGTTCTGTGCCAAGATAATTCTAGACTTCTGAAAACCTATAAAAGTTTCTGAAAGTTCCCACATAGCTTTCTCCCTATCCTATAAAAAACTGCCTTTAGAAGAAGAAGATAGTTAGGTACATTTGTCCCATGCTCTTAATTAGTTTATATATTATTCTAATCCTACCCATTCTACATTATCATCTACCTATCATCTTATTCTCATGCAAGCTCCATGTAGGGCATATGTTGATTTTTTTCTCACATCTTTTACCCGTTTTATACCTAGTTTTTAACTTTTCTTTCATGACCTTGATATTTCTCATGCTTAAGTACTTGTCTTCTCCCAGCAAGAATACAATAAGATTAGAATTTGTGTTTCTATGTACATCATATTGGGAGGTACATTGACATGGCTAAACTTGTTAGTTCGAACTTTAATACCCAAAGCAGCAAAGCTGAAGAGAGTGCCCAGTAAAAGCCAGGCAGGTCTTAATAACCCTGTCCTCAGAGATGGCTAATGTTATTTTCTCAGGCTTAGGTAGTTAAGAGAATAGGTATGCTCTACAATAATTTTGACTCCCCACCCCTGCTTCTTCTCCTCTTAGATGCTCCTTAACCCATGTGCCTTATACAATAAGGTGATTCCTCACGAAGACTCTTACAAGACACCTAAACTTGACTGGAGACTTCCCAGTCTCTAGCTCTGTGAGAGATAAATCTCTACTGTTTGTAATTACATAGACTCAAGCATTGTCTCTTCAGAACAAAACAGATAATGACATGCATGATGACAATGTGTTTCCTCAGATGTTATTATCAATACTGGGAATGGGCTACTGTTAGTTTTTCTCTCTTCACTGCGATATTATTATTACTGTTGTTGTAAATAGCAAATATTTTGTTTATCATCACATTTTTACCAACTAAGTTTCACATTCATCCTTAGTAAGTACAGATAAAACACTTAGCATGATGTCTGGCACGTTAAATGTTGATCCCATTCTCCTAACCGCTATGAATATAGTCCTTATGGTTATTTCAAAGCAGCTAAATGAGATGATTGTCATATTGCACAGAAATGTCACCTAAAATCCTGACATCAATTCTACTAGAAAAAAATTTCACTTAATTGGTTTAATTCTTTCTTAGTAGCACTTTTGTGTTCAAATATTGAGAGAATACATAATTCAATTTTTTTCTGCAAAGTGAATAAATTGTAATAAATAACAAGAAAATAATTTTTTCTGAAGTTTATCAGGAACTAAATGAGGACAAATTTTATTTAGGAAACTAATTGTAAAGAATGATTGGTGTGCTAGATACATTCATCTTTTTTGTTTTTTAAATTAAAATTTTATTTTATATTAATTATAGTTTATTTGTTTTGTATGCCAAGGGTAGCCCCTTTCCTCTTATCCTCCCAATTCCACCCTTCTCCCCTCACCTCTTCCCATGCCCCTTTCCAAGTCCACTGATAGGGGAGGTCCTCCTCCCCTTCCCTCTGACCCTAGCATATTAGGTGTCATCAGAGCTGGCTGCATTGTTCTTCTCTGTGGCCTGGCAAGGCCACCTCAGGGGGATGTGATCAAAGAGCCAGCCACTGAATTCAGGTCAGAGACAGTACATGTTCCCCTTACTAGGAAACCTACTTAGATACTGAGCTTCCATGGGCTATATCTGAGCAGGGGTTCTAGGTTATCTAGGTTTTTATATACATTCATAAACATAATTTATTGTTAACCAGTGCTTACTTGGTGCTCACAGAGAATTGTGCAGGATTCAATCATTTGATACTTCCATCACTTTTTCAAAGATAGTCTTGATATTAAGGCTAAATGCTTATGAAGTCATAAAGCCATTGTACTGGCTAGTTTTATGTCAATTTGACACAAGCTAGACATATCTGAAAGGAGGGAGCCTCAGCTGAGAAAATGCTTTCATAAGATCTACTGTAGGGCATTTTCAGTGATTGATAGGGGAGGAACCAGCCCATTGTGGGTGGTGTCATCCTCGGGCTGGTGGTCCTCTGTTCTATAAGAAAGCAAGATGAGCAAGCCATGATGAGCAAGCCAGAAAATAGCAACACTTTGGCCTCTGCATCAGATCCTGCATTCAGCTTCTGGCCCAGTTTGAGTTCCTGTTCTTACTTTCTTCAATAATGATGTGATGTGGAAATAGAGCCAAATAAACTCTTCTCTCACTGATTTGCACTTAGTCATGTTGTTTCATGATAGCAATCCTAACCCTAAGTAAGACAGCCACTAACCCAACACAGATGAAATGTTATTCCAGGTGTCCCTGATTACAAAATCCTCCTAGAATGTTCAAAAATTAGGGGAGAAATGGCTCAAAACTCAAAAATAAAGTCTCACTGAATGAAGACTGTAAAAGACATGCCTTACGATAATTTAGGGGATATTACTGCTGTCATCTGCTAAGGAATACACTTTAAGTGGCTTGTTCAGTGACGATGAAGTTGTTCCCTTGCTATGCGCATCTTGCAGAAACAGACCACACAAGATCAAATCAATCACATTTATCCAATGGTCGTCCAATCATATTTATTTAGTAGAAGCACAACACAAATAAAAACTAGGCAACTATTGCTAGGCATGACTATGTAAATTAAACAACATCCTCCTATATTTGATTATTGTACAAGGCTCATATTTAGACATATACCCATCACCTGAAACATACTCAATATTTCATTTGATAATGTATGATTAAAATACATTCTTCTATATCAGTAATCAAATTGATGATATTCTTCAATGCTGACAACTTCAAGATAAATATGAACCCCTCAAATATAAGTTATCTGAATAATTAAAGGTTGAATTTGAAAGTCTGTGTATAAAACTTGATGAATAATCAGTTCATTCTGGAACATACAGTTTTTAGATCCTTCATTTTTATGGACTCATGAGATCAGCAATTATCAAAACTCTATTTACTATTAATTTTCCTCCTTTAAGCTGCTTTCAGCTATCTTGTGCTTGATAAACACAAAGAGACTCTGGGACCTAGACAAGTGTAGATTTCTCAGCAAAACAAGGAGCCATCTTTAAAAAAAAAAGCAGCTTGTGTTAATTTTGTCTCTGGAAGATATGGTTCTAAGAATTAAAAATGGGACCCACAGCTTGATTCCCAATTTATTGTATTTAAAAATTAATAAAGAATGATACAAGGTTTAAGAAGAAAATTTCACTGAAAGAATGTTATAAAAACTGTGCAGCCACTCCTGATGAGACCTAACAGACTAGGACCAGAAGGAAGAAAAAGAAGATCTCCCCTACCACTGGACTTGGGGAGGGGCATGTGTGGAGAAGGAGGAAGAAGGGAGGGATTGGAAGGGGAGGAGGAAGGGAACTACAGGGGAGATACAAAGTAAATAGTGTAATTAATAATAAAAAAAATCTGTGCCTTCTGATTCATCCACATCCTAATGAACAGGCTTCTATCATTAAGATTTTGCATCCACAGAATTGTCTACTGAGCTTGTAGTCATAATACTACTGAGGAATAGACAAGTTAAATAATATGAAATAATTTAGTTGTAATGTATGTGTTATTAAGAGAGCCACAACAGATATCATAATAAATAGTCTAATATATACAAAAGAATCAAATGATACATGGACTGTCACACATTAATCTGGATTTTTGACACTGAGCATGTCTGATTTGGCTGCCAATAGAAATTTCAAGAGACGGGGCTATAGTGATGGCTCATCGGTTAAGAGCACAGATTTTTTTTACCACCACACATGTGAGGTGGTTCACAACTGTCTATAACTCCAGTTTAAGGGGATTTGATTTCTCTAGTATAGGCAGGTGCCAGCACTCATGTGCACATATTTGTACATACATCCACACATATACAAATAATTAAAAATAACAAAATAAAATTTAAAATAATATTTAAAAAGAAAACTTTAGAGAACAGATATTGAGAACATGTTATATAACTTTAAAAGCTATATTCACAGATAGATAAGCTGCTATTAGTTCCTATCAAATTACCAGGCCTCCACAATTCTATAAGCTCTTCAAAGCATTCTTCCTAAATTATTGTCCACCATGAGACCAATGATTCATTTCCTTGTCTAGATATTTCTAATTTCCCTACCTTTCTATAAAAACTAAGAGAGTTTTACCACATTAATTTATTTTATTATGCTTCTTCTACTCCTTAAATATATAGTTCTAAGTTTTAAAACTTTTAGCCAATGCTTAGTTTCAAACTGAGAACCTTCTATATGCTATACTTTGACATGTTCATTCATGTTTTGCTCAGACTTCTTATCCATTAACTGAGCCTTCAGGTAGCCATTTCACTTAATCATTTTCCTTTAACAGTGAATGTTTCCTGGAATAGCTCAAAGACTAAGGTAGATTTATTTATTTATTTATTCCTCCTGTTTACAAATTCTGATGATGCTCAGGGTTCCCTTAGCCTTTTGGTTGCAGATGAATTTTCCTACACAGTTTTGGGTCACTTTTAATTAATGTTTATTACATAGTTAAAGGATGCATAACTAATTAGTGGCAGCAAATGTTTTTACAGCTAACAGAAATGACCTTTCCTTCTGCTTTCGTCAGCTTAGTGGGTGCCCCTGCAGCTTACCACTCTTCCAGCGAGAGAGCTGCACTGCCACAGTATTATGAACTTCCAGTTTTCATGTGACCATCTTTATGTATTACTGTTGGGATTAGTAAGCAGGCAACTCTTCCTAACAATTACTGTATATATACTGTATATACTGTAGCCTCTTTCCTGCATTCCATGTAATGTGCTCCTTTTAAATTAGAACATATTAACTGTACCATAGCGGTTATTAAAATTTTTATCCTTTAGTTGCCTACCTATGGCTGTTTTGTCTATATGTACATCTGTACACCACATACATGCCTGATGCACACTGAAAGTTTTGGAGTTACAGATGGTTTTAGCCTGCCATATATATGTTGGCAATCAAACGCTAGCCCTCTGGAAGGAAAGTTCTCTTATCTGCTGAGCCAATCTCTTAAACCCAAAGAAATGGTTCTCATTATACCATTTTTTAAATTTATTTATTTTTTATATTAATCACAGGTTATTTACTTTGTATCCCAGCCGTGGCCTCCTCCCTCATTCCTGTCCAATCCCACCCTCCCTCCCTCCCTCATCTTCTCCCTGCCCCTTTCCAAGTCTACTAACAGGGGAGGACCTCCTCCCATTCCATCTGACTCTAGCTTATCAAGTCTCTTCAGGACTGGATGCAATGTCCTCTTCTGTGGCCTAGCAAGGCTGCTCCTCCCTCGTGAGGGGAAGGGGGTGGAAGAGCTCACCGTTGAGTTCATGTCGGAAATAGTCCCTGTTCCCCTTATTAGAGAACCCATTTGGACACTGAGCTACCATGGGCTATATCCGAGCAGGGGTTCTAGATTATATCCATATATGGTCCTTGGTTGGAGAAACAGTTTCATCAAAAACCCCTGTGCCCTGATATATTTTTTCCTTGTGGCACTCCTGTACTCTCCAGGTCTTACTAACTCCCCTTTCTTTCATATGATTCCCTGCACTCTGCCGAAGGTTTGGTTATGAGTCTTAATAATATGCTTTGATACAGTGCTAGGTAGAGTCTTTCAGAGGCCCTCTGTGGTAGGCTCTTGTCCTGTTACTTGTTTTCTCCTACATCCAATGTCCATCCTATTTGTCTTTCTAAGTGAGGATTGGTCATCTTACCCTGAGTTCTCTTTCTTGTTTATCTTCTTTAGGTGTATAGATTTCAGTATATTTATCCTATCTTATAGGTCTATATAAGTGAGTATATACCATGTGTGTCTTTCTGCTTTTGGGATTACCTCACTTAGGATGATCGTTTCTAGGTCCAATATTTGCCTGCAAATTTCATGATTTCCTTGTTTTTAATTGCTGAGTAGTATTCCATTGTGTAAATGTACCACAATTTTTGTATCCATTCCTCAACTGAGATACATCTGAGTTGTTTCCAGGTTCTGGCTAAATAAAGCTGCATTAAACATGGTTGAACAAATGTCTTTGTTGTGTACTTGAGCATCTTTTGAATATATGCCTAGGAGTGGTATAGCTGGATCTCAAGGAATCACTATTCCTATTTGTCTGAGAAAGCACCAGATTGATTTCCAAAGTTGTTGCACAAGTTTGCATTCCCACCAGCAATGGAGGAGGGTTCCCTTTTTTCACATCCTCTCCAGCATGTTTTGTCACTTGAGTTTTTGATCTTAGCCATTCTGATGGTTGTAAGGTGAAATCTCAGGGTCGTTTTGATTTGCATCTCCCTGGTGGCTAAGGATGTTGAGTGTTTCTTTAAGTGTTTCTCTGCCATTCTACAATCCTCTACAAAGAATTCTCTGTTTAACTCCGTGCCCCATTTTTTAATTGGATTACTTGATTTGTTGCTTTTTAACTTATTGAGTTCTTTATATATACTGGATATTAGCCCTCTGTCAGGTATAGGGTTGGTGAAGATCCTTTACCAATCTGTAGGCTGTCGTTTTGTTTTGATGACAGTGTCTTTTGCTTTACAGAAGCTTTTCAGTTTCATGAGGTCCCATTTATTGACTGTTGCTCTTAGAGCTTGTACTGTTGGTGTTCTCTTCAGGAAGTAGTCTCCTGTGCCAATGAGTTCTAGGGTCTTCCCCACTTTTTCTTCTAACCAATGTAATGTGTCTGGTTTTATGTTGAGGTCTTTGATCCACTTGGACTTTAGTTTTGTGCAGGGGGATAAATATAGATCTATTTACATTTTTCTGCACTTAGACATCCAGTTGGACCAGCACCCTTTGTTGAAGATGCTATCTTTTTTCCATTGAATGGTTTTGGCTTCTTTGTCAAAGATCAAGTATTCATACACATTTATAAGGTGTTTTGGACTCTATTTATCCCCCTTACTACTCACCGTTATCCCCTCTCCCCCACGGGTCCTGGTGTTTTTTCTCTTATTGTCCTTTACACATTCGTATTTTTTAAGATTCCACATATGAATGAAAACATATGATAGCTGCCTTTCTGAATCTGTCTTTTTATTTACATGATGATTACTAGTTCCAACCATTTTCCTGCTCATAACTGAGACTAAGGTCTTCTTAGACGCTCAGTATCCCTCTGTTGTGTATGGATGTATGTCCATTTATTCACTGACAGCTACCTAATTTGGCTCACTGGAATAGTGCTGGTACAAATATGGACATACGAGAAACTCTGTGGTGTGTTGACTTCAGATTCCTTCAGGCATATGCCAGCATCACTAGTGGTATACCTAGAGCATGTCTCTTTTCTAACACATACTCACCAATATTGTTTTATTATTGTTTGTGTTTCTCAATGATAGCCATTTGGACTGGAGTGAGAGAATGTCAGTTGGTTTTGGCTGCATATCTCTAATGTGTTGGATGCTTTTTATGCATTTAATAGATATTTGTATTCTTTACATGAAAAGTACCATTTCAGTTTATGTTCCCATTTGCTAATGTGATTGTTTGCTCCTTTGATTTCTAATATTTTGATATCTTTATACATTCTGGATGGTAATGCTTTCTTAGTAGGACGAATCCCCGTTGAAGATCCTCTTCTTTTCTGTAGGCCATAAGTTTTGCACTATGGTCACTGTCTCCTTTGCTGTGCAGAGATTTTTCGCATAGTGCCGTCCTGTTAGCCAGTTCTTGCTGTCTTTGTGTCAACGAAAGTTCCTGTCAGGAAGTTAATTCCTTGAAAGGTTTCTCATATGTTTTCCCCTAGTAGTTCCAAAGTTTCAGGTCTTATCTTCAGGTCTTTGTGAAGAACTTAGAGTATTTTGTGTTTTACAAAGTCAGCTTTGGTTCCCTGAACTTGGGCTCAAATAGCACTTCTTTGTGGTACTCTGCCTCCACATGGTTCAGCTGCATATCCTTCTATGATCTTCTCCCCACTGCTGATGGGATTCTGTGAAGCTTGCTCATTGTCATACCCAGGGTCCTAGATTTATTGCCTGTTTTAACAAGCTGATGAATGAAGGATGAAAATATGAACAAATAAAATTGCTCTTTGTTCTTGTTTGACAACTCTTTTACATATCACCCTGGGGGGAATAATAATCTAATTAGTAATGGGTAATTATGTTGAATGTATAATCATTTGACTTGAAGGCACTTAAATTCTAGTGCTTAACTGTTTACATTGATATCTTACTATATCATACATTTAGGTGGAAAACTAATGATTTTCCTAATTTTTCCTTTATATATGTCTACTCTGTTCTTAACATTTCAGTATTTGAGATCATTGCCTTTGTAATCAGTCAAAGCAAGGTCAGCTCTTAGGCTCCTGCTTGAGCCACATTTAACCACTGTGAGTAGCCACCACTCAGAAATGGTTGTAAAATAAGACTGTTACTCCAACCAAGGAGCAAGTATGGATATAACCTAGAACCCCTGCTCGGATGTAGCCCATGGTAACTCAGTGCGGGTAACAGAGACTATCTCTGACCTGAACTCAATGGCGGGCTCTTTCACCTCCCCCCCACCTGAAGGAGGAGCAGACTTGTTGGCCACAGAGGAGGACATTGCAGACAGTCCTGAAGATACCTGATAAGCTAGGGTTGGAAGGGGAGGAACACGTCCCCAATCAATGGACTTGGAAAGGGGCAGGGAGGAGATGAGGGAGGGAGGGAGGGATTTGGAGGGAATGACAGAGGGAGCTATGGTTGGGATACAAAGTAAATAACCTGTGATTAATGAAAAAAATAAAAATTATAAAATAAATAAATGGCAGTAAATGGTTACAAAATTAAGACTGAAAAGTCATTCAGTTTGTACTTGTAGGTATTGAGAAAGGTAAGTGAGCTATTTTGGGAAGACATTCTTGAGTTAAGAAACATTGGAAACAGTCTGAAATCTCCCCTTTAGTGGCTTCTGTTTATTCTTTACAGGCCACTGATGGGAAGCTGTTTCTGATATATGAGTAACTTCCCAGCTCAGGCAGCACTTCTTAGTGCCTCAGGCATGGTCCAGGTTGGAGGGGAAATGAGCAAGCTAAGTCAGAAGAGAAAACGAGTTGCTGTATGCATATCCTTCCTGCCCTTCAATGATTTCAGGCATCCCCAGTGTCTCAAAGAGCTTACTGACAGAAACTGTTCAGATAGCTTGCACTTTGTGGATTGAATTATCTGTTCTTTTGTGTTTATGGACCGCAGTGGTAGTGTATCCAGTGCGGTCCCTATTCATTCTTGGCTTTGTCTTTCACTTCTGTCGGGGGAAGGGGTTAATATGGTTGCCTATGCCTGAGTGTATGTGTGAGGCTGTTTACATGTGTGGGTTCATGTGGGCACCAGGCGTTGATATCAGTCTGTTGTCCTCAATTGCTTCTCTACCTTATCTTCTGAGACGGGGTTTCCTCATGCACCTGGAACTCTTGAGTTTAGGACTGGACTATCTGACTAGCAAGACCCCAGAATATACATTTTTTTCAGCCCTTACCTCTGGGGTTATAGACATGTGTTCACAATGCCCTTCTAATTATGGGGTACTCAATATCCAAACTCAGTTCTCCATACTTGTAAGGAAGCACCCTGGCATCTGATCCAGCTCATGTCCCATGTCCTATAGTATTTTTTTCCATAGTATTCCTATATCACACAGCATATGTCTCCTAAGGTCATCCTCCAAGCAAAATTCTTTCTAGGCTGAGGAGAGGGCTTAATACATAAAATTCTTTGCTGCAGAGGCATGGGAATCTGAAATCAAATACCTAAACCCACACAAAACCACTGTAACAACTGAACTCCTGGTGCAAGATGGAAGGTAGTGTGTGAAAAATCTCTGAAAACTCTCATGCCAGCTATCCTGTCATGGATGGACGCCATCACCAAAAAAGGGGCCCTGCCTCTAGCAAAGTGAGAACCTTCTATACGTGCCTCTGACCTTCCTGTGCATGGCTGCCTTCACACAGGCACATTCACACGAATCACACATGCACACCCCATGCCTCACCACACACATCACATGTACTTATGTGCGTGTACGCGCGCTGTCTTGTACATGACTCTTAAGAGTCTTCTTTAGTCTTTAGATCTGGATTGGCTTGGAGGGGCACAACTCAGACTAGAGCAACACTTGGAAACCTATAGAAACCACGACTAATAAAGGTTCTATGACTGTGCTTGTGCTATGTAGGACAGGAGCTAAAAGTTAAGAGCACTGAACTCAAAGAACCAGAGGCTGAAGTTTATGACTGACATGAGAAGTAGTGTGAGTGACACTTGTCCAGTCACAGGCTCAAGTTAGGGTTGTGCCTGAAAAGTGATTAGTATTTCTTTCCTATAACGCTTAGGGTCAAAGACTGAGCACTAAAGGCTTGTGGAACGAGGCAGCAAAGTTATACTAAACAGTAGCATTCAAGGGGAAATGGAGGCAAGGCATCTGTGAAAGAAATAATAATGTGTAGGGAATGAGGGGCTATAAGAAGCTAGTGAAAAGGAATGTATACATTTAGCAGCCATTCATATGATAGCACCTGCTAACTTCTATTTTATTGTAGGAGATAGAGAATGCCATGGTGATAGGGAGATACAGTGGTCATTTTAGTAGGGAAGCAACTCAATCATAGATGTCACTCTTGAGGAAGATGAATTCTTAACTTTTCTTTCAACACTTATTTCATTCTTTTTAGTTTATATATTAGCCATGTATTTCTGCCCAAATTAAAATATAATTTACTTTATAAACATATCATTAATTTCACTCAAATCTGATTATTTTGCTATTTCCTGGACAGCTACAGTGTCTGAGCAAGCCTATACCATGTGATTCTTATTCATCCTTGATGAAAACCAGGTTTGTTAGACAAATGTTTAAAGCAAAATGTTAGTGAGGATGTAACTTTAATAAGAAGCCTGGGAAGACATTAGAATGGTGGGGTTCTGTGTACTGTGATAATTACCTACATTGAAATATGCTTGACATCTTTTAGATACATCAGTTTGATATTGTTGCTTTCATTTTAGTGTCATCAGTGACCACTCATTCCAAGTGGCAGAATAAAATAGTTTTTATTTTTCTGGTAACATAAAGTAAATGTGATGAAAACCATTTTAGGGAGATGTGGCTATAATGAAAAAGGAAAGAAGAACTAATTGAAAGTCAATGTAGATTCTGAATGATTAAGTCTGTGCCAAAGAAGTCATTAAAAATCTCTGAAGGATATGAAAAGGCAATCATTTGCAAAATTGGAGAGAGCTAAATCCAATAGATATCCTCTTTTACATTTTAATTTGTAGATTCAAAGAAGTAAAATGTATAAATGGTGGCATTTTAACATAATAGCACTTACTATAGGAAGTCTGTACACGAGGCTGGGCTTTAACATGGCTACTTAACATTCATTTGAATTTGTATGATAAATAGATTATTTATAGATAGATAGATAGATAGATAGATAGATAGATAGATAGATAGATAGATAGATAGATAGAATGATTGACTTCAGGTCATTGTCTCTATATGTAGACTTTTTCTTGTTTCTTAACTTGTAATGCTTTAAGCTTACAAGGAGCTATTTTATTCTGTTGTATTTTACTAATGTAAAATAACTAAAGTATAATGTATAATAATACAAATAAATACAATGTATTTGCATACATTGTGGTTTAACCAAATATACATATGCTATCTCTTATGTATTAAAAATCAGTCTCTTAATCTCTCTTTAGGAAGGCAATAGGTCATGACTTTTGAACTTTCTACCTAAACTTTTTCAATTTCCCTTATACCAAATCAAAGTAGATTTCCAGCAACTACTGTTCATCCTGCAAATGCATACTTTTGAAAACTGTGCTAAGTTTGACTATCTCACTTCAATAAACAAACATGAGGATGTCTTCAGTTCCCCATCTATAGCTCCATGACATCACCTTTCATCAATCACTTTTTATTGTAGAATATTTAGAGAAAATTTAAAACAAAGCTATAATAATATGAAAAGCCCTATCTTTGATTTTCATTCACTGAATTTGTCCTATAGCGCATTATAGTGTTTCATAATCAACTGGTAAAATGACAAACAACTTACTCATTAGATAACAGAAATATCTTGGTAAATGATAAGACAACAGTGATAAGGACTAAGAGAAAATAAGTTGATTTAGAATTTAAACTTCCAGATAATCTTTATAAACCAGAAGGAAGTCAAAAGACCATAATAACCTCACTTTATTCTTTTCATATGCTTCAGATTCTGAATTTACAAAAATATATTCTTTAATACCATCCCACACTGAGTTTTTAAGTTCAACTACAATACCAGTTGGGTAAAGGAAAAGCATCAGTGATCTTTAATTGAAAGTCTCTCTATTTCACATTTACCATTATGCACATTATTGATTTTTCTTTTTTGATGTTGTTCCTTGCAGAGAGTGACTCTGTCCTTCGATTTTCCATTTTATGGCCATTTTCTACGTGAAATCACTGTGGCAACTGGGGGTAAGTTGTTTTCTACATAGTTACCTAAAAATATCTACAATTTCAGTACAGTTTTTATTATTAATTTTTCTCATATTTTAAGGTAGATGAAATTTATTGGGAAAATGATTGATTTATAACATGACTGCATGAGATTAATCAAAACAATATAGAATGGGCATGTTGGGAAAGTTTTCACAAGAAATAATAAAGTATTATGATAATTTTCAGGTTAAAATAAATTTTAGTTTTAGTTTTAGCTCACTTCTTGGTAACAACATAAAATGGGGGAAAATGGAATAGAGATAGCATTAAACTGTGCAAAAGAGAGTTGCTGGAATCTTTTTAAATTTTCTTTCATCATATTTAGCTATTATGCATGGATATATATACTACAAAAACATGTTCTTTACCTTAAATCATTTTGCCTTTTCATTGAATGTCATCTATATTAACAGAAAAATTTGAGTATCTTAAACACTGACATTCAGATTGACTTTTCAAAATTTTTGTTTCCTCCGTAAATGTAAAAGGCTAGGGTCTAAGCTAGTATTCTCCAAGGATCATGTTTCACAGTGTGTTGCAAAGGCAATGTGTTCATCATGATGTGATGAACACATTGTATCCTTGAGACTGTCCCTGTCAGCCATAGGTGGTGGAGAATGGGCATAGAAGTATTAGAGAAAGTAAACAAAATAATAGAACTATAAAGAAAATGAAATTTCACCTATTGGCAGCAATGGCATAATGAAATGTCTTGAACATCTGTACCTAAAGTACCAGATAGTTGGGGTCATCCCTTCACTAGTTTTCATTGATGGTTTCTGAGATGGCATGGAAACTGCCTGCCTTTTTCTTCTTGTATTTTAATATAAGTTATGAATATAGGAGTTAAGTAGAAACCAGCAGGGAAAGAGTTGCAATCACAAATATCAACAAGAAAAAGATTTTGAACAGCTATATTGAGCTAAGGTAAATTATGCTACTTTTTCTTTAGGCATCTTTAGCCCAAGGGAAAATGGAAAAGTGGAATTGCTTAGAAATCAAAAGTATTGGATGAGATTTCCAGGGTAGCTAAGCCTGGGAATCATTATATGAGTCTCGATGGAGAAATTATTTAAGGTATTTCTTTGAGGGAGTCACAATTTTTGTGGTTTTATAAGGAAGAAAAGTATGTTTTGAGGTTGGGGTCACAGTCAGTGACATACACACATACAGACAAAGAAAATGGGCAGAGGATTGTTTTTGATATAATCAGATTTGTGTAAAATTGATGAAGTGTTTATAAAGTAAAGTGCAAATCAGAAAAGTAAATTGGGGCAATTTTATATGTCATCTCTTTGAATCCTGGGTCCTCAAAGATATAAATAATAAACTTTAACAAGATGGGTCTAGATGTTTGTGTTAATTGCTTGCACTATAGATACACTGTATACAGTAAGCATATTTGCTTGGAAGAGTGTTGTGGTCGCCTGTTGCAGAAGCTTAAGGGATTTGATGGTTCAAACAAACCAAGGTAGATGAGTCATGTACAACAACCACAGAAACAAATGTGAAATGACTGGGTTAAAAACAAAGGGGTTCAAGCATGGAGATACTGAATTTTTGTGTGGGATAAGACTAGATTATACTTAAAGTATAGATTAGGAATCTGACTTTTGAGTTCACCATGTACACACTATTAGAGAGAGTTAGCCCTTGAAATGATTATATTGAAGGGTTGATTATATTTGAGGTGAAAATGAAGAGTGGACCCCTTGAACCATGAATGGTATCACATTATCTCTCATTAAGGATGCCGGGATATGGTGGCTTTAGAATAAACATGTTAGGCATGTTTGCTAACATAACATGTGTAACAGAACCCAGGATGTTACTTAGGTTCCACTGATACTGTAATAAAAATATGGACTCTTGTCTAAGTTAACTTAAAAACTCATGTCAGTGATTAGGCTACTGTGAGTTAAGACAGAGCTTAATGGAGTGCACAGCAACCAACTGAAGAAGATGGCTATATGTTGTACTAGTCGTTAATATTTACTATTGATGTATCTTTTAGTAATGCTGTGGTTAATCCTAAACCAGCTGTCTACCCAAATCACCACGCAGAGACAGAGATTTAACCTAGATCACAATGCTGGGCAATAGTTATTCCATCCTAAACCTCCAAGCCCACATAGTTTCCTACCATTCAGATTTTACCCATTATACTTGCTTTTAGTGATATCTTAGGTCTAGTCTACCTTTACCTCATTCTAAGACCTCTCCTCTAGCCTCTCCCTGCTTCTCTTCTTTCCCTCCTCTTCTGCCTCCAACTCCTCCCTGTCCTCTGGCTCCTCCCCTCTCCCACCTACTCCTTCCTTTCCATTGCTCAACATTGTGGCTGGTTGCTTTATTTTGGCATGTTTACACAAAGTTGAGACAGATGATGCTTAGAATAAGTGTCCCAATGCAACGTCCGGATTGAAACCAGAGAGTGGGGGAGAGAAATCAGCATTTGAATGAACAAGGGTAAAGTGTATACATTCCAAAAGAACGTTATGCCAACAGCTATATAACTAGTGTTTCAAAATACCATTTTTTTTTAAATCTCAGTTTAAAAATGGGTCTTCAATGATATCTACCCTCTCTGAAAACATTTAAAGACACTCTTTTTGTCTACTTAAATTATAATAGTAAGAATAATATATAAATCTCTGTACCTTGCTTAAATCAAACTGAAATCAGAGGCCTCACCAAGATAATTTAGATGCAACCTATAAAACACAGAAAACAGACTCTCATCAAAAGTTTTCAGATAAACACCTAACTTAAATTCTCTTCTGCTGCTTGCTGTCCAATCAGTTCTGACCCAGACCCTGTAATCACACTGTAGAAGAAGCCCCATCAAGTAACAGGAAAGATAGATTATGGTTCCTGGCTGAGATTATTATTTCATCTAAGGCAAAGAAAGAGGCATGATCTGGATAAACAGTAACAAAGCTACCCAGAAATGCTAAAGGAGAGGAAAGTTATTTTAAAAAGGAGGTAATTTTTATTGTACCATGCAAGAATAGAATTATGAAAGAACCAACATTTAGCACTGAACTATTGAACAAGGTTGAATTTTATTAGGCAAAAAAGTGACAGGTTAAAATATGGAGAGAGAAAGCATAGTCCAGAAAAAGAAATACTGAGCTAAATCGTAGTCTGAGCCCTGTATTGAGTGAGTTTGAAAAGAGGGATGTTGGTACTTTGAACAAGGGCAGCTTTAACCTTAGGTTGCTCAAAGATGTAGTTTGATCTGAAGTGGAGGACGGGGAGGAGGAGGAATGATGGTAGAAAAACTAGGTAGCATAGTTTTAATCCTGTAAAGATTTTTTATTGAATTTCACCATGTAACTACAGATCATATTTAATTATGTATGATAAAATTAGACTATTTTATTATATAGCAATATAATAATGTGTTAGAAATAATAAGTAATGTTTGAATGAATACCAGATCTCAGTCTAAAATTGTGTATGTGGAGGGTGGAGGCGCATATATGTACATGTGCATGCACACATGTCACAGAGTATGTAGGGGAGCGTCAAAGAGGTGCAGGCTGTCCTTTGAGTGTTTGAGTCTCCAGGACTGAACTCTGGCCATAGGCATGGCAACAAGCACGTTTACTTAGTATGTGCCATCGTGCTGGCCCAGTATATATGGCATTTTCTTTCTTTCTTTCTTTCTTTCTTTCTTTCTTTCTTTCTTTCTTTCTTTCTTTCTTTCTTTCTTTCTTTCTCTCTCTCTCTCTCTCTCTCTCTCTTTCTTTCTTTCTTTCCATTTTTTTTTTGGCAGACATAATTCCTAATCTGAGATAGGTGCAGTGGAAAGCGAAGAGGCCAGTTCAAGGCATGTATCATTTAATTTGCTTAATCATTGTGGTTAGAAAAGCTTCCAGCCAAAAGGCTCCATGAAATTTCAGTGGAAAAAACAACAACAACAACAACAACAAAAACCAAAAAACAAACAAACAAACAAAAAAAAAACTATGACTTTGGAGGTCTGAACCACAGGGTGTGATAGACCTCTGTGAATGGTAAAATGTTACAACCCAAAAGACCAATGTGACCAATACCCAGAGTCATCGCAGTTCTTAAACAGGCTACACACCATAGAGGGTTCAAAAGAAAATAAAACTGCAAGTCAAATTTAAAGTGTTGATTTGACGCAATTAGTACTGGATGAAGGCCTGATATTTTTAAGTAGGAACATTAGCTTCCATTCTATTGACTATCATTTACCCTTGATTTTTATCTCTGAATTCTGCCAGATCCTGTTTCCACATCCAATGTAAGAAAAAAAAAAAAAAAAAAAAGGATGTTTTCTTAGTGAATACAAGCTGGACAAACAAATAAAGCAAATGCTTTGAACTACTCTTCCTGTCTCGTTACCTCACACATGTGCCTTTTCCCAGGCCTTCTTAACCACACTCTATACATGTAGACACACACACTTTAAAACTAAGATCTGTGATTAATTTCAGAATTGTGCCTCATATCGCTGTTAAGATCAGTACAAATTCAACCCAGAATCTGATTTTAAAACAGACAAATACATAATTCATGTGGCAAATCTTTGTTTTGTACGTGTATATATATGTGTTTCATTATGAATAAACTTAAGTTCTACTTTAAGATTTGAAACTAAACTAAATACCAGGCCTGTAATTAAAACTATAAAATAGTCTTTATTTATTACATATTTTAATATTCAAAAGCTTTAATCATCCATACAAATAAAGTAGAAAATGAATTTAAAATACCATCTTATTTTCTGGTTCACTGACAACAAAATCTAGAAACTTTTATTCATCTTTCTATTTAAAATATACTTTAGTATGCAGACATTTCAACTATCTCAAAACTGGTGCTCTGCAGTTCATCATTAAGAACATGGTCATTAATGGCTCAGCTGAGTCCTGTTTCTTGCTTATCATAGCAAATTTTATTTCATATGTATAGCTTAATTTGCTACTGGCCTACTAATCTGATATTTTACATGTTTCATGTTTTGATTGTTAATTTCTCTGGCCATCAATAGCAAGGGAAGGGCTTTTTAACCAGAGTCCCTCATGGGGACATATGATTATGAAAAATCGGGGATGAAACCAAGTGTTAGGATTCAGATACAAAACTGTGTGAAGAGGTGGCGATGGGTGTGGAATTGTAAGCGTGCGCTTTGTGGTCAAAGATGTTGTATATCAGAAAGCTAATGTGGAATCCTTGTTAACTCCTTTGAATGTAATAAAGTATTAGCCTTGTTCTGTTTCTGTATAACTTTCTAATTGCACATTTCATTTTAAAAACTGTTTAAAAATTTTACATATATTTTCTTCAGTTGCCATATGATAAATAAGTAAACAAAATTACTGTTACATAATGAACTTTTACTATCTTAAAAATTAATATGTAAACATTAAAAAAATCATTCAATAAGGGGAACTACAAATCCCCCTTACACCTTCCCTTCGTAGACTATGCATGCTCCTGTCAATCAAACCACAATGTTTACTCTTTGATTTATGGAATATTAAAGTCAAATGATTATTCTTCTATGTCAGGCCAATAATCATTTTTGTGTGCTTTAGGTCCTCCACAAAATATATTAAAAACTAAAGTAATATCTATTGGTTACCTTGGGTTTTCAGGAAGTATATTACTAAAGTTTCTATCCTTTTTTTTCTTCTGGCTTTCAAATAGTAGTATTTTAATTTTAGTTCCAAAACATATTTCATGGTTTTTGAAGACACGTGATTAATAACAGGAATAAAAATCTTTCAGGAAAGAGAGAGGACTGGTTGTTACTCATGATGATTTATAAATACTAGCCTGTCTTGATCAAAAGGTAAAACCTCATGAAAGAGATAGTGATGCACCCACAAACCATCTCAAAGAGGTGAAGAAGGATGGAATTATTATGTCTTTTTAAGTGATTATTAACAGAGAGCAGAGATCACAAGCACCTAGTAATCAGTGTGTTAATGAAAGACAGTAAAGCCACAGATGTTGAGCAGAAGCAATTCCATTCCATCCTGGGTGCCAATTTAAAGTAACAAGCTTAAGTCTCAAGATTTCCAGATAGAAAGACAGATAGGACTCTTCCTAAGTTCTCTATCTGAGTGATTCTCTGAGATACACCAGCAAACATCTGGAAGCTCCTTTCTGCAGTCCTCTTGGATAATTTTCTCTTCCTCTAAGCCATCTAGCGCCAGCAGCAACATCAGCAGATCAACAGCATTACCACATTTCTTCTCCCCGAAGCAGTCAGGCGCTAGGAATCACTTATTCCCAAGCATCTTTGTTTCTGCCCTGAACATATGTGTTTCATCAGCCCTGACTTCATAAAGTGCGGCATAGTAGGGTGTTTAGAGCAGTGAAAAATCTACACAGGTGACACCCCTGGGAGTTAGAGCTCAGTCAGTAAAATAATAAGCAAGAAAACTACCAAAGGCAGAGAGGTGGGAAGAATGAAGGTGGATAATGACACCCAGGAAAAACAGAGGAATTATGAGTGTATGATGACAGGTTGGGAATGGGAGCCAGACCAAGGGGTGATCACCTGACATGAGAACATGGATGAAAAGCCAAGGATTCATGCTCATTCTCATCCATTGCCCTAGCAACCTCAGAAGAGACTGCATGTCTCCAGAGTTTAAGTGTGCTCAGGAACTTTCATCTCTGCATAGTGCCTTTGTCCTCTGATCTGGGCTTTATGGGAGACACTGGCGGCAATATTCTCCGGCATTCTTTCCCTGCCAAAGCTACACTAAGTCAGTTAAATAGTGCTATACCACAAATGCATACATGCATCATTCAATGCAAAGAGAGTCAAAGACAACAGTCGAAAAGAGAGTCAAAAGCGGAGGGACAGTGTGCTGTGCATGACCCTGTCCGCTGTTGGAAAATAAAGGACTTTTTAACAGTACGAGGCCGACAGATTCTGGCTGCTTCGAAGTCAATTAGAAAACTCTGCTCAAAATGCATCACAGCCAGAAAATGAACTTCCTTTCCTTGAAGAAAGAAGTGTGGCATCCTGGCTAAGATAGGCTGTTGATGCACATTGGTTAGGCTCAGAGCCAGGACAGATGTGTCCATAGAGTCCTCAGGAAATTACTTACACATAGGGAAGTCCTGCTTATAACAGTTTTTGTGAAGACAACTAATGTTGCTGATCGATATTTTATTGAAAATACAATGTAAATAATATGTATTATTGCTGCAATCTTTACCTGTAGCCTGGCCTGTTTTTATGTTTGTCTATGAAGTTTTTCTACGGCACCATTGTTTGTCAGTCTTTGCTCCAGAAATTTAACCCATGGGCATGCCTAACTACTTAACGGCTGACTTAAATGGTATTATTCATTCATGACAGGGGAAAAAGAAAACGTTTATGTGGCTAGCTTATGATGTCCCTTCTAATGGTTACATGGGCCATTTCTGAGTGCAGAGCAAAAATTACTTTCAAAGACTTCCTGTGAAGAAATTCTGCCATATCAGGATCCTGTCTACCAAATTCAAAAACTTGGCAGTTTTGTAGTCTCTGTCGGGAGAGTCTTGAAATCTTACCCTCTGATGTTCTAGGTTAGCAGTGCATGCACCATTATGCTTTCTCTGCTGCCCTTTGCTCTGTGAACCTAAACTTTCTGCATGGTTGATCGACTATGGACAGCTGGAATGTTGAGCATTAAATTTATTTTGGGCTATCTTTGACTCTCTAAATTGCCATTCACTGCCCATCCCTCTGTGTGACCTAACATCCTGTGGCTATGAGGCAAGTAAGTTTAAAGCATATGTACAGACCCTACATCCCCCCACCCCCAAGGCGAGCATATTATCAGATACCATCTCAGACCTGGCGAAGTGGTTTCCTCCATTCGCTGGAACCACCTATCAACATATCTTGCCATGTATTCGAAAATGCTCTTGATTTATGACTTCTTTTCTTCTATAACTGCCAATTTTATAAAGCTTACCCTACTAATAACAATATTTGGGGTACAACAATTTACATTTCAGGGCAATAGTAATCCATATTTGGCTCCAGAATAAACAATTTATATTTCTTTTGAGGTGAAAATTATCCATTTGCTCAAAATTTTCTAAAGTAAATTTTCTATTTAACTAAACATCTTTATTTTTTGCTTAAATAACAATGGGGAATGATAATATTCCAATTACAAGACATTTCTTTCCGTCATGAGAACTCTTTGGTTTCTGTTATAATTCCAAATTTAACAAAAGTATTCTGATAAGAGAATTTAGACTATGACGAGAACTTTGCAGACACACCATTAGTTGCAGCTACCTATAGTAAAACTGCAGACATGCGACTGGCTCTCTCTCGGCCGCAGGGTGCCTTTGCTAGGCTTGAGATTCATTTTACTCCTCACAGTATGATTCAGAATGTATGGAAGACAAACCCTTAATACAAAACTGTGAAGTACAGTACACGCGAGGCTTTGACATTGGGTAGGTTTCTTATATATGTCCATATTCCAGTGCTACCTTTATTTTTAATGGCTTTTCTAACATCACACAAAACTACTAGATGTAAAGTCAATTTTGCTTAAAATTCAACTCTTGTTTCAATCTCTAAAGTCCTAGAGCTCAGACATTTGATAAGTAATAGGTCTAATAATTGTGTTGGCTAACACGAATGGGATCATTATAATAGCTTCCCCTTATATTGCTGATCTGCCTCGCCTGAAGGCTACAGGAAAATTTTGAGTTAAACTAGAGAAAGTGTTGAAATCTGAGTTTTGACTGAAGGCAAAAATGATGGAGGAAAATGTCTTGTAATTGGTGTTCTGGGAGCACTGTGTCAAAACCCTACACAAGCATGTGTCTTTCCAAAATGTCAGAATTTATTGAATAGTAATAAATTCACCAGGTATGCTGGTTTTATTGAGAGAACTATGTCAGGTAATACCATTTCACCCACTAGCCCTGGCTAAGGACAGGCATGAGTTCTGTTATTCTCACTTTAAGTGTTGGCAATAACTCTACGATCATATCTTACAGAGCAGCAGTAATTAGATAACTCTCTCCCTTTCCCTCATGTGTGTTTGTGTATATTATTGTATCTGCGCAGTGTGCACGTGGATATGGTTGTTCAAACTTGCATATGATGCTATGTATGTTATTATGTGTTGCAGTGTGCATATGATTGTGTGTATAATTGTGAATGACTGTGTGTGATTGCATGTATGGCTCTGCATGTGTGTGTACGACTGTGTGTATGCATATATGATTGTGTGTGTAAATGTGTGTGTATAAAATAGTGGGTTACAGAATAAGACATCACATTCACAAAAATTAACAAAAATGCAGATAGGAACTATAAGCGTGAGAAAACTGGCTGAAGTAAGCTGGGGAAGCTGCTGTGTCCACTGGCTATGGATCTGACTACAGCGAGGGCTAACCTGTAGAGCTGAGTAGCTTCAGAAGTTAAAAGGCAAGACCAGATTCGGACAAATAATGGGCAAAAGAATGTGTGGCAGTTTTCACTGTGCAACCAGGAAGATGGGACTGAAGCCTCTGAGAAAGAAAGTTCTATGCTTGTCAGTATCTTCATGCACACACCGAGTGATCAGATGGCAAATCTGTGAGTCCATAACCACCTGGGGCCGTAAGCACCAGGTGTCCACAAGTTTATGTGGTACAGTTAGAAAAGTTCCAACCACGTATTTGTTTGCTGTCTCCAATCAAAGATTTGTCTTCTTGTATCCTCTTTTCCTGACATGATTTTCATATGGACATGTCCTCATACATGTACATTTATGGGGAAGTACATTTATGGGGTCACATTCCTTCTACTCCAAGAAGAAGTTATTTATGAGTGTGTACTTGGGCAGTGTGCCAACGAGATAGCACCGTGGATAGTCCACTCCACTGCACAGTCATCCTCCATCACCAAACTGGAATCAAAGCTGCTTGTAAAATCAAGTGTGTCTGGGCAGAGAACAGCATGGGAGGAAAATAAACAGTTTCACATAATATGGAGTCACTTAGGGTAGGGAACAGCCTGTGTTCAATAGCTGTTTTATTATCAATTTCACAGCTGCTTACCAGAATAAGCATTTTTTTCTTTCTCCAACCAACATATGTTAGTTAAGTTTTAATTTTTCCCAATTTCCATGAGATTTGAAGATATTCTTTAAATTAACATGATTTGTTATAAACATATATCTTAAATTATTTAATCATGATATCAACAAAAACTATTTTATAATCATGAAGCTCGGAAGATCTTTCCTGAGTAACATAAGACTCAGACATCATTTAAAAATTGAAAACTTGCATTAAGAAGTGTTTCTTCCTCAGAAATATTTATTTGCTACATCTTTTTAATATTTACTTTAGAATTTTACATATGAGTGCTGTATGTAGATCAGTTATCACTTACCTTTCCTCCTTTGAACCCTAATTATGTCTGCACCACCCTCTTTCAAATTCATATTATTCTTCTTTATCATTCTTGCATATATGTATGTATATGTGCATGTATATACCTATAAGTACATAAATACAGACTCATGAGTTCCATTAGTGTTGCTTCTTCGTTTATGTATTAAGGCAAGGCTCCTCCTAGATAAAGAGCTACAGGGAATAAATGGCTATTGAAAAGGAAGAGTCTTCACAAGGGACAAGACTTCTGTTTCACCTTAACAGGTTATCAATCCAAAGTGGTTTATTTTTATTGAGCCCTAACCAAATCCATTTGGGACATCTTTCTAGTAGCCTGGATGAACATGTAAGACTTTTATCAACAATGTAGTTTCTAGACAAATGAGCCATCTAAACAATGGGTATATGACAAAGATGGTTTATTACAAAAAATTATAAGATCTTCTGATTTTAGGTTGTCCTTACAAAGAATATAGAAGTTGTCATTCCTATTTTATCAACAGAACACGGCTCTCTAAGACAAAACTCAACCTTTTTCTATCCAAAAAGAGTTTGAAAGAAAACCACCTTCACTGAAAGTCGGGGTGACATGCATCCAAGGTGACATGGGACATGTTTACCTAGAACATAAACCATTGGAACCAAAGATTGTTAATAACTCTTAGAGGGCTACTTCAGTGAAGCAAGAGTTTGAGTGTACATGAGCCAAGAAGCCATGCATTGTTGAGGACCTCAGTCTTAGAAGGGCATTTTAGCTCTGGGGACTTGACTTCAATGAAACAATCAGATTCTCCTGGTATTGGTCTCAGGAAGCACTTCTCAAGGCTGTTGATGGACAGGGAATTGTATTCACCATGAAGAATAGAGACTTCTCAAAAACAAAGGGTGAATCTCAGGTTAAAGACTTTTGCTGCAGCTTCATTTCAGCTAAGAGGTCCCTGGTATGAAAACATTCCCTTGTATCTTCCTGAAAACTGTCAGTCCCTAAAACAGGAAGGGGAAGTACTAAAAAAGCAAAAAACAAAAACCCCACAACCTAAAATACACAAGGAGCCCAGGATGCAGAAGTTTAAGGTGCTAGGCAGGGTAGATCACATGGAGTCTTAGAATAGAAACAGAACATTACATAATGAACATGGAAATGTAAAGAATTTACCTATGTATATACAAGCTGTGATTTCTGCTTATAAAAACATATTCAATGGATATTTTAAACAACATATATTTGAATGATGTAAATAAGGATGTACATTGCAAAAATATGAAAAGTGCCTGAATGCCTGTCGCTAAGGATATCCAGGTTAAATGTGTTATTGTACAACCATCGAATGGAATATCATGTGGCTATTAAATGGGATGGACTCACTTTGTGTATGTATAGGAAAGGACAGAACAATGTTACATATATATATGTGTGTGTGTGTGTATATATATATATATATGCATATATATGTGTATATACACACACACACACACACACACATATATATACACACAGTGAGGGATTTATGAGTTTTATTTCATTAATTAGTTCTGCCATCTGCTGTCACCAAATGCTTAGCAGAGCTTAAGAGAAGAAATGCCTAGTTTGAATCATCTTTTCAGAAAGTCCAGTTAGTGATCACCTGGCCTCGTGGGTTTGGGAAGCAGCACATCAAGGAAGCAGGAGTCTGTCGTAGAGGAGGAGACTGCTCCTCCCACAGCCAAGACCAAGAAAGTTACTACAGGTTATTTCTAACCTCCAAAGCCATGCCCCAGTGACCTTCCTGCAGCAATGATCCCATCTCTCTACACCTTTTCTACAGTCACCCAAAACAATACTACTTGGGGACCAAGCATTCAGCCTGGGGAGGGGTGCAACTTTTTTTAATAGAAATATTTTTATTTATTTATTATTTATTACAATGCATTCACTTTGTATCCCAGCTGTAGCCCCTTTCCTCATCCCCTCTCATTTCTGCTCTCCCTCTTCTCTCCCTATGCCCCTCGCCCAGTTGACTGATAGGGGAGGTCTTCCTCCCCTTCCATCTGACTCTAGCCTATCAGGTCTCATCAGGAGTGACTGCATTGTCTTCCTCTGTGGCCTGGTAAGGCCGCTCCCCCTCAGGGAAATGCAAATCAACATGACTCTGAGATTCCACCTCACCCCCATCAGAACGGCTAAGATCAAAATCTCAAGTGATCACACAAACTGGAGAAACTGTGGAGAAAGAGGAACCCTCCTCCATTGCTGTTAGGAATGTAAACTGGTACGACCACTTTGGAAATCAACCTGTCTCTTTCTTAGACAATAAGGAATAGTGCAGGGGCTAGATAGATGGCTCAGTGGTTAAGAGCGCTGTCTGCTCTTCCAAAGGACCCGGGTTCAATTCCCAGCACCCATATGGCAGCTCACAACTGTCTGTAATGTCAATTCCAAGGAATAGTGCTACCTCAAGATCCAGCTATAACACTCCTAGGCATATATCCAAAAGATGCTCAAGTACACAAGGACTTTTGCTCAACCATGTTTGTAGCAGCTTTATTCATAATAGCCAGAATCTAGAAACAACCTATATGTCTCTCAACTGACGAATGGATACAGAAATTGTGGTTTATTTACACAATGGAATACTGCTTAGCAATTAAAAACAAGGAAATAATGAAATTTGCAGGCAAATGGTGGGAACTAGAAAAGATCATCCTGAGTGATGTATCCCAGAAGCCGAAAGACACACATGGTATATATATACTTATAAATGGGTATTAGACATATAATATAGGATAAACATACTATAATCTATACACCTAAAGATGCTAAGCAAAAAGGAGGACCCTGGGTAAGATGTTCAATCCTCATTCAGAAAGGGGTGCATCTTATAGTCAAAATACAACACCATCTTATGACATGGAACTCAGATGTATTTAATGCATGTGATGTCCCTGATGCTAAATGGAATTTTTACCAATTACTCAAAGTCCTTATAAAAGAGTAGCAGGGGGAAAAGAAGTACTCTTTCGGTTCATGCTTTACACATGTCACATCACCAACAGATTTCTACATTTAATTAGCATGTATTCTTATGTCATCAGCCACTATGTAGTTACAGAGATAGCCTTTAAAAACTCTGACATAACTGATTGGCCTGCTCTTTGATCACCTCCCCCTTGGGGAGGTGGGGGTGGGGGAGCAGCCTTACCAGGCCACAGAGGAAGACAATGCAGCCACTCCTGATGAGACCTAACAGACTAGGATCAGAAGGAAGGAAAAGAAGACCTCCCCTACCAGTGGACTTGGGGAGGGGTATGCATGGAGAAGGAGGAAGAAGGCAGGGACTGGGAGGGGAAGAGGGAGGGAACTAAAGTGTAATTAATAAAAAAATTAAAAAGGAAAAAACTAAATCTGTATTTCTGAATGTGTAAATGGTTTTGTGTGTATGCATACATTTTCCAGAAGTAGCAGCAAATGTCAGGGCTTCAGAAATGTATCCCAGAAAGAATGGAGGTGACTCATAAATGATGAGAGTCCAAACTTGCTGTGATCTGGAGAGGTTTTTGCTAGGATTACATAAAGCTTAGAGCAAGGTTCAAGCTCTATCAAGACAGAAGTCCTGGACCAAAGAGATTCTTCAGCTAATGACAGTTTCTTTGTCCTAAGTATTTGGCCTTTGGCATGGGCACTGATGAGCCTGAGTCAACCACTGAGAAGCAGAACATGGCACCAAGCCTGTTAGCCAGGCAGTGACAGGAGAGGATCACCCACTACTTAGAGGCATTTTGAGTAACTGATGCTACCTGCAGAAGGAGCATAGGTGCAGAGCCAAGGTTTAATGCAGGAAAGGAGGAGTAGCATTCAGACTAACGTATTCTCCAGAAAGGACAACTGTATGAGACAGCAGATGGCGATTAACTGTCCTCAATAAATAACTCTTGGCCAAAGGGAAGGCTGGCTTGACAGGCCAGCTACAATTATCTCTGCTTTCCACATTCTCAAGGATGCACAAGATGAGGTATTTCAGGACCATCTACTTAAGGTGCCAAAGAAATCAACCATGAGGAAAAAGATGCATTCACTGTAACCCTGTAAAATAGCCCTAGTAAGAATTCTGTAATTTTTCAATATTACCCAAATGGCATTTTATACCTTGTCTTTTTGTATAGAAACCTCTCCTGGTCAGGTGCAGAAGCATGCACTCTCGACTCTGCAGAGATCACAGGTTGTTTTGTGCAGAGTTGGACTCCACAGTGTTTCTCCAAGCATCTTAATCCCAGGCTCTACTCTGTTGTTGTAAAAAGAGCAGCTACTATTCTGTTCAGACTATTTTCTCTGATCTTATTTTTATAGACTAAACAGCAACTGTGTTTTCCAACATTTCTAACTTAGCAAGTGGTTGGCACTGAATTGATAAATGCTCGAATGAAGAACAGACCCTGCCTGAACCTTGCCAGGGCTGCCTCTTTAAAGTATGCCTGTCTGAGCCCTGCTACCAGTGGCTGCTGGACAGTTTCCATGGAGGAGGGCCAAGGAGTCAACCATGTGGTTAGAAGGTGGGGGTACAGAGGGATGAACCCAGAAAATATTTGTGTAGATGTGATTTTCTTTTCTAGCATGACTGTGGGGATGTTACTTCAATAAAAGAGCCATGTTTCTGTTGTTTCCCATTTCAAAGTGGGTAAGATTTATACTTTTGATGAATGCTTGGAACTTTATTTGAAGAGAAGAAAGCTGCTGTGAAGAAGGGGGATAAATGTCCCCTCGGAGCCATCTCCAGATTCTGTCACTTCTCAATTAGACTCCTGTAGGAAGACCCAGGAATGCAGTTGCAACAGCTCCCTGGCTGAGTCTCATGTTTACTGTGCATGCCTAAGGGGACAAAACACACTCTCAGAAACAGGGAGCTTTTATGTGGCATCTGGTCAGTGAGGACTATGTTATGAAAGAACACTTACAAAAATATTCCTGCTAACACCTCAGAGAAAGCAATTAGAGTTTCTGCGTAAATTTAACCACAGCTGCCTAAAATGTATGACAGGAAACAGCTGCTACCACCCTTCATGGAGAGCCTAGTCACTCTCTTCTTGCTGCTTGCTGGCAGGCCAGGATCTAGACCACATAGCACAATTCTTACAAAATCCAGTGTCACCTCTGTTGTTTCGTTCTTTTCACTGTTTTCGTGGTTTTGTGATCTGACAGTGTTTAAATATAGCTGCCATTCTCTCTTGCCCTCTCAGGCACCAGCTGAATCCTTTCTTCCCTGTTAGCATCTCTCCCACTTACACATCTTTGTGTGCGTGGCTCACTCACAGAGTTTAGTTAGGATTATTTCATGAGCATGGGTAGAGAGCTATTTATTGAAGAGCAGTCGGTCAACTTACAAGTGGTCACTCCGTGAAGAAAATGCCTCCTCCTCCCCTGGAAGCCATTACCCACCCTTTTAAGACAGCAACTGTATTGTCTGAGGCTCCTGTTCTCTCACAATCATCTATCTGTAGGAGTTTCTCAAAGCATGATGCTTCCAATAATCCAGGAAAGTGCTGTAGACATGGGTCAAAGTAACTTAACCATGTCACGAAAGTACCTTACCTTAAGAATAAAGCACTGCACTGAGTCTCATGAATCACAAACTTAAGGTAAAATTTAATAGATAAAGTATAAATTAGTAACTCACAGAGAGCTCTTGTGATCCCCTAACACTAGACAGGCAAAAATAAGAACAAAACCATATTGAGAATATCATTAGGGAAGCTTTGATTAAGATGTTTTAGGCTGTTACTTCTGATGGTCACAGACCATCTTATTGATGGGATCTACTGTGCTTCCCTTGGTGTCAGGACTAAGCATGTCCAGATTTGCCTAGAATTTTACCCAGGATTTTACACATTTACCATAATCTTTACACTTGGACTATGGAGGAAGCATTCAAGTGACTACTCAGGTTGAAATTCCTGATAAACTACGGGTAACTTGAGGGATGTTTAAGATGATGCAGGAGTTCTAAAAAATAGTTGGCTGGTTCAATAATATATTTTAATTAAAAGGTTATCCATTTCCATGGAACAAAGCGATATTCATCATTGTCATTCCGTTTGCCTTGGACAGAAAATCACTTCAGCCAGTAAACATCAATGCTATCTGGTGAGGTATTTGTTGAAGCACTTGTCAAACCCTGGCGGAAAGCACAGTCACCAGCAGCTTCTAACCTCCAGTGATGTTTTTCTTCGTTCAGTAGATGCAGCTTAAATATTTAAGCCTCGGCATTCTGGCATTCTGATGCACTACCCCTGATGAAGAGCCACTTGCTAGCAATAGAAAAGTAATTTCTTAACCTAATGAAGTAGATAATTTAAAAGCAAGGGCAATATATTTGCAGTTGGTTTTAGAAGAAAAATAAGTTGGCATTTCTGCGATTGGGTTGCGGTTTCCAGGTCCCAGGTCAATTTCATTAGAATCTTTGCAGTAATGGTTTTCCTACTACTCCTGATATAACCTTGAACTTTCCCAGTTTCCACCAACGTGCTTTGATCAGGCATTGGGCATACCACCTGCTACCCCAGCTTCAAAATAACGCAGTACAGAACGGAAGAGAGACAGGATACAAATTCTAAAGAACAGGCTCTGCAAATTACTATTCATTTCGTCTAAATCAAAATTACTTAAATAGCCATGAGTCAGAGAATAAAGATTGAAATACTTCCTCGATGGGACCTCAGTGGCCTGGAGGTGTTTCAGATCTACTTACCTCTGCTTCTGACAAGATGTCCCCGTGGTGTGGACCCAAGAAAGCTCCTAAGGCAGCAGTTTCTCTGCCAATGCTTATTTTACATAGCTGCAGTGAAGGGGATAAATGTGTCCAATATGTATTAAATTATTTTCAGTGGAGATCCCCAGGGCAAATGAAAATCTGTATCTTCACATTTAAAAGAAAGCAGAATGGTGATGGAAGAAGACATTTTTTTCTGGGTGGATAAGAAACGTTGAATATCAGCACTTTAGTGACCAGCCATTGACTCTGGGATTGCTGTGATCAGAATCAGGGTCTTCGATTTACAAGGACAATACTGAATACTGTGGATTAAACAAGCCGAAGCATGTGCTCTCTGTCTCCAAGGGAAGGGGAACAGCAGGATTACTAAGTCCTTGTATTTCTTATCTGGCAGACCATATGTGTGAGCCATAGAGAATATAGCCAGGGTTCAAATCTTATTTCAGCTTGTGCCAGGTTTGTGCTTCCTTTGCTAAAGTCTTCTTATCTGTAAGCTGGCTGTGTCGTAACACTTACTTTATAAATTATTATGAATATTAAATAATATTTATGAAATCCATTGTGAAATCCCCAGCAAATGTTAAATAATGGAAATTTCTGTTTCTAGCTACCTCTTATTCTGGCTAAGGAAGATAGCAACTCTGCAACTTAGAGGTATCCTAGCATGCATCTCTCCTCACCTTCCATGCCCTTCATCTTGTGTGGAGCACAGAGAATCTGGGACTCGGACAACAGCAGGACTCAAGATTAGTTGTAAAACCTAGTCTAGTGTGATCTTCCTGTGCTGCGTGACTCTGTCAGTGCTTGAGACAATATAGATAACGCGTGTCTTGAACCTTCCCAAGTACTCACAATTAGTCCAAATAGGGGATGCCAAACTGTTTGCTATTAAATTATGTACATTTTATGTATATGCAAAAAGACGGGATAGACTGAGATAGAGCAGAGATGAGGACAGGGAACACAAAAGTTCTGTAGAAACTGTCATCAAGCTGAATTTCCATTACATGAGTCAAATATGGGTTTTGGAATCCAGATAGCTTAGCAGATAAAAGTTGCCCAACCCCCAATGCCAAAATTCACAGGGGAAGGAGAAAATCAGATCCCAAAAGTTGTCCTCTGATTTCCACATACATGCCATGACACACTTTTGCCCACATTCACATATTGTCATATCATATACATGCACACACACACACACACAGACACACACACACACACCATTATCATAATGAATTAAATCAATTTAAAATTTTTTAGAAAGAAACAGCACTTGACTTGAGATTTGAAGCATGTATGTCATGTTTGTAGGCTGAGGTATTGATACAGAGAGTCCCAGGCCCAAGGGGGATGAGCAACTTGGAGAATGCTGTGGAGTTCAGTCACGTGTCCCTAAGATTAATAGACTTACCAAGAGAGTCAGGAGACAATTCAGGGTTATTATTCAAGAGCTTTCTGTGTTGTTCTAATGTAAAGCTAGGGCACTCTGTAGATGAGTCATTAAGGCATTGTAGAGAACCCTGTTTTGATTGTTTCTTCATTCATATTGTTAAAATAAATGGGAAACAGTTCTGGCATTGTGATCCTAGTTATAGCGACTCTGTAATTGGGCCCAGATTAAATCTAAAAGGGAGACTGAAGGAGAGGATAAAAAAATTGACACACTTTTACTGTGTGAAAACTGAGATAAAAGAATCTGAAATAGAAAAACTATTAACTGATGTAAGGCTCACATACTAAATAGGACTCATATATTTGACAGGCCTCACGTTTCTTTTCACATGAAGTTCATTTTAACCTGGAAAGGAAAAAGTGGGCTTTGGGTTTGATATCCATTTCTAAAGAGTATTTTTTGTTTCTAGTTTCCCTGTCTGGGATACCCTAGTAAACCCTAGAACTGGGTCAGAGGGACTGCCAGGCAGTACTGCTGTGCATGGAGTGTTATGGAAACTGGCTCACCACAAACCTGCCACACTTGGTAAACCCAGCTCTCCTAAGTGCTGGGTATACTGTGCCCACAGACACACTGCCCAGATTCCACCCCTTGCCTTTTTTTTTTTTAAGACAGAGTAGAATTAGTTGACAAGAATGCCAGGTGACTTTTTTTAAAGTTCAGATGTAATTTCCACTCAAAGAAACTAACACCTATTAATTCTCATAGAAAATGAAGGAAAAACAAAAACTGGAATCAGTCTTAGAGTCACTAGAGAAATTTGAAATCACAACAAGGGTAAGGAAATCCTAAAATGCAAGTGAGACATGACTCTGAGGATGAAGAAAATGGATTAGACAGTGGGAACTAGGAAGAGTAATGAGATGAGGAGCTCTCCCACACCCCATGCTCTGGAGATGACACCATCCATGTATTTAAGCTTGTTTTGTTTCTTTTTTTTCCATTGTCAATGTTTTTTTTTTTATTCTCATTAGTTACATTTTGTTAATTTTGTATTCCAGCTGTATCCCTCATTCCCTCCCCAATCCCACCCTCCCTCCCTCATCTCCTTCCTGCCCCTTTCCAAGTCCACTGATAGGGGAGGACCTCCTCCCTTTTCATATGACTCCGTTTTGTCAAGTATTTTCAGGACTGGCTGCAAAGTCCTCATCTGTGGCCTAACAATACTACTCCTCCCTTGGGAGGTGGGGAGGTCAAAGAGCCAGTCATTGAGTTCCTATTAGAAATAGTCCTTGTTCCCCTTACTATGGGAAACCAATTGATTACTGAGCTATCACGGGTCACATCCAAGCAGAGGTTCTAGGTTTTATCCTATCATGGTCTTTGGTTGAGTGTCCATCTCAGAAAAGACCCTGTGCCCACAAGATATGATGATCAATCCTCATTTATGAAGACAAATGGGATATGCATTGAACGTATGACAGGAGTCTACCGCAGAAAGCATCTGAAAGACTCTACCTAGCAGTGTTCCAAAGTAGATACTAAGACTCATATCCAAACCTTCAGCAGAGTGCAGGGAATCATATGAAAGAAGGGGAGTTTGATGTGGAAAGGATAGGAGCTCCACAAGGACCAATCTTGTTTTGTTTCTAATGCCTCCTTTTGCCCCACGTTTTCTGTTTTTTGCCATGCAAATGTAATATTTATCACATAGCTGATAACTTTGTTAGCAAGATTCATTAGCAGATTAGAGAAAGATGTGGAAATTTGGAAGATAATTTTATGTGTGTATAATACACCTGAATATTCCATACATTGCAAACAGATTACCCATTGAAGACTATGGCTTTGATGTAAGTTAGCATTTTTTTTTAGCTCTCTTACAAAAAGAACAAAATAGATACCAAAAAGGATCATCCTACAATACATTAAAAATCGTCTTACACAATTGTCGTGGTCAGTATTCTGTTGCCATGAAGAGACACCATGACCATGACAATCTTATAAAAGAAAGCATTTAATTGGGACTGGATTAGAGATTCAGAGATTTAGTCCATTACCATCATGGTGTTTGGTGGCAAATCAGCAGTACAGAGGCAGACATGATGCTTCAGGAGTAGCTGAGAGTTCTACACCTGGACCACAGGCAACAGGAAGAGAGCTGTTTCTGGCCTGGGCTTTTGAAAACTCAAAGCCCACCCGCAATGATACACTGCCTCCAACAAGGCCAGGCCTACTACAAAAAGTCCATACTTTCTAATTTTTTCAAATGGGGCCACTCCTTAATCATTTAAATGTCCAAGTTTATGGAGACTGTTCTTCAAACCACCACAATGTTATTAGTGTTCATATCATAGCATGCCATTTTTCTCAGTTCTAATGCCAAGGTAAGAGGAACCTCAAGTTGTCCAATAAAAAGTTTAATGGAAAAATGAAGGACACAGTATTCTCAAATAGCAGGAAGCACATTGTCAACCGGGCTGTCCAGCTTCCCCATGGTTTAAAACAGAAATATGCAGTTGTCCCCAGCCTGGCTGCTCTGGCACGTCGGGTGTAGATACACATTAGCATGTGTGAGAATCTCAGCTGAGGAGCACCAAAGGGAACATTGACTTCTCATTATAACTCTAATTTCCTCCCAGCATTGTATTTTTTTCTGTCTGTTGCTACTTTGTATGTGTTGTCTCTGCGTGATTCTGGATTCTTCTCTTCACATCAGCTCTCAACACTATAGTCACCACATCCTAAAAACCGATATCTCACAGACTTCCCATAACTCAAGAACTTTTCTGCATGCTTTCAGGGTTATGATCAACACCAAGACCAAAAGCAATTTGGGAAAACGTTTATTGTAGCTTCTTCTTTCCTGTAACATTCTATAATTGACAGAGGCTATGACAAGAGCTCAAGGCAGGAAGCTGGAGGAATGTTGTTCATTGCCTTGTTCTCAGGGTCAGGCTCATCTGCCTTTCTTATATAGTGCAGGCACACCTACGCAGGGATGCTACTACTCAGAGTAATCAACCCCTCCTACATAGATCAGAAATCAAGAAAATACCCCCAAAGACAGGTCCATCTGAGGGAGGCAGCTCTTCAGTTGAGGTTCCTTCTTCCCAGGTACGTTCAGTTGAGAACCAAGTTTAGCCAGCACACTTTGTGTATTGACGTTCTCCTACCTAGTATAGTTCATTTATTGTTTAATCCATTGCTTTTCTGAAAGGCTTGCTATTTGTGGTGGTTTGAGTGAGAAAGACACCCATAACTCATATTTTTGAATACGTGGTCCTCAGTTGGTAGAACTTTGGGGAAGGATTAGCAGGTGCGACTTTGTTGGAGGAGGTGTGTCATTGGGTATGGGGAGGAGGTGTGTCATTGGGTACGGGGAGGATGTGTGTCACTGGAGGTTTCAAAAGCCTGAAGCATTCCTAGTTTGCTCTCTCTGCCTAGTGCTTGTGTCTTAAGGCCACATAGGAAGACAATGCTGCCAGTCCTGATGAGACTTGATAGGCTAGCGTCAGATGGAAAGGGAGGAGGTCCTCCCCTATCAGTGGACTAGGGGAAGAAGAGGGAGGGAGGGTGGAGTTCAGAGGAGATGAAGGAGGGTGCTATAGCTAGAATACAAAGTAAATAAATCGTAATAATAAGTAAATAAACAAAATAATGAAGTAATAAACTAAAAAAAGACAGATCTTATCTACTGCCCCAGCACTATGCTTGCCTGCTTTCTGCCATGTGCCCTGCTATGATGTCCATGGACTCTAATCATTTCAAACCATGAGCTTCAAACTAACCATTTTTTTTTCTTTTATAAATTACCTTGGCTACGGTGTCTTATCAAAGAAATAGAATAGTAGCTAAAACACTATGGAAAACGTTTCTGTAAATAGCGGACAAAGACTCTTTTTAATAGAGGACATGAACTTTCTGCTTGGTGTGCAAATGGAATGCAAGTCATTCAGTTTCCCAACCCTTTATCTCTTACCTGAAATGACCCCCACTGATTTTCCCTTATTCTTAAGTATATCTGGGTTATAGTTACATTCTTTTAACTCTTTCAAGACATGGTAAATGCTAACAGTGTTAAAGTCTAAAATCTTTTTGAGAATATTTCTTTTCTCTCAAACGCTTCGCCTACGTTACCTGGGGAGTCAGCAAATGTCCCTCGAGTCCATGTCCTTTTTTTCTGTCTTCTAGTGTGCATTGTTGCATCCTGTTACAGAATATCTTTCCCTAAATATTATGCTTATTTTTTTTATCTCCGAGAATCTCTAGGGCACAGTTGTTAGCTAAGCTCCTCAACCAGTGTCTGACATGTAAAGACAAGTATGTTTGCTGAATATATACCAAGGATTCATTTGATAATGCCAACCGAAAACTTATGTAAATGTGGACAAAACAAAACTTCAGTGTATTTGTGCATTTCATGTGTGTGGATCAGGGAGGCCGGATGTGCGTAGACCAGAAGTCAATGTCAAGTGTTGTTCTCCACTGTGTGTTTGAGCCAGGGTCTCTCTCAACCAGAAACTTGCAGATTCCTGTAAACTGGCTGGCCATGAAAACCCAGAGATTGTTACTTAAATTACTTAAATTACTTTTGTTACTTAAATTGGGATTGCTGGTATGCCATTGTCCTGTCTTTCTTTTTGTGGTTGCAGAATATCAAACTAAGGCTCTTGGACAGGCACAGAACTGATAGAACCATCTGCCTAATCCCAATCTTCTTTTTCATGCCTATTACACTCTAAGGAGTCAGACATTTGGGACTTAACAATCACTTTTCTGTGAACTTGTTTTTCAAGCTGCTCAGTAATATAGCTTAGCATGCACAAACTTTATAACTGGGGAGACAGTGGTGTTCTATTTTATTGAAGATTTAAATGTATTATAGGAGAAAATACTTTAAACTCATTAAAGAGTCTATTTGAAATAGGCTGCAGTATTGGCAGACAGTAACATCAGGAATCTTACTGTATTAACTGAAAGCTAAAACTTAAATTTGCTTGAACATAATTTTTTTTCAAATTCTACAGTACTAAACATACATGTGTTGTCAACTCTTCAATACTAATAGTGCCTAGCATGTACTAGACGCTCAGTGCCATGTCTAGAAAGGCACCAGGGATATAAAATAAGAGAAATTGCTGTTAGGCATTCAGGTTCTCTAATTAGTTTTAGAGAAGATCAAAATATTTTGACTATTGGCAAGGGCACTGGAAAATGAGTGTTCCAGTGTTTTAAATGAAATGTTTTAAATGTCTGTAGCAGGTTGAATAATGACCACTTAGACATATTGGATCTGTCTTTCAAGAACTTGCAAGTGTTACTCTATGGTAAGGAAAAAATAAATGATTCATTTAAAGAGTTTGGGAGAAGAATTATAGTAGATTATCAAGTAGAATTTAAGTGCATCACTGCAGTCTCACTAAAAGAAGGAAGAAAGTGATTTTATGGAGAAGAAGAGGAAACAACATTGCAGTGGGTGTCAGAAAGTAGCAGCAGGGCACAGATGCTGAACCCGGAGAGCCAAAGACAAAGCACTTGACAAGAGCTCACAGGAAACAGCACAGCCTTGCCTGGACCAGGCTTGAACCTTTCCTCCTTCTAGAACTGTACAAGGATAAATGAATGATGCTGGCTGGAGAGATGGCCTAAGAGTCAAGAGTGCTTTTTGCTCTTCCAGAGGACCCAAGTTCATTTCCCAGAACCCACACTGGACAACTTACAGCTGCCCATACTCCAGCATCAGAGGATCCGACTCCTCTGGCCCTTGTTGGCCCCTGTGCTCACATGCACATACACACATGAAGACATGTACACAAATTAAGAATAATGAAATAAATTATAAAAAACATTATACTGTTTAAGTAAATACTCCTTATATATATTAACATTTGAACATATATTTAAAAGCATTTTTCTCAGTCATCATGGTCATTATATATTTTATTCTTATTTTCAGAGAAATAAAGGGAATCTTACAATGTCAGATAGCAGGTCTACAGGCTCAAAATTTATCAGTGCACATTTGCAGAAATATTTACAGGATGATATGAAACCACAGCATACGGAATAATGAATTCAACTGGAAAAAAGTAAAGGTGGTCCAAAATATCTTATGAATATATGTGACAAAAGAGAGAGAGAGAGAGAGAGAGAGAAAGAAAGAAAGAAAGAAAGAAAGAAAGAAAGGAAAGAAAGAAAGAAAGAAAGAAAGGAAAGAAAGAAAGAAAGAAAGAAAGAAAGAAAGAAAGAAAGAAAGAA
>NW_026596149.1:4985632-5009872 GCF_907164565.1 Psammomys obesus | reverse complement strand
AAGAAAGAAAGAAAGAAAGAAAGAAAGAAAGAAAGAAAGAAAGAAAGGCAATACGAGAGCAAACCGATCACAGTGAGGGAAAAGGTTAGATACAAGTAGAAACTATTTTTTATATTTTGAATATCTCCCAAGCATCCTTGCAGTAAAGGCTTGGTGTCCAGCTCATGGTGCTACTGCTAATGAAGTAGGCTTTTTGGCAGTAGGACCTAAGAAGAGGAATTAAGTCACTGAGGGTGTGCTCTTGACGTAACATACTAAAGTTTGAACTCTTTTTCTCTGTGCTTTCTGGATATCATGAAATGAGAAGCTTTCTCCACCAGTCACACCTATCACCATAGTGTGTTTGCCTGGCCACAGACAATAGAGAAAATTTACAAATTACAACTTTTGAAGCCATGAGTCAAACAAACAAACAAACAAAAAATATTTCCTCTTTTTAAATTCACTGTCTTGGTAAACATGTTACATTAATGGAAAGAAGGCTAACTTAGTAGGTAATTTTAAATATTTTGTTGATGCAAAAGTATATGTGCATGGAATAAGAGTGGCACAAAATACAGGCAATCATAAAAGCTGTGGGGATGCTTCTGAATGTAGATGTAATCCCTAAAAATCCTTGTGTCCTACTCAGTAATATGTACGTTTTATTTGGCCCACATTCTAAGGTCACTTTAGGCAGAGGTATTATGAGTTTTAAGCAATAAATTAATGTTTCATTGACTAATTTGTGGTGTGTGTGTGTGTGTGTGTGTGTGTGTGTGTGTGCGTGTGTGTATACCTGATAGCCTTTATTTCCACTGCTTTAAAATACCTATTTTGAATATATATATATGTATATATATATATATATACATATATATATATATATATTCTTCTCTCATATAATACATCCTGACCATCCCCTTCCTCTCCTCTCCCAGCTCCTACCACCACCTCGCCCCTCCCCAAGATTAACTTCTTTTCCCATTCCCTTAAGAAAATAGCAGGCCACATTGCTTTTAGGCATAATTTGTTACGCCATATGGCATAAAAAAGAAAAATAATTCTAGTGGTAGTTTAGTGTGTTATGTGCTGGCTAATTTTACGTCATGACATAAGGAAGAGTCATTTGGAAAAGGAAACTTAGATTGAGAAAATGTTCCCACCTGACCTACCTGTGGGTAAGCCTGTGGTGCATTTCTTAATTAACTATTGCTGTGGGAAGGCCCAAGTGGTTCTGAGATCTATAAGAAATAAAGCCATGAGAAGCCATGAAGCAGCCATGAAGCGCCAGCATGAAGCATTCTTCATAGCTTCTGCTTCAGTTCTGGCCACTGGGCTCTTGCCATGTTCGAATTCCTGCCCCATGTACAAAGGCATGGTTGTACCACTAGCTGGAGACCAAGTGTTCAAACACATGAGCCTTTCAAAGACATTTCACACCCAAACAATGAAAAATGTCTATGTTTATGTGCTGGGGAGAAAGAAAAAAGTGTTAAGGAGGGATACTAGGCAACTTTGGAAATCAATGTGGCATTTTCTCAGACAATTTGGAACAGTTCTACCTCAAGATCCAGCTATACTACTCCTAGGCATATATCCAAAAGATGCTCAAGTATACAACAAGGACATTTCTCAGCCATGTTCGTAGCAGCTTTATTCATAATAGCCAGAATCTAGAAACAACCTATATGTCCCTCAACTGTCGAATGGATACAGAAATTGTAGTTTATTTACACAATCGAATACTGCTTAGCAATTAAAAACAAGGAAATAATGAAATCTGTAGGCAAATGGTGGGATCTAGAAAACCATCCTGAGTGAGGTATCCTGGAAACAGAAAGACACACATGATATATACTCACTTGTAAGTAGTATCCACTTATAGTATAATATAGGATATTATATATAATATAGAAAATCTGTACACCTAAAGAAGCTAAGCAAGAAGGTGGACCCTGCGTAAGATGCTCAATCCTAATTCAGAAAGGCAAATGGGATGGACATCGGAAGAGGGAGAAAACAGGGAACAGGACAAGAGCCTACCATAGAGGGCCTCCGAAGGACTCTACCCAGCAGGGTATCAAAGCAGATGCTGAGACTCATAGCCAAACTTTGGATAGAGTGCAGGGAATCTTAGGAAAGAAGGGGGAGATAGAAGATCTGGAGAGGACAGGAGCTCCACAAGAAGAACAATAGAACAAAAAAAATTTGGGCCCAGGGGTCTTTTCTGAAACTGATACTCCAACCAAGGACCATGCATAGAGAAAACCTAGAACCCCTGCACAAATGTAGCCCATGGCAGTTCAGTGTCCAAGTGGGTTCCCTAGTAATCGGAAGAGGGACTTTCTCTTACATAAACTCAGTGACTGGCTCTTTGATCACCTCTCTTTGATGGAGGAGCAGCCTTACCAGGCCACAGAGGAAGATAATGCAGTCCCTGATGCGACCTGATAGACTAGGATCAGATGAAAGGGAAGGAGGTCCTCCCCTATCAGTGGACTGGAAAAGGGGCATAGGAGGAGAAAAGGGAGGAAAAATGAAATTGGGAGGGAATTAGGGAGGGGCTATAGATGGGATACAAAGTCAATAAACTGTAATTAATAAAAATAAATTTAAAAATGAAATAAAAATTCACCATGTACAGAAAATAGAGTATACTGCCTTAAAGGTTTTATCTACATGCTTGTTCTATACATGAATTTAATAACACCTTTTGTCTTCTTGGGTTTATCTGAATGAGAATTTCAGGCAATTAATTCTGCAGTATTCCATTTGGCTGGTTTCCAGATCTTTTTAGTCACTCCTCTTTGGCAATTTGAAGATTGTTTTCTTGTAGTACCTTGGAAATAGACTTCAGGCCTCAAAGACAGAGCAGTGTTTGGAACTGGTTGTGGAACACTCATCTCCTGTGAAAAAGTATTTCAGGGCTGAGAGAATTTTTCACACATTCTAAATTAAGAGGTCTAAATTAAGGTCTCCTTTCACATTGAAATGGCTCATTTGAATCAGGAGTTACTGAGTATGGGCGAAAGCTTGGTACAGGATTAAGGGGTGGTCCTCCCAGCCAACTCAGCTGTAATGAAATAAAGATCATAGTCCCCAGAATAGTCTGGATAATGTCAAGTTGTGCAAGGAAGAAAGAAAAAATTACTCACAGAATTTGAAACAAAAACTAATATTCTAGCATTCTTCATATATTTTCTATGACAAATTAGAGGCACTAACTATTTTAACTTTGCCTCTGTGTAAACATGGAGAAATTAGAATCCTTTTCTCATTTCTTGAACGTATTCTTTAAATATTTGCCCAGTCAGGCGTCTTGGACTTAGCATGTTTCTATTTCACTTTTACTTACAAATATTGTGTTTCAATTTTAATGTCACAATTGAATGATTAAAAATTTTTCTAAATCATAAGCTAGCAGAAATACCAGCAATGTATTCTACATACAAATCTATTTTAAAGACACCCAGGCAATTTCTAGAGAACCGAGTAAATACGCACTGTACTGTCTGTGGGTTATACAACGATCTTCCCAAAGTTCAGAAAGCCCCCTGTTAATATAGCATTTTCTGAAATGAATATAGTTATTTCTTTGCTTACCAAAATAATTTTAGTAATATTCTATAATGAATAAGATAATAAAGTCTTATATGTACACACATGTACATAACATACAAACACAGATGCATACACACATACATGTATTTGTGCATGTTCATGTAGACTTTTACACACAGGGAGGAGTACGTGGCTAAGATTAAACTGTTTTCTGTCAGCGCATTGATATTTTTAATAGTGTCAGGGGTTGACTCTCTCTCATAGGATGGGTCTCAAGTTGGGCCAGTCACTAGTTGGCTATTCCCTCAATCTCTGCTTCATCGCTATTCCTGCACATCTTGTAAACAGGACAAATTTTGGGTCAATAGTTTTGGTTTTTTTTTTTGGGGGGGTAGGTTGTTGTCCCTATCTCTCCATTGGAAGTCCTGCCTGTAAAACCCATTTTAATGGTCAGACATGATGGGGCTAGTCTGTTGTGAGGTATCCAACAGAGAACACCAATCAGACGTGGTTCAAGCCCATATAAACTCTTTATTAGCTGCTCAGTGACCATGCTTGGAATTTGGTAGCCGAGTGCAGTCCTAAGCCTTTCTTGGAGTGAGCTTTTAAACACAAAAGCCCTATCTTGGTTTAACACTCCTCAGTTAGCAGGTACAGCTATCTTGAAGTGGAATTACAGAAGCCAAAAAGCAAGGTAGTACATTTCGGGACTTTCCCAGAACTGTAGACTTTAATGGATTAGACAATTGTTCTCATTCTGGCAGGAGTTGCTGTCTATATGCTAGGTCCAAGGCCCCAGTGGTACTTCATATAGTGTAAGTTGTACTAAGGTCCAGGAAACAACTATTGCCTGGCAGACCTGTTGCAAGTTTTTCTTTTCATTTTTTTCTTTTTCTGTTTTTTTTTTAAATTTAATTTTATCTATATATTTATTTATTACAATTTATTCACTTTGTATCCTTGCTGCAGTCTCCTCCTCCCTCTCCTGCCAGTCCCACCCATCCTCTCTCTTCTCCCCTTATTCCCTTTCCCTAGTCCCCTGATGTGTGTGGAGGGACCTCCTCCCCTTCTATCTGACCCTAGCTTATTCAGGTTTCATCAAGGCTGGCTGCATCATCTTCTTCTGTGGCCTGACAAGGCTGCATCCCCCAGGGGGAGGTGATTAAAGAGGCGGTCACTGAGTTCATGTCAGAAGCAACCCCTGTTCCCCTTACTAGGAAACCCACTTGGCAACTGAGTAGCCAAAAGGCTGCCTTTGAACAGGGTTTCTAGGTCCTCTCCATGCATAATCCTTGGTTGGAGTATCAGTCTATGCTGGCCCCTCTGGGCCCAGGTAGTTTGGCTCTTTTGTTCTACTTGTGGAGTTCCTTTCCCCTCCAAGTCTCTCTATCTCCGTCTTCTTCCATAAGGATTCTGGCACTTGGGTAGAGTCTTTCAGAGGTCCTCTGTGGAAGGCTCCTGTCCTGTTCCTTGTCTTCTACTTCCCATGTCTATCCTGTTTGCCCTTCTGACCCTTCCCTAAGGTCCTCCTTGTTCTTTAGCTTCTTGAGGACTATAGATTTTAGTATGTTTATCCTATATGATATGGCTAATGTCCACTTATAAGTGAGTATATATCATGTGTGTCTTTCTGCTTCTGGGTTCCTCACTCGGGATGATCTTCTCCAGTTCCATCCATTTGCCTGCACATATCATGATTTCCTTGTTTTTAATAGCTGAGTAGTATTCCATTGTGTAAATGTACCACAATTTCTGTATCCATTCCTCCATTGATGGACATCTAGGTTTTTTCCAGATTCTGGCTATTATGAATAAAACTGCTATGAACATAGTTGAGCCCTTGTTGAATGTATGGTGGAACACCTTTTGGGTATATATCTAGCAGTAGTACAGCTGTATCTTGAGGTAACACTATTCCTAATTGTCTGAGAAAGTGCCAGATTGATTTCCAAAGTGGTTGTACAAGGTTGCATTTCCACCAGCATTGGAGGAGGGCTCCCCCTTCTCCATACCCTCTCCAGCATGCATAGTCCCTTGAGTTTTTGATCTTAGCCATTATGATGGGTATGAGGTAGAAATGCAGGGTCGTTTTGATTTGCATTTCCGTGATGACTAAGGATGGATATCATTTACTCTTACTATATTTTTTTAACAATTCATTCAAAGTAGAATGTATCTTTTTATCAAATAGGCTTTCTCCCTCAAAAATAACACTGTGTAGTTGTTACAGAAGGATGCTACTGACACATACCAATATGTTATATTGAATTTGCAAAAGAAAACATTTCACATATCACCTGTTTTGAAAATGAACTAATTGAAAACATGAATCCAACAATTAATTGTCTGTCACAAAATTTGTAGCAAGGATCTGGGCCAATGGCTTCAAGAAAACAAACCAAAAATGTGTTTCTTTCTTGTCACTAAAAATAAGTCGACAATAAGGACAAAATGAGTAATAGTGTATGCTTGTAAGAAATGCTGAGCATCTGGGGAAACATCAGCATCCTCTGGGACCATGAGTCTCTGAGGGGAAGGGAATACTGAATAGCTTGTGAATTAACCCATGATTCAAAAAGACAGACTCTAATATAGCTCGTCGTCGCTGGGTTGAGATGCCAATTGCTTATTTCGCATGTAGGGTTTTGGAAGGGACTGCTGATGCATTTGTATTTCATTTTCCCTCATATGTGAGTGTGTGTGCTAATTAAAGGAAGTGGCAGGTCTCCTTAGCGACATAACAGAGAAGCCTATAATATAAAAAAGATGTGGAAGACATAGTTTCCCTCCAAGGTATAGGATGGAATACCATAAACACTGTGCAGTTATCAGGCAACTGCAGACATCTTGGGTATTTCAGGAGAGACTTAATTTAATTCACCCTTGGCTGCAACTCAGTTTTCCAGGCCATGTCATTCCCGCTCCTCTTCTCTTTCTCCCCTCTGAGCACAGTTTAAGTTGAAATTGCTTTGGCCTGAAAAGTAATTGATAACAGCCTAGCAACACGGGTGACAGAAAAGAAGGGGAGTATCTTTGGGTTACTTAAATAATTTTACCAATAATTTGGTTCACTTTACACTCTGCTTCAATGTTCAATAGAATGATCTAAAAAAAAAAATATTCATCACCAGGACACAGTTTTGCTAGGCATTCTTCTAAACTGAAACAGAATTTACATCTATTTTAGCATCCTAAATTGTATCCTCCCATGTTAAGAGGCTAAACAAAAATGTGAATTCTATTGCCATCTACATGGAAGTTGCCATTTTGTATGTTGTCCAGTTTAGTAATTCGAACTGAGAGTTCAACTCATTCATTGGCCAACAGCAATGACTGATGAATTTTTTAATATTATTTTCTGTGAACTGCTGATCACAATTCACAAGGAAAAGTTGGGCTGTAAAGTATTAATGGTGTGTGATTTGGGGCCACAGTGACCCCTCAATGTGAGATGTAAAGGAGTAACACAACATGTGTAAAAAGGATAGAGTAATGCTCATAGACTCCCTCACATTCTTCCAAAGTATGTGGAAGGCTGGTATCTGTGCACAAAAGGCATATGAGAAAGTGTGTATGAGTTCCAAGCAAAGAAAGGAGAAACTGAATTCTAAGTTGGAATAGAGCAAACTGCTGCCAGCCTTCATCAGTGACCGTTTTCTTCATACTGAGCCCCCGCCAGTCCACTCTATGCATCAGCTCCTATTTTTGCCTTCAGGTGTCTCACTTCCCATCAGCTTTCCTGTGCTTTGTGTTTTACAGACTTGTTTGATTCATTTCCCCCCTTCAGTAACTAGGCTACTTCTCTCTTAGTACAAATATATATGCTAGATATCTCCCACTGACAAATCCTTCATGGTTTTAGCTCTCCTTTTAGGTTTGTGGCACCATCTCAGATCTGCTGATCATCTACTCATGGGACATTCTAGTGGGACCCGGTACTTTGTTCCAACCTATTTGTGGCATACTAGTCTCACTTTAGCTACTGTTCCCTTCATCATCATGGTTTCTAAACCGTGTGCTCTGACATCACTCTGAGCTTCTCATCCCCTATCTTTTTTTAATTTCATATCTTTGCCTGCAGTATGTCAAACTCTCCAATCTATACCCCAAGTGGTAATCCACCTAGTTTTTACTTGCATCTACTTTATAAAACAGTTTTATTTGTGTAGCTCAACATCTAAATTGCATTGCATATAGGTAATTATCACCATCTTTCTGAGGATGAGTGAAGACTTTCTCTGGCTTGTTATTCTTGCTCCTACAATCACTTAATTCATAAGTCAAATCACTATTCACTCTGTGGGATGTACATCTGTTCAGATCCATCCCACCAGTAGGAGGATTCTGCATAGATGTTGAAGGTTTTGCTGATATTGTAATGACTTAGGTAAGTGAGCATAAGAAAGAAGACACCAGTCATGGTGATTTTAAGAATTCAGGCCCTTTATAACTGAATGAATTTCAGTGACATTTTGGTGCAAAATTCCAAGTAGGAGCAAGAATGAGGATAGGGTGTGGTCCTATTTGCAACATATTAAATATGAGATTCCCACCAGTTGTTCAAATATCACATGTGCAGTTAAGATTTATGAACTAAAATTTAAGAATAAAAGTAGAAGACAGAATTTAACCTGAAAAGTGTCCTAGGCTAAGATCTAGAGTACTCCAAGATTTACAAGGCAAGCAGAGAAATCACCTACTGGAAATAGCAACTAGTGTTTGGGAAAGAGACTGGATGAGAGATCCCAAGAAGGGGACAATCAAGTCTGTGGAGTATTAGCTGCTGTGACTGTACGGTAGGTACATGTTAGGCCTCAAAGAAACTAGGGAGAAATAGCTGAGGTGCCAGTTAACATATGAAAATAGACAGACACTGGCTAGCCTCCCTGCATTACTTACATCTGTGGCTCCTCCCACCTCTCCTCACCCTGTCCCCTACCCTAAACCTCTCTAACCTATAGGCTGGGCTTAGCTTCCCTTCCCCTAGCTAATGATTTCTATGTGATTCCTAAATGATTCCTCAGAAAATACAGCTAAGTGCCTCCTTGGCTCCACTCTTGGTTCCCTTGTTCTCTTGGTCCTCTTGGCCCCCTTTCTCCTCATTCTTCTCCTCCTAACTCTCCCCACATCTCTTTTTTTCATGGCCAAGTTCAGTCTGGACACTGAGATATCCGACTATACTTTTCCTTATATCTACAACAACACTGTCTCCTCAACCCTACCAAGTTGCAGTCATGCCCTCATTTTCGTTCAGTATGGAAGCCAGAAACTCAGTGAGGTGAATGCTCCATTGAGGTCCTTTAGGGTCAAGAGCACAGTACTTACTGCCTATGATGCTTGAACCCTTCAAATGTTTTCATTTTTATTTAGTTTGAAATAAAAATATCCATTCAATATAACAATGGATACATAGCAATCAAGCCTGGATTATATCTCTCTTTATAATATTAAAGTCATGCAATCTTAAGTACTGTCCAGTGGTGAATAGACACAGAGGACATACTGTATCCATGCTGAGCATCAGAGAAGCAATAAGGATCTCACTCTTCATCACTAAAAAGAGCTTTGAAGGAGCTTTGGCTATAAAAAGCTGAGAAAGAGTTAGAGGAGAAATGGAACATGAAGACTAGGAAACCTTTAAAATAATTCTATAAAGGGCTACAGAGACTAAGAATCACAGCTAGAAAAGATGTAACACCAAAGGAAGTTTTTGTTTTGTTTTGTGGGATATGGGGTCAATGCAATCATGGGGGGAGTGGGGGGGAGTGTATGTGTCTTTGAGGAAACTGGGAACACATCTTTCAAAAGATAAGTTTAAAGGATCAGAGTCCCTGAGAAGCATTTAATGGGGCAAGCTCTTAATAGTTTCTACTCTGGATGTGAAATTGAAAGTTAAATCATCAACTGAGAGCAAGGAAGCTTGTGGCAGATGGGAGATTTGAAGAAAGTACAAAATACGACAGCGCTTTTATATTGAGAGAACAGATTATCTAAGGCAATGCAATGAGGTTTCCAAGGGTGGGAGAATGGAAGGAAATTGAAAATGCTAAGAGCAGTAAGTTATCTCTGGGCAGCAAGATCAAATGATATTTTTATATTTTTAAATAATGTTTTCTTTGAAAGTCTTTGTATTGATATATATTTTTTTCATGTCAAAAAACTATTAAACTAAAAATAAACTTCCCATCTCTAATGTCTTGCTGTTTTCTATTTCCTATCAGATTTTTTGGGGAGCTAACTTGTATTCTGTCATATGTATTTTATAAGTTACTTTAACTGACATTTGTATTGCTACATTGTGTTTGTAATGAAATGACAGGCTCCTTCTGAATAGCTAGTAGGTCTTTGGGTTTAGTATGTCCATTTGCACCAATGTCTTGCAGGTGAGTGTTCAGTGGCAAATGAACTTTCTATTGCATCATTTTTCTATGGCAGAGCTTCCTGTCTTCCTTAGGACTTTGTGCCATCTAACACGTCCATTATTTTACAAACCTCACAATTCGCCTTCAAAATGCCTGCCAGTTTTCGTTGCTTTCATGCTCTCTGCACTACACCATAACTTTAAGAGGCACATGCCCACTAGTCTCATGTTCTTCTCACTATCACCCCCATGCACCTTTCCCTCACGGGTACTCTTAAAGTCTTCTAGAGATACATGCTGAAAGGCTATAAACAGAACTTATCCTTCTTGTCAACAGGTCAGGCCACAACTAGAGCAGGCCCTTTAACCTCCGGTCCAACCTCACATTATAGGAACAGAAGTTAGTTTTAAGGCAAACTGTTCATTTCTTATCCCTACCTTAATACTGTAAAGGACTCTTACTACTCATTACAGTCTGAGCGAAGCAGAATGTTCCGAGATGTCATGACAAATAAGCAGAAGGATGCGACGCAGTGTCCAGATATTGTGGAGGGCTACACCACAACCCCTATGATCAGTTCGCTATGGTTTTTAACAGTAACCTCTACAGTGATATTTTGGTGTCGGTGACAATGTTCACTATGGTGGAAGCATTGGGGCTTACCCACTCAGGTGCCTGGTAGAGCATTCTCATTGCAACTGAGACTTCATGGATTCTAATGTTCACTGTGAACCGGTCGTGTGGTTAGTCTCTCTCCAGCACACATACGAAGATCCTGAGGCTGGAAGAATAATTGAATCACTGTTACAGAAGTGGTGATAAGTGTTGGAGAGGAGAACCATGAAGAAATGAGAAGGACATGAACCAGTCTCAGCAGCTACGTCTCTCGGTTTCTACATTCTTTCTTATCTTCTCATTATTGCTGGCCCTACTGATGTGCTAACTGAATGATATCAGGGAATGAGGCCACCATCACCTATATCTGTGGCTGCCACTGGCCTTTCAGTGAGATGTGGTGACACCAGCTTAGTTTCAGCACTATTGTTATACTACAGTCTGTCCCATAAATGTCACATAAGTGTGCAGTGTTTGTGCCACATAAATCAATATCCTATTTTTGAACTGTCCTGCAGACATAATCACAATCTGTAATGTCCTTTTCATAAAAAATGAATCCCGAGTCTTGAGTAAAGTGAATTATAAATAGTAGTTAATGTCAAATGTCTATTGGATAAACATGATTATCCATGCTATTGGCTAGAAGCAATCACATACTCATTAGTAATCAGGCATTTGTCTCTCTTTAGCTTAAGAATGCATTATGCAATTCATGTGTTCTCTAAGCACAGTGCAGGGCTGATGAGTGACAAAGAAAAGTCCATCTGTTGATCATTTATGAATGGGATTATTAAGTACAAAGCCAAGACTACAGTCTCTTGCCAGCCCTCCTCTCCTCTTTCCAATAACCCTGCGCAATGTAGGGTAATGTGTGGTCACGAGTAAAGTTAAACAACTGTCTTCTGGAGACTTATCCTTTCGTTTGTTCAGATGGCTTACGAACTTGGCTTTCTCCATGACTGGGCTCTGGCTGCTGACATGAAGGACTTGATGCCCTGTGAAATCATGGCATTCATGAGACCTGATACAGATCCTGCTCTGCAAGGCTGTGGTCTGGTAGCACATTGCAGCCATTTTAAATTAAGAGATTAAATTACATAATGCATCATATGGTCAGTTCTGAAGGAATGCTATTATTTAAATATGGAGTGTTAGAATCCAGGCATGCCTATTTTCCTGCAGAGGCTAATTTGGGCTAATGTTGCATCTTCTAGACAAGTCTTTGGTATATACTGAGGCTCTGATTTAATGAAAGAAAAAAATAGTGTTTTCAATAGTCATTAATTCCATGAATATTTTTAGATGCCTGGTTTATATTTGACTGAATGTCAGTATCAGTGCTAGAGATGAAAAAATATGGTTCCTGCCTTCACAGAATCAGAAATACTAGGAGGGTGAATAGCCAATGGCACTGCTGAATTCATTTCCACAGTGGCCAGGAGATCCTCCAGTTTTATTTTTAATGAAATCCAATTGTCGATTTAAGAGTCAAATTATGTACTAGCATAACATCTAGGCACACAGACCCTGATACATAAATTGAGTAAGGAGAAAGCAGGAGGTCTCCTTTTGGTGTCTGGTGCCATTGCCACCACCGATATCCTGAGAGCTTGTTTGTTTTTTTGTTGTTGTTTACTTGGCAGGAATAGAAGACAGGGTAAGACTTTATCAAGTGGCAAGGCATAACATCTTTTTCTTAGGTAGAGCTCACAGTTGGTCTGGACTGTGCTCGAATTGCTGTCTTTATTATCAAAACCATTGAAGGCTTGGAAGGAGCCCTATCAGGGAAGTCCCTTGATAAAGACTGATTTTTAAAAGATAACTGACTTAGACATTGGTGTCTCGGGGGATGTGGTGAAGATTTCCCTACCTCTGCTGTACTGAATTTTCCGATGGTATCTTCCAAGGAGCCAAGTGTGGCCCTGCATGCCTGAAACCCACCACTTGGGAGACCGAAGCAGGAGAACTCTGATAAGTTGAAGGGCAGTTTAGGATGCAGAGTGAACTCAGAGACCAGCTCAAGAGAGATAAACAGTCAGAACCTTGTCTCAAAAACAACAGCAGAGTTGGCCCTTAGACAAAAGTTGTTCTTTAGCTACCCCTCTCCATCCTGTCCTCAGTGGCAGGATAGAGACTGGACTTCAGGTATGGAGAACAGTGGAAGGAGGAATGCAGACAAAGGATTGGAATGCTTTTGGTGTTGGGGATGCTGGGGTTTAGATTGTCAAGAATTCAGTCACTGTGCTAAATACTAGCCCTGGGGTTCCTTTTCCCTTTGTACCTTTTAGTGCTCCAGCCACAGTGAACATTCAGTGTTTCAAAGAAACCTGTAAATAGCTCTCAATTGCTCTGCTCTGACCAGAACTCCCCTCTACCTTTCTATTCAGTGTTCTGTTAACTCCCATGCAACCCTTAACTCTTAGTTTGCTGCCTCAGATTATATCCTACATAAGATAGGCTAAATGCTGCTAATGGTTTGCACTGCAGGTTTTTTTATTATATGCTATTATATCCCCTATACTGTAGATACATTGCTATATTTTATACAAGATACACTATTTATATAAAATATCCCTCTACTAAGTACTACATACTCAGCAGAATATACTGTATGTGTTCACACCAATTTACATAAAGTATATTTTCTTCATAACAATGTATTTATACTATTCCCCAGATACTCTATATAATAGATAGAATATATCACAATAATATCTGTTATTTAGTTAAATTCTCCAGTAAAAGTTTTACAAGATTAGAAACAATGTCTATGTCTTCTCAAAAATCGAATAGAGAATGATCTTCTGGAAGCAATTACTGTTGAGACTGCTGAAGGGAAAGTGTATGGCTTTATAGCAGTGCGTGGGAGTGAAATGGCTTGAATGAAAACACAAAGGCAGAAATATGCACCTGTCAGAGAGCATCTAAACTGCTTCATTCTAAATTGTAGTCTCTTAACATGAAATTTGCCTGTATGAGACATTGTGGGGAACATGGGGATATTCACCAGTCTCTCTTTTCAGCACAGTGGCAGGAACAATAAGAAGCTTTCCTCAAGGTTAATACAATAAATGACACTTCCAGGAATACCTTGAAACATTAAAAACTGACAAGAGCAGTCTTTCTTCTCTGGGACATCCTGACCTCATGTCTATAAACTTGGCTCCAAAGACTCTAGATTATTTTATTTGAGAAACTCTCATGTGTGTGTTTCTTTTTTAAATCATGATTTTCTACTTAGAACTTGTCTTTATGATCTCTTCTTTCAGACAGAGAACAACAATGAGGTCAGCTCAGTGGAGAATGCTTTAACCCATCATTAGGAAGTTATTGCTACAGTACTAAATCATCAGAATAGGAAACAATCTTAACTGGACTGTTTCTAAACTGGGTGCTTGCCCATTTAAGGGAGAGAAGGACCCTGTCTGCTTTTGCTTTGCTGGATCTAGCACCCACCTCAACACAATCATGTACAAATGACTGCTAGATGGAATTGTAAAGTATAGCGCTCTCTGCCATACATTCATGGGATGCAATCAAGACTGAGTTGGATTTTTTTCTCTCTTGGAATGAATATGTCAAGTAAGAGAGAGAGAAAAAAAAAGGAAATAGACAGGCTCATATGGGTGAATGTAATAATATCTTAAATGCAGAAAGAAGCTGAAAGTTGATGTGCAGGTTGGAAAGAATGTAAGACATCTGTCTGACAGGGTAGGGGAGGATTCACACAAGAATACTAAAGTAAAGACCAGGTGCAGATTTTGACAGGCTCTTCAGGAGAAGCTTCTACAAGAAAGACAGGCTGAGTTGAGATGTTGAAGAAAGCCAAAGGAATGCCATGGAGGGTAGAATCCTGGGCTTTGCCTACCCAAGGACAGATAGAAATCGATTAATTCACCCTGGTCAAGGGGAGCAGAGAATGCCAGACATTCTTATAGCTTTTCCCAACAATTACTTGTGTTTTGCTGCTGTTGTTTTTTCACAAGCGAAAGTACAGGATGTCCTGATCAGAAATTTCATTTTACTCATTCACTTGCTTCATGGCTCTGTTCTTGCTTCAGGTCCTTCTGATTTAAAGCCCAGCTTTCCTTCCTGTGGCTCACTGTTCCTAGGCTGTTCTTTCTTCCCGCACATTTGCAGATTTTCTTTCTGAGTTCTCACTCAGGTATCCCCAAAGCTGCCCTCAGCTTCCTTGCATCCTTCCTTGTTGTGCACACAGATACAGTGTTCCCATTCTCTTACTGAGCCCCTACCTACTCCTTGGGGTAGCTGACCTGGAGAATTTGCAGATCCAAAAACCAACTTCTCCCGTCCTAAGCCTTTCTTCCTGTTTTGCCACTCTTTCCATTTTGTCCTGAGTTCTGCGGGATTCACAGTTAGATGTTTTCTTTTTGTTTCTCATTTGATCAACTTTACCCCATGTTTCTTTTCCTTTTTTTTCTCTTCTCCAGCTTTTCCTTTCCATTACTTCTGCAATATTAGTTGCCCCGTGTTTTCACAGTTGGGATAGCCTAGATTCCTCTAACTTCCAGCTACTGTTTTTTGCTCATGCCTGGTCCTTCATCAGGATAACCATGTCAGTATAAGTCTAGCAAATTAAACTGGAACAGAGTCTCCCATTTCTCACTGGCATCATTGTACAAGAAAAATCAGTGAAGAGTTATAGGGAAGCCTTGAGTGCCACACAGAACACTCGAGGTGGCACAACAGTGACAGACACGCCGCCTGCTTCCGGGAGATTTTCATTTTATGTGAGTGGACTTTGTAAACCTGAGCACTTTAAACAGAACTAGGTCTCTCTGAAGGACCTTCAAAGCCTATCTCAACTAGTTTTTACATACTCTCTTTTTTTTAATGTTGGTGATAAATTCTTTATGTAATTTCTAAAACAAAATTTCATGACTTTATTTATTTTAAAATAAATCATTTAGGGCTGGGCTGTAGCTTATTATTAGAATGTCTGTCTGCCATGTATGAGTCCTGAGCTGAATCTTCCACAGGTTAAATTTTATGAAAGAATTTAAAAATACTTACCTCACCAATAATAGCCACAAGCTATTATAAAAATACTTACCTCACCAATAATAGCCACAGTTCCTTAAAATTTGTACTATAACAATATCTTTTTACTGAGTTTTGGACTTCAAAAATCGATTGTTTTGGAACTGAAACCTTTTTTTCCTTTGGACAATAGTTGTTCTCTTAGTAAACTATACACATGTGCAAACTAACATTTGATTTGGTGTACTTCAAGTGCTAAAGCAAAAATGTCAACTGAAATGTTTGCTTTGTCAAGGAACCACACTGTAATCTTTGTAAGGAAGATATAATCACTCATTTTAAAACCAGTTAAAAAGAACAAATATATTGTTTTGATAAATGTTGCATGAGATTCCAGGCGATCCATTTCTCTTTCTCACTTGAAAGTTAATTATCGCAAGTTGCCCATTATGACAGAGTAGAAAACTTTCCATGGCAGACCTGAGAAAGGGTGTCTGAATGATTCATAGAATATGGAGTGTGGGATTTGTGGTTACTGTGACCACATTTACTGAATTACATCCTCAAAACCCCAGGGACTAGAACAGGAAGAAAAGTTTAAACAACAAATACATTACTGAAATGGAAGCCCATCCCCTGGGACTATGTATTTGGGGAAAATATTATTGTGAATTGATATTTTTCAAAAAAAAGAACTTAATTATTTTATTATTCTGAGAAGCATTAGGAGCACTTGTGGTCCCCAAACTTCACAGTTCTCAATGCAAATTTTCAAATATTTTCTAACACTTGTTTGTTAAATTTTGATTTCAATTTATCATGGCTTAGGTTCCCCTAAATCTGAATGTTTAAGATATTAAACCCCAATGTGTCAATATTTCTTGGTTTGTGTTTGGGGGTTGTTAGGATTAGATGAGGTTTTAAAGGAGGATGCTCAAAATGGGACTATGATCTTTGAAGCACCAAGAGGCTTGGCACTCAGTATGGAAGAGGCCACATGAGCCACAGTGAGATGGCAGTCATGCTCAAGAAAGGAAAAGAGCCGTCACCAGATCTGGCTCTGTTGGCCTCCTGATCTTTGGTTTGCATCCTGAAAAACTCAACACAATAAACTTTTGTTGGACTAACTACTCTCTAATGTTTAGATATGTCAGCTAAAGTTAAGAAAACACTTAAATCGTATTGACAATTGTGCTTCAAATCTTTCACTGGCTTAATAATATGAAAATGGGAATGGAAATATTTTACTTGGGAAATTGAAAAGATTCTGTTTTTCCCTCTCTCTTTCTCTCTCTCTCTGTGTTGTATGTGTCTCTATCTCTTTCTGTCACTCTGTGTGTCTCCTGTATCTCTCTGTCACTTCTCTGTCTCTGTCTTTCTGTACATGGAAATATTCCTTGGGGTATGTGTACACATGATTTTAAGCACATGACAAACATCATCATATGCATATTGCTAAGTCTTAATCAGTCTTGTGCCCAAAGTGGAAACCACCTGTTCTAGTTATTTTTCTGTTGCTGTGATGAAAGCATTCTGACAGAAAGCAACTTGGAAAGGAAAGGATTTATCGCAGCGTACACTTCCAGGTAACAGCAGAGCAGTGAGGGAAACCTGGGCCCTGGAGGCAGAAAATGAAGCAGAGGCAACAGAGTTATGCAGCTTACTGGCTTATTCTTTCGCCATGGTCAGCTGGCGACCATGTGCCCTGATAACTCGACAAGCATCGATTTAAAATCATTTTCCTGTGTTTCCGGTGAATTAAAATGTCCATTGATTTGGGCGGTTGCTGATGAAGCCGTGACGTCCTGATGTTTGTTGGATGGGTTCTTACACCTGCCTCTATCCATCTGTTGGTCCATAGCCTTGGCTGTTTGTTCCTGCAGACTGGGGTCCATCTGTCTCTGGAGCCTGGAGTGTTCTTCAGGAAGATGAGAGAGGTCCACCAGTTTGAGAGTGGGTGTTGGTGTTTTAGGTGCAGCTAAGGGAGAAGGGCGCTGGCATACGTGTGCAAGTACAGGAGTGTGTGTGGAAATGTGCCTGGTTAGAAGCGTGAAGTGTAAGGGAGGAGCTCAAGCGCAGGTTGTGGTGCAGGCGCCATTTGCAGGCGCCGTGCACATGTGCAGGATCCATGACTAGCTCAGTGGCCCATGGGCCTGTCTTGGTACTGTGCTCCAGGTACTCAGATCTGCCTGGGCTGCACCATCTTGGCTGGACTCTACTGGGAGACCCATAGAACAGAGGCTTCAGTGCTGAGAAGCTGCCCCAGGGATCCCTATGTTGCCCATAGTGTGTGTGTGGGTGGGAGGGATCTTATGTCTGCCTGCTAGCTTGGAGGGACCCCATCTGGGGCTCTGTGTGAACTCTCTTGCAGACTCACTCACTTGCAGGCATGTGTGGAAAGCACAGAGGGCCCACGAACTCATTCGCAGGCATATATGATAAGCTCATAGGGCCCACAGTTTTCTACTCTCAGATTTGGGTACCCTATTTGGCTGTTAGAGTAAGGAGGGTTCGTACCTCCTGAGGTTATGCCCTCACAGCCGCTGCCACACCGGCTGCTGATAGAGCCATTGCTGCCAGAGTCAGGGAAGGTGCAGCTGGAAGTGCAGGGCTCAATAGTTTGCCACTCAGATCCCAGACACAACCACGGAGGCCTGGATCTAATCTGTCCCAGCTCACGGGGTGTCCACTCTAGCCCTGTAAGCCTCAAAGTCGATGCTCTGGCATCATCCGCCCATCCACTCACCAGTTTTGGAGTTTTAGATTCCTGACCTTCAGAAAGAGTGTGCACTGGTCGCTGCCACTTTGGAGCTGCCACTTTGGAGTGCCTGGTCAGCTGTTTTTTTGTTTGTTTGTTTGTTTGTTTTTGTTTTTGTTTTTACACAGCTTGGGCCCACTTGCCTAGGGATGTAATGCCCAAAGCTATACTAATTATCAATCAAGAAAAATACCCCAGAGACATGCACACATGCAATCTGATGGAGCATTTCCTCATATTAGGTTCCCTTTTGCCAGATGATTCTGCTTTGTGTCAACTTGACAACAACACTCAACCAGTACTCTGTGGCCTCTTTTCTGAGCAGTGTCCAGTGGGGTTCTGCAGGGACACTTTGAGTCTGTTAGACTCTAGTGGTATTGGCTGAGTCCCTCTGAATAAAGCTTCTCTCAGAGCATATTTATACACTTACAGAGAAGATGACACAAAATCTCTAAAGAAAAGCTGACTGTGTTACATAGTGGCTACATCTTTTTATAGGGTGTTTGTAAATACTGGTACTGTAGACGAACACATTATCAACAACAACAACAGCAACAAAATCTACTTCAATGTACTCATCAAATGTATCTAACCTGCTGCTTAAGGGTTTCTTTAGCCCATTGAAAATAGATTGAAATGTGGCACTTGAACTAATTATCTTTCAGTTCCTTTGAGAATAGTTTACCAAGTCTTCCCTGACTTAGGGTAGAGGTGCAAATATGGTTTTGATGTTAGTTTAGCTGGTTATTTGTTTTCTCTCTGGAAGACTTTAAATGGTGATTTCTTTTTCCACTTGCATACAGCTTATACTTCAAAGGTTTAATGAACAAGCAGATTTTGAATGACAGAGCTCTCCATGTGACCTATTGTACTGTGATACAGTGGAGGCTGGATAAGCGTTCCAGAAGCTGAGTTAGTTAGCCTGGTTCACATGCTTTCTCTCTGAAACTAACCACCAAACTTAATGTACCCTCCTTTTCCCCACTGCCCACTGCAGTAAATGGCATCTGCACCTTTTGTTTGACTCCTACTCAGATCCAGTCTCTACATACAATAGGCTATCAGTCATTGATTCTATTTCTGGAGAAACCTCTGACCTGTCCACTTCTGCCCTTTCTATACCACACCTCAGCCCATTCTGTCAATTTATTGAAACAGTGGACCCTTGTCATTCTGCTATGATTTCTTTTTACTCATCCCCTGCCCATATTCTTCCTGAATGAATTTAGTGTGTGTCTGTTTTTAAGTTGCAAGAATATATGCACATAATGTAGACGTCATCTATGAGTGCATCACCCTGGCTCAAACAGAAGTAAAACCACAGGTGCAGCTGAATCCTGCTAAATACCTTTTTACTATTTTGGTGGAAATAAACACTTGTGAAGGTGATGATTCACAAAATGTTCTTCAATAAAGAAAATATACCCAGGTTATATCCATTCTTAAATGCCTTGGATTTCTCTCAGTACTTTTGAGAAACGATCTTAAACCATTATCATATCTATCTTAGCCTTCTACTATCTGGCCTCAGTCTATTGTGTTCAACCGATTCACACACCATTCTCTGTAAAACAGAATGTCTTCCTCCTTGCTCTCACACTTTTAAATACTAAACATGCAATAGTCACTTAAAGGCCAAGGTGTTTTTATTTTTTTTTAATAAGTCTGTGAATCTATATTCAGGCAAACTTTCTTTGTAGAATGGATAACAGGATATAGATTCTCTTAACAGTTAAAATGGGATATGGATACAATTTGTGAGATAAATATTAACACTTACCAAATTCTATCCCTTTGGCCATAGTGACCCTGTACCAAATGAATACAGGTAATCATCTATATTTATTATATTAAAATATAATAAATTATTCCCAAAGTCAACACAAGGAATAAATGACTTAGTAAACTTCATTTTTGTTTTCTCACTATTTCTTTTAGAGTTGGAAAAGGAAGAGCTATAAATGTGGAGGAAAGGCTGAGGGTTTTAGGTTTTAGGTTTTGAATACCCTTGCTAATTACTTACTAATTAAGAGCTTCCTAAATATTTTATACATACATAATTCATTATATCTGAAAAAATGCAGTCTTGATCAGTTCTGTGTCATTGTTATGAACAAAGAATTGGTACATCTTTACATCTGGGTCAGCAAAAGAAATGAATAAATAAAAATAAAATGCAGTCTTTGGCTGAAATTCCTTTGGAGGGAATAAGATGCCTGGATTTTATTGTGCATTGGACTTCAAGAAATCAATACATGCTTTATAAGATCTATACACTTTTTTGTCCCCTCCTCTTTCATGGAGTTGGTCACCACGGCAGCATGTGGAGGTGAGGCGAGAACAGTTTTGTGTAGCTGCTGCTTACCTTCCACCTCACTGAGCAGAGTCTCTTTTTCTCCCACTGTACAATGGACTCTGGCTTAGCGGACTTGTGAGCTTCTGGCTTAGTTTCCTGTCATAGACATGTCTCTCACCACAGGAACGCTTGGTTACACTAGTGTTTTATATGGGTTGCTTGGCTTGAAATCAGGTCTTCAGGCTTGCATGGCCAGCACTCTTACCCGCCAAGCCATCTCCTGGGCCCTCAGTTTGTGTATACATTCATGTATATGTGTGACAGATAATTGTGTATGACTAAACACATGGAACAAAGACATATAAAATCCTTTCTTTAAATTTTTCTCTTGGCATTTAGTGTTTTATATAAAAAAGTCCACAAAATCACGAATCATAAATTGTCATATTAGTGTTTACCTATGTCAACATTCTTTTGCTGTGGATAATTTATTCCTTCAACTCTTCATTATATCTCAACATTCTTGACCTGATGAGAGGAGACTTGGAGGAGGAACACATGTCAAAGGCTGAGTAGGGAAGATTATGTTTCGTAATAAAGTGCCTAGTTATCAGAGGCTTCCACGATAACTCAGTAATTAAGAGCATGTGCTATCTTTGCAGAAGACCCAGGCAAAGTTCTCAGCACCTGCATGGTGGCTCATAACCACCTTAACTCCAGTTTGAGGGAAATCTATTGCCCTCTTCTGCCCTATGCTGGCACCAAGCATGCACACGGTACATGCTTGCAAATAGGCAAATAGTCATGTAAAATTAAGTACAAATAAACCTCAAGTCTCTGTTATCATTTCGAAGACCAGACCTAATTATGAATGGCACACCCTTAACAGAACCACTAATAAAATATCCCAAAATTGTAAATATGGTCTGTTCTTATCAGACATGGCTTAGTTTTGTCTAACCATGGTGGATGTTTTCCTTAATTCCACTCTAGTCTGAAGAGACCCACAGAGAAACTGGGTCATGTCAGCTCATACTTAAGATCCTGAGAAATTTTAAGAAAAATTAGTAGAAATTCATGAAATTAGGAGAAAGCAGAGGGGAAAAGAATCACTGTCTGGTGGGAAATTGGTTATTCCAGAAATTGAGTCATGTTAGATATATTTATTGATATCAATGGCCTTTTAATAAACAATCATATTAAAAGGTATGTAGTTTCCAGTTGGAAGCTGGGAAAAACAAATATCAGAGCAATTAAATAGCATAAAAATGGCTATGCAATTATTTAACAACAGGCCAGAATTTTCATCTAATTTTTCTCTAGAACAAAGTCCTTCCCTATGTAAACATTGCTGAGAGAAATCCTGGGCCATTGATACTGACCATTAATAATACTACTAACAGATCTAATAATACTAATAATAGATCTCCAGGAGGGGTTGATCTAAGAGTATGTATAAATAATAAAACTACTTAAAAGAAAATTATGGGATTGAGGAGGAGCTAGCCAAAAGAACATTCTGTCCAGAGAAACAGCCCGATAGTGAATATACAGAACACGCTTGAGTGAATTGAAGTGAAGATGAGTGAGAGGTTTGCTTTAAAGAGAATGGAAGGTTGATATGGACATTGGTAGCATTTTGAAGTGGGCAATAGAGTGCAATTTCTTGCTAAATACATATTGGTGTTGGTATGTGGAAAGAGCAGTTTTTTATTGTGCCTGAATATGGAATTTTATCAGGTGATTGTTAGAACTCGATCCTGGTGGTTCCCAAAGGCCGTGACAAGCCAAGCTCCTAGACTATACTTCCTACATCCCCAGGCTGTCATGGAGGAACTGGTGTTTAAAAGGTACTAGGTACCCCTGCCTTCCAGTGGGAAACTCATAAAGTGTGGAAGTCTTGGTTTAAGTTTTTGGTAACTCCCTATGCAAAATAAAATGGAGAAATTAGGAAAGTGGAAATCAACTTTTGTTCCTTGTCCTAACTACACAGACACGATTGCTAGGTGATGTACAAGCAACAGAATGCTAAAGATGATGCCAGCATGTGTGTAGTCTTGCATGCAGGGCAGAGTACTAAGATCTCATGGCAGCACCTTTCAGGCTACTGAGATGTCCGAGGGAATGTAGACAGGGTCATAACCTTGAGGTTTAAAGGGCTCTTGGCTCAGAATGGTTGCAAATATTACAGAGGTTTGTGCTTGACCTTAGGATGGTAAAGATCAGGGGAACAAAAAGAGGATCAATGTAGCTGCAGATAGGACCTCTTTGGAGCTGTCTTTTTGAAACAAAGTCATAGAATAGTAAAGATGCTCAATCCATTTGTGTTGAATGGTGAAATTATAGCTGAGTTTGAATTGCTGGCTTTTCATACTGATTATCGTAAACAACAGTATTGATTAAAATGGCTGAATTTCATAGAATACATTGTAACTGAAATATTAGGCTTGGTACCACACATTGCCTCCTCATAGAAAGAAATTAATTTGTATGTACATATATATATTTGTAATTTATATATGCATCAGATATTTTACCTGTACATATAACATATATATATACACACACATATATTTGTATATAGACTTACTATATATACATTCAAATTTTCTATTCTCCAGATACAATATATGTTTAAGATATATACTTAATAGTTATGTGCCACAATTGAAAGTGTGATTGATGCTGTAATAGACACTCACAACATCTAGGGAAACACTTAAGATGCTTCAGATATTTAGGCGGAAAAAAGTAAAGCTCTTATGTTTGATTCAGAGCCAAAGGTTCAATGCAGATGTCTGCTAGAAGAAATCATAGCATGCCTTTCTTTTAGCTTCTATCTTGTCTAAGTGATTGCTCCTCTTGCTTCTTGCCCTAAGAAAGACAACAAAAAGAGCAGTGACATCTCTGTTTAGACAGGTCAAAAAACTGATCTAACTTGAATGGATTCAGATAATATTTAAGGATGAAATTGAAATTTTCCAAAGTAGTAGCTGAACAATCAAGGAACACAAAAATGCCAATGAAGAATAAAATTGGAAAACTATGCTCCGCTTTTTAAAAAAATAATTTTTAATTTTTGATATTATAATACTAAATATCATTTCCCCCTCATTTTCCTCTTCAAACTTTCCTATATACTCCTCCTTGCTCTCACAAGAAATCATGGTCCTTTTTCATTAATTCTTGTTACGTGAATATATATTCTTAAATACATAAGTACATCCTTCTCAGTCTATAAAACATGCATGTTTTCAGGGCAAAGCATTTGATATTGGGTAGCCAGTTGCTGTGCTTTATCCCTAGAGAAGATTTTTTTTTTTTGTAAGCCAGCGACTGCCTATAATTCTAGGGAAGAATCTGAAAGAGATAATTCTCCTGATATGTAATGTATTTTCTTTTTAATTACCTTATATAAAAAATGAAATCCAAGACATATTCATTATCTTTGGCAAGGTTTACTGATATAGCAAGAAAGACCAAGATGCTGTGTATCCACTTTGCCAGATACTTCTGAGTATTCTCAAGTAGGTTTCACGAGATAGTTTTTAAGACTTGGAGAGAAAGGAGGAAAGGAAGGGAAGAAAGGAGAGAGAAAGGAAGGAAAGAAGAAAGGAAGGAAGGAAGGAAGGAAGGAAGGAAGGAAGGAAGGAAGGAAGGAA
>NW_026596149.1:4977385-4985622 GCF_907164565.1 Psammomys obesus | reverse complement strand
GAAGGAAGGAAGGAAGGAAGGAAGGAAGGAAGGAAGGAAGGAAGGAAAAGAGAAAGAAATTAATTTTGGGAGTCACCTCCTGGTGACAGAGAGCTGTTGCTTTTGTTCAATGAACTTGGCTTGCTTACCCTTAAATAATGAAAATGAAAAGAAAGAGATAGTTCTATTCATTCTTTGTGGCTGCTGGAGAGAACTAAGAATGAACTCAAGAGCAGGGGAATCTGTGGATTCTTCTCTCTAGAGCAGGACAGAGCCTAGATGTAAGCACAGCTGATAATTCAAAGCTTTTCCATCCAGAATGAGTTATGCAGGTCCCACGCGACATGAAGACTCACAAATTGTGACTCCTTCAGGCAGTCTGGGGAAAGCCTTCTGAGACAAGGCAGAATCACTTACAATGTGATTCATGGTTAGGGTTTTGCAAACATAGATAGTGACAGGAGAAAAGCAAGCAGACTCCAGGTACTGAGGGCAAATTCCCAGGTGGAATTTGGCACAGGAGACAACTTCCTAAACAGAACATCAACAGCACAGGCTCTAAGAGCAATAATCAATAAATGGAACCTCATGAAACTGAAAAGCTTCTGTAAAGCAAAGGACACTGTTGTCAGTCCAAATGACAGTCTATAGACTGGGAAAGGATCATCACCAACCCTACATCTGACAGATGGCTAATATCCAGAATATATAAAGAACTGAAGAAGTTAAACACCAACAAATGAAGTAATTCAAAAATGATGTACAAAGCTAAACAGAGAAATCAAATGGCAGAGAAACTCTTAAAGAAATGTGTCCTTAGTCATCAGGGAAATGCAAATCAAAAAGACCCTGAGATTTCACCTTACCCCCATCAGAAGGGCTAAGATAAAAATGCAAGTGGCATCACATGCTGAAGAGGATGCGGAGAAAGGGGAACCCTCCGCCAACACTGTTGGGAATGTGAACTTATCCAACCACTTTGGAAATCCTGTACTTTCTATGAAAATCAGGAATGGTGGTACCTCAAGTTCCTGCAATACCACACCTGCACATATATCTCCAGATGCTCAAGCATACAATAAGAACACTTGCTCAACTATGTTCATAGCAGAACATCATAATAAATATGTAATAAAAATACGTAATAATATATGTAATAAAAACACAGTAATAAAACATAGTTTATTCATAATAGCCAGAATCTGGACACAACCCAGATGTCCCTCAACTGAGGAATGGATACAGAAATTGTGGAACATTTACACAATGGACTACTACTCAGCAATTAAAAACAATTATGAAATTTGCAAGCAAGTGTGGATTTCTTTACCTTTAATATATTTGCTGTTTAGAATTTGTAAAGATCAATGTCCACTCTTCAAATTTGGGCAGTTTTTTTCAACTATCATTCCTTTTTATCAGCTTTCATCTCCTCTTTCCTATGCTCCTTTAAGACCCCTGTATGTGAGTGTCCATTTACTTGTTGATTCTCATCAGCTCCTAACTTTTTTTTTACTCTTCTTTTTTTCTTTTTCTTCTTGTTTCCTGATGCAGCAATGTTAAATAACCTGTCTTAAAGTTTGCTGACTTTCACATCTTATTGATTGAGTCTGGTCTTGAAGCTCACGGTTTAATTTTCTGTTTAGAGCAGCGGTGAGCTTTAACTCTAGAATTTCTGGCTCCTTTAAATGGATTTATCTCTATATTAAACTTATCATTGTATTTGTCTATTCTGTTCCTGATATAAGTGAGTCATGTGTCTGTCCTGTTATATCTCAATGGTAAGGTGATTATTTTGATGTCTCTGTCAGACATTTTGTTGACTTCAGTTCTTCTGGATCTTCTGATGGTTTCCCTTGTTTGCTCTGATATTGTCCCGTTACTTGACCACATTTTATCTTTGTTACCTTTCCTTATTTTTAATGTATTTGAAGACAGGTAATTTTTTTTTGAGTCTTGACAGAAAACAACACAAAACAAGGAATGCCTTTAGTTAATCAAAACCACAAATTCTAGATGGACAGCAAATAAATGAAATCTGAGTGGACTTGCTAGTGGTAGCCTGTTGTGGGTAACTGGAAGTTGGATGAACCCCAATGTCTGAGTCCTCTTGGGCTGACCTGGTGCTTGAAGCCTTGGTCAGAGTCTAGAGCCTACTCACTATGAAAACATTACACTGGACTCTATCATTACGTGTGTGGAATTCCAGTGTATGCATTGGTGGATCTGGGATTTTTAAGTTTGGCCTGGTTCCAATGCCTACTAAGTGAAGTCTGGTGACTAGTTACATTGTTGTTGATCTAAAGTATGCTTTCATGAGGGAAAACATCTTAGAGCTTCCTAGGCCGTTGGCAGCTAAACTGGTGGAGCCTACCACTGAGGGCCTCTGAAAGACTCACCCAGCATTGTATCAAAGCAGATACTCAGCCTCATAAACAAACTTTGGGCAGAGTGCAGGGAAAGGAGAGATAGTAAGACTTTGAGAGGACTGGAGCTCCACAAGGAGAGCAACAGAACCGAAATATCTGGGAACAGGGGTCTTTTCTGAGACTGATACTCAAACCAAGGACCATTCATAGAGATAACCTAGAATTCTTGCTTAGATGTAGCCCATGGCAGCTCAGTATCCAAGTGAGTTCTAGTAAGGAGAACAGGGACTGTCTCTGACATGAACTGAGTGGCTGGCTCTTTAACTGCTTCCCCCTGATGGGAGAACAGCCTTGCCCCCATCAGAGAGGGACAATACAGCCAGTTCTGAAGAAACCAGATAAGCTAGGGTCAGATGAAAGGGGAGGAAGACCTTCCCTATCCGTGGACTTGGAAAGGGACATAGGAGAAGATGAGGGAGGGATGGTGGGATTGGGAGGGGAAAAGGGAGGAAGCTACAGCTGGGATACAAAGTGAATAAACTGTAATTAATATAAAAAAAATAAAAAATTAATAAAAAAGGAATCCTTGGAATGACAAGTATTAAAAGTGTCAGCACTTAGGAGACAGCCTAGAATCTCTTTTGTAGAATCAACCTTGATGATAGTTCACAGGGTAAGACTGATAATAGTGGGGTCTGTATCAAAGATGAGTGCTCATCACAGCTTGATAGTAGCTTTATGTTGCAGCCCAGTGATCATTATGCTTTGAACTAGATGGTTGTGTCTTTGTCTCAGCCGAGCGCTCGTGACAAGCAGAGCATGATAGTGGAGTCTTTGTCAAAGCCGAGTCCTTACTTTGCATGTCTTCCCTAGCACTGAGGGTACTTCTTTTCATCCCGAGTTGATGGGTCTGTGGAAGAGGAGTAAGAGTTGCATGAATCTACCCTTTTTATTATTTTTCTGATTCTTGTTTGTTTGTTCTTTTTTACTTCTGTGTTTTGCTCATGGACTGTAATCTCTCACCTGGATTTTATAGCTCTTTTTAAAGGCATTTCCTCACCATGGTTGCTCACCATAGGTTAATAATAGAAGCTCCTATTCTGCTTTGTTGCTCATATCATGTTCCTGTGTGACTAAGGATTTTTTTTTCTTTTGTATTATTACCTGGATATACCTGAAGAAAAGAGATGTTGGGATTGTTTTATATTTTCAGCATAATTTTGATAACAGTAAGGTCATAAACATAGTTTACAGTACACAACTAAGTTGTCAGTTGTGTCCTTCTCCCACTAAGAAAATGGACTTTTGTTGGTATAATGTTCTTGTGGAATGTATACAATTTTCCTTTGTTCACTGAAATGTTGATTTCTCTACCCAACTATCTGGTTTCAATCCAGACATCACATGTGATGATTATTCTAAGCATCATCTGTCTCAAAGTTTGTGTAAACATGCTATCATTTGTTCTCTGCATTGCCAATAAAAACAACCAGCCAATGCTGAGCAATAGAGATAGTAGGGTGGGGCATCCTGGTGTAGAGAGGAGGAAAAAAAGCTAGAAGGCAGAGAAGTCTGAAAGGAGAGGACCAGGAAACATCAGGAGAAATGAATTGGTCCTAAGATATGACTAAAAGCAAATATAATGTGGGAAATGTGAATGGGAGGAAGCTATGTAGGCTTGGAGGTTTAGGATGGAGTAATTATTGACCACCATTGTTCTCTAGGTTAATTAAATAAATACTGCTCTCTGTGTGGTTATTTGGGTATACAGCTAGCTAGGTTACAAATAACCACTGTTTAAGTGAAAGGTAAATGAATGTTAAATATTAATAATCATCAACAGACTTTTAAAAGTCTATGATACTCTATGGTATCTTAAACCAGTTCAGTGAAGGACTCTATGAGTTGTGTCTTAATAGATATATTTTACATTTATGAAAATTATTTGATATATTTTACTTTGGAAATTTAATTTGAAATATTTGGTGATTAATATATTTTATTATCTAATATATCTTTACTATGCTTTAACTTGATAGCTGATTTGAACTATAAAGGGAAAATACTTGATGACTGACCTTATTATAGGTTCCTTCTGAGGATCCTGTGGTTAGTAATCCCATTTGAATTTCAGAATATGTTTATCAACTGTCTAGGTTGCATGTACAAACCTGTATTCTTCCTGTGCATCACAGCATCTGTCTACTCAAAGCCTTTTCTATGAAACCTATCAATGTACAGTTGTCCTTAGTAAACAGCCACATTTCCAGATAATTAATCATAACTGTTAAGTTCCAAATTAGCAATTCTATAACACATGGTTTTATTTGAAGGGGTGACTGAATTACAAATAAGCATTCTTCTTAAAGGCAGTAGTTTATGTCATGTGGAAATCTATTGAGTTATAAAATGAAGAAGGAAAAGTATAAATGCAATTAGCTTAATCTTCGTGTTTTATTCCAAGCAATTTGTCCACCATGAGCACAGCCTAATTGGAAAATAACTGCAAACATCCACTTAATCTGCTTAGGTCCTTATGGGCGTATCTAGAACATGTCGTGCATGAATTTAGTGAAAAATCTGAATGAGAAGTTCCTTCTCCTAATTCTGATTCATAAGTGTCAGATCTCTTTGATTAATAGGTAGAGATCACAGATACTCAGGCCTTAGTAAAGACGACACAAAGTACATAGATGCCATTGTCATTTGTGCTCTAAAGACATTGCTTTACTACAGATGTTCAATGCCTTCGAGACATATGGATTGACTCCAGCCTTGCCTAAGGTGTCAACAAGAATAGCAGATAGATGATAAAGTAGAATATTTTATGTAGCTTTCTGACTTCAAAGGTTTATAGGATGTTTCATGGGCAACAGTATCCTAATGCTTCCTTTATCACTATGACACTTCCAATTAAAGGCAACACCATTTGCAGCCAACAGGAGGTTGATATTTTTACAAGGCACTTATTACATCAGAATGGGAAGATTACATGAACTATGGACATTAAAGAACTTTATTATCTATTGCCCTGTGGTTAAACTCATTGTTCTACGATATATCAAAAAGAATAGATACATATTGTACATTTAGGCTTGAGTCACAATTTTAAAGCCATAGAAACATCTCAATTTTCAACAAATTATATGTTAGAGAAAATTTAAGCAATTGGTTGCCTTTTGGTCTCTCTCTCTCCCTCTGCTCTTCCCCTCCCCTTCCTTCCCTCTCTCCTTTCCTTCCCCTTCTCTCTCATCCTCTTTCCCCCTCCCAAACCTTCTCTTCCCCATGTATCTCTTTGTCTCTCTGTCTCTGTCTGTGTGGGGGATGTGGGAGAGATTACTAGCACCTGTTCTACATGCAGTTGAGCTGAGACTTGCCCATGGCAGGTGGATTCTCTGCCACTAAAATGCATCCCTGGCTCTAATATTTTACAAGCAACAATCTTAATTCAGCAGTTTTCTTATAAAATAACAGCCTCTCTCTCACATTTAACAGATACCAAGGAAGTAAAGCACAGGAAAGTTAAGTCATTTCATCACACCACAAAGAAAGACTAGGAGTCTTCCACAACACAGAGTCTCTAATTGGGTGCAATAACTCCTATCACTAAACTCAGTATCATTTGATGAATTGCTATGGGAGAATCAAACTTACTTATGAAACTGTCCAGTGTTGACCTAGATTGTTTTAACAAACCTACTTTATTTAGTGTTATTAAATGCTTCTACCTGCTTTTAAACCCCCCAACACCAGGTAGGAAGGAAAGAGGGTTAGTGGGAGCAGAGGGCGGAGTTCTCTCTGCTGCTTCCCGCTGGGTAGGGCCATAGGATTCTTTTGGGAGACAATACCAATATCAGTCATCCAGAAATCCAGAAGTCCAGGTAACCGGCAAATCAGCAAACCGCAAATGCAGCAGCAGGACGAACCAGCAACAAGCGTCTTCTTCAAGCAGCAGCATCTTCTTCCTCTGGGCTGTCATAGTTAAACCCTCAAAGTCCTCAGACTTCAACTAATTCTACCTGGCAAAGACTACGCTCCACTCATGACACTCAGCAGGTGTGGACAAACTTGGAATTTAAACTCCCAAGTTGGAATTTTAACAAAACATGTTTCCATAACATAAGCAAAACATCCACAAGAGTCCAGTTTAAAGGCAGAGGGTCTGGAGGCTCAATTAAAGACTCTCCCCTGCAGGGTATCAAAGCAGAGGCTGAGACTCATAGTCAAACTTTGGGCAGAGTGCAGGGAATCTTATGAAAGAAGGGAGAGATAGAAAGACCTGGAGGGGACAAGAGCTCCACAAGGAGAAAGAAAAAAAAAAATCTAGGCACAGGGGTCTTTTGTGAGCCTGATACTCCAACCAAGGTCCATTCATAGAGATAACCTAGAACCCCTGCACAGATGTTGCCCATGGCAGCTTAGTGCCCAAGTGGGTTTCCTAGTAGTGGGAACAGGGCCTGTCTCTGACATGAACTCAGTGGTCAGCTCTTTGATCACCTTCCTCTGATGGGGAAGCAGCCTTACCAGGCCACAGAGGAAGACAATGCAGTCACTCCTGATGAGACCTGATAGACTAGGATCAGATGGAAGGGGATGAAGACCTCTGCTATCAGTGGCCCAGGGGAGAGGCATGGGTGGAGAAGAGGGAGAGAGGGTGGGTGTGATTGGGAGGGGACAAAGGAGAGAGCTACAATTGGATTACAAAGTTAATAAACTGTAATTAATTTAAAAAATAAATAAATTTTTAAAAGATCCTATAATTTTATGTTTTCATTGCATATAAGGCTCTTCAATATTCTAAGAGTATTTTATCGTAGGACAAGAATTTTCAATGAGAAATAATGTGTGACTATTGGTCAAATAAAAATTAAAAGGAAGGTAAAAAAAAAAAAAAGCGTAGCTTGGAATGACCCCATGTCTGCTCTAAGGCACAGGTGCTGGGGTTTATAAAGAGAGAGAAAAAAAAATCTTGTCTTTTAACTGCTTGTTTAGGCATAAAATCCACTGAATGGCAGTGTGGAGTCTGTGAACTCCCAAGTTTATAAACATTTAAACTTGCCCATGAGGACTGTCAATGTCACTGCAGCGTGGTGGTCTTAAAAATGACCTCAAGGTCATTTTGATTTGCATTTCCCTGATGACTAAGGACACTTTAAGTGTTTTTCAGCCATTTAATATTCCTCTATTGAGAATTCTCTGTTTAGCTCTGTACCCCATTTTTTAATTGGATTACTTGATTTGTTGCTGTTTAACTTTTTGAGTTCTTTATATATACTGTATATTAGCCCTCTGTCGAATATAGGGTTGGTGAAGATCCTTTCCTAATCTGTAGGAAGTCATTTTGTTTTGAGAACAAAGTCCTTTGCTTTACAGAAGCTTTTCAGTTTCATGAGGTCTCACTAATTGATTGTTGATCTTAGAGCCTGCAGTGTTTGGTGTTCTGTTCAGGAAGTTGTCTCCTGTGTCAATGAGTTCAAGGCTCTCCCCCACTTTTTCTTCTAAGAGGTTTGGTGTGTCTGGTTTTATATTGAGGTCTTTGATCCAGTTGGACTTTAGTTTTGTGCAGGGTAATAAGTATGGATCTAATTGCATTTTTTCCACATGTAGACATTCAGTTAGACCAGCACTATTTGTTGAAGATGCTGTCTTTATTCTATTGAATGGTTGTGGCATCTTTCCCCATTCAGAAAGGCAAAGAGGATAGACATCAGAAAAAGGAGAAAACAGGGCAAGAGCCTGCCACAGAGGGCCTCTGAACGGTTCTACCCTGTAGGGTATCAAAGCAGATGCTGAGACTTATGACCAACCTTTGGGCAGAGTGCAGGGAATCTTATGAAAGAAGATAGTAAGTCCTGGAGAGAACAAGAGCTCCACAAGGAGAGCAACAGA
>NW_026596149.1:4971246-4977375 GCF_907164565.1 Psammomys obesus | reverse complement strand
AGAACAAGAGCTCCACAAGGAGAGCAACAGAACCAAGTAATCTGGGCCCAGGGGTCTTTCCTGAGACTCATACTCCAATCAAAGACCATTGATAGAGATAACCTAGAACCCCTGCACAGACATAGCCCATGGCAGTTCAGTTTCCAAGCGGGTTACATAATGGGAAGAGGGACTGTCTCTGATATGAACTGATTGGCCTGCTCTTTGATCACCTCTCCCTGATCGGGGAGCAGCCTTACCAGGCCACAGAGGAAGACAATGTAGCCACTCCTGATGAGACCTGAGGGACTAAGATCAGAAGGAAGGAGAGGAAGACCTCCCCTACCAGTTGACTTGGGGAGGGGCATGAATGAAGAATGGAGAGGGAGGGTGGGACTGAGAAGGGAGGAGGGTGGGATTTATGGGGGGATACAAAATGAATAAAGTATTATTAATACATTTTTTAAAAAAGAAAGAAAAAAATGACCTCAAGGGAAGTAAATAGGAATGCTGTCTAACTTTCTGACCTCTGCAAAACTTGATGTTTAGATTGCCATTATTTCCAAGCACCAGTAGTGCCCATGGAATTTGAAATTATAAGACTTATGGCCATGTGAGCATGGGTAAATAAAACCTAGCCTTATTAAATACTGCATTTAATAAATTAAAAATAGCATGACCATCATTCCCAGTTATTGCAGAGATGAAACAAATACTTAACATAATGTAATTATCAATGGTCTGTGTATATACTGATTGTTTTATTTGTACAGTGTAAATGTGGTTAATTGATACATAATAAGGAACTAGAGAGATGACTCAAAAATAAGAGCACTGGCTGATTGATCTTCCAGAGAAGCCAGGTTCAGTTCTCAGCACCCACATGGAGGCTCACAGTCTCCTGTAACCTTAGTCCGAGGGGTATGACACTGTCTTCTGCCCTTTGCGGCCACCACATACAAGTAGCACATAGACAGAAGTACGGGGAAAGCATACACGTTTTGTAAAGTGGAAAAATGATGCATAATGATTGAATGAGATTTGTTCATTGTAAGTAGCTGCACTTTCTTACCAAGCCAAGATCACCTGATGTTGCTGTAAGGAAGTAAATCAAGCCCATTGGAGAGGCAACAGCATAACTAAGGCTGTGAACATTTTATTGAGAGCAATCACACTTTCCATACCTCTATTAGAAACAGAATATAGTGGCAATTGCCAAGATTAATACAGTTGTAATTGCCAAATATACAGTGGTGTTTGTAAGCCATACAGGGTACACAAGATTAATGTCTAAGACTAGTGTTCTGTCAAAGTTCTGTGCTTCCTTCACTACTAAGGGAATATACAGAAAAACACAAAGTAGCCTGATGCTTTGTTGCCTGAGGGAGCGCAGTGGTCTGTCAGGAACTGGAAAGCACATTAGAGCCATGGACTCTAAACTGAAAAACCTATGACACATGCCTCTTAAGGTAACTAGGCCAGGACAACTCAGTGGTTCCCTACAGTTCATAGAAAGGCTTCTTGTGACCAATTCCCTTAATAAGTGAATGACATTTACATATTTGAAATCATATTATTCACACAACTAGAGGCCATGTACAGAAGAGACTTCAAGCAAGATGATTCAAGCTGAGAACTTGACTTAAGGTTTACTAGTGGTTAAGGCCAAAGGGAAGGACAATGCAATAGCTCATATTTGCAATTCAAAGAAAAAAAGATGGCTTTTGTTTTTTATTTGATTCTCCTTGTGAGTGTATTTTTCACAATCCTAAGTCATCAAGATAGTAATTCTTACAAGCAAGCACACGAATTACTTGCCATTTGTGTTCAAATCTTGTAATGAATAAAGGAATTTAATACTAGCTCCCCAAATAAAAACTGCTGAGTTTGAAGAAAGCGATGAAATATGTCGCTTAACTTTGCATTAAATGTGAAAAATTAACAAAAAAAAAATTGTTTTTTTACATCAAGTTAAAGATTAAATGCTGAAAGCTATGGTCTACATAGCTATGAGTATTTACAAAAGGCTGTGTTATACTTGCATAACTACTCCTTACCCAGCACCAAATTAGTGTATCCTGTGTTCATCAAGCTTATATTTCCTTTCATTCCAAATCACAGCTGAAATGTTACTTTTTAAGATCCATAAGCTAAGGAACTAAGTAGAGCCTTTTGCTAAAAACAGATGTTTTGATTCTTGTTCATTTAGAAATAACTTGAATTACTAATAGAAATCAGTTTTCAGTATAGTCAAGAAAAATGCCAAAGTCTTCTCTGGATTTAAAAAAAAAATCAGTTCATCTGTCAGTTTATTCCCTCCTAGTTGCAGACTTGAACTTAACAGTGATAGTGGTAAAAATACTTGTGTCCCATTCACTGAGGTGACAAGAACATAGTACAACCCGTAACTGAAATTATAATTCACTTTATAAATGCTATTTATGCAATGTATTTATTTGTATCACATTTTATTTATTTATTTATTTATTTCTGTGGGGTGTGTGTGTGTGTGTGTGTGTGTGTGTGTGTGTGCGTGTTCACGCTATAGCTCTCAGGTCATGTCACTAGTAGAGAACAGCTCTCTGGGTCATTTTCTCTTTCCAGTTTTGGCTCCCAGGGATAGAAATCAGGTCACCAGGCTTGAAAATAAGCACCTTTACCCATTGAGTCATCTTGTCTGCTCTTCTAACTCATTTTAGTGTTAGAATAATTACAGAAGGGAGGATTGTCACTTTTCCTGGTAAACAAATTCTGTGTATTTACTTAGTTCTTTGGGAATTGTTTGAAATTTCATTGAAACATGGGAACTTTTAAGTCTTGGAAATATTCTGATCAAGAAAGTGGATCTGTAAAAAGAGAGTAAGTTCTTGTTAAATCTCTGTGGAAATATGTAGATACACATGCATATGACCTGTCTGTTTTAAATATGAATAGAAAATACTGACATATATAGAATATGAAGCAGTTGATCTGGAAGATTATGAGAGCCAAGGAGCAGTTACTAGAGACAGATATAAAAAGATTAAAGAGACTAGAGAGCCCATACAATACAAGAGTTAAATAGAAGCAAATCCTGGAGTCCTTCCCAGCAGCATGATCATCAATAATAATGAGGTACATAATCAGCGCATAGTCAGAAGAGACAGTCAATGTACTACAAATAATAAAAGTTGACAGTAATAGATAAAGCAATGCCTTTGCGTTTCTTACAATATACATTCATGCATCAAAATGTTACTGTGTGCTTTATAAACTCATAAATACATGTTGAATGGTACCAGTCATCAAAACAAAACAAAACAAAAAAACAAACAGAAAAGGGAATGAAGTCGTAATCTCTCACTGTGTTTCTCGTAATTGCTTCTGCTTTGTGCACAATGGGTCTGGAAAATAGCTTCTGTACTGATTTAAGCTTTTCTTTCTTTGTTCTGCTCTAAAGTTAAGCAGTTTCATCTATTACTACACAGAGAATATGGAGTCAAGAAAAAAAAAGAAAAAAAAAAAAAACTACCCAGAGCTCATGCTTTCTGAAAGGACTCCTTCACAATTAAATTAAAACATTTACCTTCAAAGTTTCATTTGTAGAATTCTTTGTCTATTTTCATGATCAAATTATGAATGAATCATGGTGAAGACAGAAAAAAATTAATTACAGGGTCTAAAATATATCTCCTCTTTGTGTTTATAATTATGAGGAAGTACTTATGAAGAAGTGCTTATGAATGAAAATAGAGAAACTTCATAAAAAAGATCATATCAGTACAATTTCTACTCATAGAAAGTAATAATTTATGATTTTAATAATAAACTCTTATTAGAAATACTGATAACTAGAGATTTAATTTTGCAATGACTTACATACGAATCACAATTTACAGGTTGAAACCACAAAAACCACAATATGCCAATGAAATCTTTATTCAGACCATAAGTTAGATAAAATATTTGACACTTTTTGAAGTTTAATTATTACAGTTTTTTTCAAAATATTTTTGTCTTTATTCTTGTAAAATATGATCTATAGAAGTCTCCACTTTCTAGTGTCATAATTGTGTCATAATGTCATAATTGCCTGAACATTCCAATTGCATCCCCATAAAACTCTTATTGTGAAATTTATTTTATACTATTGTGTGTGCAGGTTTATTTTCATGTTTATTCTTGATTGTGTCCTTTTAGATTAATATTAAAATGAGCTAGTTTTTTCCTGAACTGACTCTTCTCTTAGGCAGATAAAAACCTTGGAGATCAAAAGCCAACGTAAGATTAACAATTTGTCATGGATATTTCACAAAGTAAATAAATCCAGTGTGAATAATTGAAAACATGGCAGGGATGTCAAACAAGAACCTTTGAAAGTTAGTTCAAAGCTCAAGTCTCCTACCATAAATGCTTCTCACTAAGCATCTGCTGAAATAGGTTGGTGTTGAGAAGCTACAAAGAAGGGGCTTCTGTAGGTTGTCAATATCACACTCTAAGCTGCAAATATGCAGACTGTATCTTCTTTGTATGACCCTAGAATTATAAAGATTTTGGCAAGCTGGGGAATTTGATGCTATATCATGAAGTTACTTGGCTCCCTTTCAATTTGTTTTAAGAAAACAAACAAGAGTAGAAATATTCACTGCCACTTAAATCTGGGATCTTCTAAAGCACGATTGTGTTTTAGTAAAACTTACAATTGAGGATGTAGCTCAGTGGTAGAGGGCTTAGCTGTGGGTGAGGCCCTGGGTCTGACCTCCATTACTGCCACTCCCACAACCATTACCATCAACAACAAAAACACAATAAAAAGAAATTTACCGTAAAAGAGCTTACCAGTTAAGCTTGTGCTAAAATTACTGAAGATTAAAATTTAAAAAATGGAAGATTTTATTTTCTTTAATACTGTGATAAACTTTCTAATGATCTTTTTGAGGCAATAGTCACTCTGTGCACAATGAAAAGTATACACATCATAGATCACTCTTAAGCAATTCTATAATTTTACTGACAAAGTATATGACAGTTTTTACATTATCCAGAAAACATATTGTCGATCAGACATCAAGACACTTGCCTTATTGTACATACAAAATGTGACTGCAATTGAATCATAGCTGTTTTGGCTATAATTTTATCTGGCAATCTTTCTTAACACATTTCCCGCTTTTCTCATTATAGGTTTCATATACACTGGAGAAGTTGTACATCGGATGCTAACGGCCACACAGTATATAGCTCCTTTAATGGCAAATTTTGACCCCAGTGTATCCAGAAATTCAACCGTCAGATACTTTGACAATGGTAAGGTATTGATTTACCCTGTTTGTGTTGAATGAGTATTACAACAACAACAGCAATGACAAGAACAAAACAAGCATCAGCTTTTCATCCGTGTTTTTTGGTACTTTTCATTATACCTGGTTTGTAAATGCACCACATTTGCTTGATGCTGCCTTTCAGTGATAAATGTAAAATTGTTAACAGTGATGAAGTAGTACGTGGTCAGACACCTATTCATTCACTCACTCATTGTTCTTTCATAAAATGATCATTTACATCACAGCAGAATATATGAGTAGCTATAGACAGACGTATGTTTATAACACAAAACATATGTATGTTATGCTATTTGCAATAAATCCTTACTACTAAAAATGTCTAAATATGTATATTTAATACAAATGACCTTGAAGTACAGACAAGTGGCATACTCTTTTGAAATTAAATGTCTACAACTTAATTTCCACAACCTATGCATCAATATGCTGAACACCTGATTCCAAACTATGTCAGAGGCTTTTAAATTTTACTTAGGAATTACAATGCTCTCGACATTAGAATTTGAAATAGGTCATGTTAAGGTATCCAAGTGGGTTCCATTGTAATAGGAACAGGGACTGACATGAACTGATTGGCCTGCTCTTTAATTACCTCCCCCTGAGGGGGGAGCAGCATTACCAGGCCACAGAAGAAGACAATGCAGCCACTCCTGATGAGACCTAATTGACTAGGATCAGAAGGAAGGCCTCCCCAATCAGTGGACTTGGGGAGAGGCATGCATGCAGAGAGTGGAGGAAGGGAGGGATTGGGACTGGAGGAGAGAGGGAACCACCACGGGGGGGATACAAAGTGAATAAAGTGTAATTAATAAAGAATTTAAAAAAA